>NC_053496.1:73960094-74305094 GCF_905171775.1 Rana temporaria | reverse complement strand
GCGCTTGTTTGACCACTTCTCCTTTGAGCTCAAAAGAGATGGGTTTTGATCTTTCTCCTAAAGGCCAAGTGGTTCTCCTCTAGCCGAATGAAGGTTGGTACAGTGTTCCAAAGTCGAGGGCCTTGGACAGCAAATCTTCTTTCTCCTTTGGACTTGTATCTGGTTTTGGGGATTTGGAGTAAATTTTGGTTGGAGGATTGCAGAACGCGATTGGGGTTGTAGGCTTTTATTTTTTCGCCTAGATATTTGGGGGCATTTCCCCAAATACATTTATGCCTTAGACAGAGTGCTTTAAAAAGTGATTTTGACTTTCACTGGTATCCAGTGAAGGCTTCTCAGTGAGGGGGAGATTGATTCCCATGGTTTTTTCCCAGTCACAAGTCGCGCGGCCGTATTCTGAACGACCTGCAGGCGAGTGATTTGGTACTTTGGGAGTCTGAGGTAGAGGGCATTTGCATAGTCCAGCCTGGAGTTAACAATTGTTCCCACCACGACTGCTATGTCTTCTTTAGGAATAAATGGAATAAGTCTGAGTAGCAGATGGTGCGATCCGCTGACTACTGACCTTATTTGTGCATCCATTGTCATGTAGGTGTCGAAGATGACTCCGAGACTTTTGACTTTGGTGCTAGGGGTGATGATTTTTCCCAGAATGGGCGGAGGTGTCCAGGTTGTTGCTAGTTGATTCTTGCGATTGGCGTGAAACAGGAGATGTTGGTTATTAAATGAAGACCTTTTGAACTATATAACTCCTGTATTCTCTAGTATAACTTTTATAGGCTGGATGGGAACTATCATTTTAGACCACAGAAAAAAGTGATAACATGATGATGTCATAGTGAAGTAGTTAGATTGCATATTATGTTTCTATTCATCATTTGAGCCATTCTCTAGTTCATTAACTAAGCAGTAGCTTTCCAAATGGCAGTGTTATAGGTACTATTTAATTACTATTTATGTACATTGCATATGGGGCCATTAAGCTTCAAAAGAAAAAAAACCATTGTTTTGTACAGTGTAAAAAACCTCTAATACAAAAAATATTCTGTTAAAACGGCTAATGTGCTTATATATTGCATAGATATAAGCAGAAAAAAAAAAAAATATAAGCAGAAAAGCAGCAAAGTAAGAGGTATTTTTTTGAAAAAATGGACAATAAACCAACTTAGTACTTGAAAAAACATCTCACCACTCTACTTGTTATAAATACGTTTTGATAATATGATTTTCTCCAACTGTCTTGAAGTTCTTTTAAATCAGAAATTTTGTTGGCAAAATACCGGAACTATATGACACATCAACAATATAATTAAATCTTGTACTTTTCTTGTAGATTGATCTACAGACATTCCTTACACTGACGGATCAGGATTTAAAAGAACTTGGAATAACGACGTTTGGTGCAAGAAGGAAAATGTTGCTGGCAATTTCAGGTATAAAATTAAATGACATAAATTAGATACCATCCTGTCCATTATATACAATATATACCAATGAGGGTTATAAACTGTCTAAGGAATAAAATCTTTTTTTTTTTTTTTTTCGTTTTGTATGCAGTTTTGCTCTTTTTATTGTCATGTTGCCATCGCCTATCCAATTGCTAGTGACCTTAAAGCGGTTGTAAACCCCCCCCCCCCCCCCCCCCCAAAAAAAAAATCAACAAACCTAGTATGCATCGCATTATGAAATGCTTAAATTAGAACAAAGCTCTCAGTGGTGCCCACACACCGCTGAGAAGGCTGACATTTGTCCTGGAGATTCTTCTAGGTTTGGCGCTGTGATTAGCAAGAGCCGCAATGATGCCACTCCAGCGTGTGGGAGCTGTTGGTCACGGGGTCGGGGGTCCTGAAGAAAATTGCACCGGCCTGCCATTTTTTCAGGGTGCATGAGCCGATGGCGTCCGGCGTATATAGTAAATATCTCCTAAATGGTGGAAGTTTAGGAGATATTTACAGTTCCTACAGGTAAGCCTTATTATAGGCTTACCTGTAGGTACATTAAAAAAATACTTCCTTCCTCTCTATGGATCTTTTTAAGTGTGAAGTAATCTTCTGTGTGCATTCAGGTTGATCATTTTAATAATCCGCAATGGCTCAGGTTGATCATTTTATGACCGACTTAAGAAATTGATGTCAAACATTTGGTAAACCACTATGATTTTTACAGGAAATCTCTCGATTAAGTGACATATCTGAACAAAGTCAACTCACTTGTTCTATCATTTACTTTATCCTTCTATTAGGCCACCTCTTCCGATATTAGATGTAATTGTTTTTATTTCATGAAGTGCAGCCTGATAAAGCTGTGTGTTTGACTTTTCGGCCTTTTCTGCTTAATAAGGTGTTCTTAAATACAATTTTTTTTAAAAAAAAAGATTGTTGTGACGGCTGAACTTGGTGATTGTGAAAATCCATACAAATCCGATATTGATAATTTTTTTAGAACTTGTTGGCTCTTTAAAATGCAATTTCCACATAAGCGGTCATCAAGGGCTTCAGTGTGCCTTTTAAAGTGTTCCTGTTTCAGTAATTAAAAATAGCTGCTCCATAACTGTAGGTGTCCGCCCTAAAACACCACCTAATCTGATCTGCAGATTCCAGCCATAACAGTCTAAGACTACAAAGAGATAAAAATGTGTAGTACTTCAATTAGGCTTCAAGCCCCTGGAAAACAACCCTGCCGATCTGACCAGTGAGATGTTTGGTAGAGATAAATCTAATATGTATGGTTTTATTTTGTAACAGAACTGAACAAAAATCGAAGGAAGCTGTTTGAGCCAACCAATATTCGCTCTTCATTCCTGGAGGGAGGAGCTAGTGGAAGACTTCCGCGCCAGTATCACTCAGACATAGTCAGTGTCAGCGGTCGCTGGTAGCAGTCGGTGACATGACTTGACAAAAAGTGCATAGAACATCATGGCTGACCTGTGAACCAGCATTGCCACATATAACTTTTTACCATCAGCACTTTAATGTCAAGGTACCACGGACCAAAGCAATGAGATCACATGAGTGCCTGATCTTTTGGACACTTGTTTATAATGCCAAAATGTGGGATATATTTTTCATTCATCTATCTAGACTGGACCGAATTGCAATAGGGGTAAAAAGAAAAAAAAATGAATGATTTTATGTTTTAGTATTTTATGTATAACTTCATTGTATGCACTGAAATTTTTACCTTTATTGAGTGAAGAATTAATCTGATATTTGAGGGCATGACTTAATGGTTTTATTGTGAAGGAATTTTCTAGTATTCAATAATCAAGACGTTTCTGCACTTTACATGCTCCCCATATTGTCTCCTGTGGAAATTACATGTCCTCTCCCTTCCATACAAAACACAATGAGGTCTGGTTTATAAAAAAAAAAATCAAGTTGCTGCAAATAGCAACACAGTTTCCTGATTGATTTTCTTAGTGTAGCTCAGAAAGCTTAAATCTGATTTGATGCAGCAAGCAAGATCCCTGGTTTTCATTTCTTCCTGTTTTTATAAATCAGACCCAGTTTGTGCTCTCTAATCATAGCCTGGTGCATATACAGTAGATACTATTTCATCATCTGTAAGTATTGTAAAATATTTGAACTATGCAGGTGTTGTGCTGGAAACTGGGAACCATTTACAGGAATCTTATTACTGCTAGATAAGATTTTTTTTTTTATGTTTAATTCTGTTATTTAATATTTTACAAACGCTTACAATGAAACAAGTTCACTGTAACAGATGAAAATACCAATGTGGACTTTGTAGTTAGTTTTCATTTGCACTTCTCCCCATAACATCAAAGAATGAAAAGCAGGAGATAAAATATGCAAGAGATTACCTTTATTTATATAAAGTACATGGTTATATCCATCTCCTTATCTACAAGCTGGTTAATTTTTCTGTCATTCTAAGATTTAGGATTTAGTACTTCATAGGCCTCAAATATTATCAACAATACAAGCAGCTGTGCCGGTTGACATGTTAGTTGTATGTTGGGGATAAATACTTTTTACGTATTCATAGTCGAGGATGAATTCTGTTCATTGAGATATAAAATCATGTATCAGATGCATCTGTTATAGTTAACGTTATACTGTGAAAAATAAGTATGAAGTGTTTAAGTTATGCTAAATGCCACAATGGGAGGATATGAAGACATGCATAGGGCAGTCTGGTTACCATGTTGACTGTGTTTTCTGAAATGTAAGCACTTTGTGAACCACATATAATATGCTTTGCGAGCATTGAGGTACGCTGTGCGTTCCTGACTTCATAGTGTACTAAGCATACAGTGAACTAGAGATAAATTAAACATTGCATTGTCTACATTAAGATAACCATATGTTGAACACAGCCATATGGTAACAAAACTGACGCACATGTATGTATGTATGTTCCCAGAAGACTTGGCTACACAAGCACATTTTGGTTGCGCTATTGTAAATTGTTAAAGGAAGGCTTACAGCATACGCTACACAGGAGCGAAGACCTTCAATAATTCTGCACAAGCATACAGTAAAACAAGTATGTTAAATTTCTGATTGCAATACCTGCGTAGCTTGATTCCTATGAATTATTCATAGCATTTGAGCAGAGCCTTTTTCCAACTGCACAGTGGCGCTACTGAAAAACTCTCATGTAGCCATGTTTTAAAGGTGTGACTTGAACCTTCGACGATATCATGTGTTGCCTGTTTTTTTTTTTTTTTTCTTTTTCTTTTTTTTCTCTGTCTCTGATTACTTTTCCATATTTCTAACTATAGATTTGCATGTACTCTAAAATTTGCTTCTGAAGACTAGTCACCTGTCTTGTTTACAACTAGGAAATTAATAAAGCACAGCAGGGCTGATGTATAGAAATTGGAGGAAAGGATAGGCGTTCATGTTAACCAATCAGGATAAAATAAAACGATGGTTAAAACTGCTTTGGTTGATGTGGGCAGCACCTCCAGTTTCACTTGTACTTTAAATATTAGTATCCAAGCATACAACAGCAGGGAGACCTTCTATTCGGACAGGTGCCTCATCTATGTCACCATAGGAGCCTGAAAGCATGGCACGGTGAATGGCTATTCTTTAATGCTCATTAAACTTTTTGCTTTCCTGGGTAAATTGCCACACAGCTTTTTGCACACAAAGGGAATGATTGTTTTTGAGGTATCTTTATTAATAAATATATATGTTTTCGCTGCACCAATTTATATTTGTGGACATAAACAATGCAGCTCTAGAATAGATATATTGATTTGTAATAATTCACTATTGTTTGAATGGTGGTTTGGGAGCTTTGCACACTATATTGATAAACCACTTTTTTTTTACTTTTTATGGATTTGTGGTGTTACGTACTAGTAAAACATTTAATGCCACATGATTTTCTTATTTGAACCCCACTTTTTTAAATACACCTAGGGTACTACAACTTTTATATCATTTTTGTATTTGTTTCCTTCTATGTAGTATGTTTTAGATTGTGTTTGACTTGTTTTGATTATAGATTTAAATGACAGGGTGTGGCACAGGTTTTTTTTAATCATCACAAAGGTACTGCAAGAGTAATCAGAAGACTTTATATGTAATATAAAAATACATATTCTAAAGAATCTTTCTCTTTTTTTTTTTTTTTTTTTTTTATATACGGTATATCTTATAACAGGATGACACAAAATGACAGTAGTGTTAGTCAGTGCATTGCACACACAAATGAAGTTGATAAATTCCAATATTTGTTACTTTTACATTGTGCCTTGAGAGTGACAAGTTATCTGTAAATGTAGAGCAGATACAGATTGTATTTCATTTCGGGGGCAAAAACTTTTTTTTTTTTTAATTAAAATGTTGAATGAGACCATTAAATGGAATTTTAACTAATCGTGTTTATGTTCAAGAAAATAAATTTATAACCCCCAATTTTGTGTTTCTTGATTTTAATTTTGTTGCTGTTAATACACAAACTAAAGACTATTGAAACTTTTCTTGTATAGCTTTTGGGTCAGGTGGTAGTGATAGATGTCTATTAGTAAGTGATTTGTTGCTGGTCTACAGGCGACTGCACAAAGTAGTTGCATGCAACCATCATATCGGAACATTTCTATAACTCAAAAGTTTGCATACATTTTTTTTTTAAACCAAAGGTAAAGTTTAACATTCAAAAGTAGGGATGTGCCGATGCCGAGTATTTTTGAGTACTTGTAAAAAAATATGCTTCCGATACCAAAAACCGATACTTTGTGGTGCTCTGCTTCTGTGTGAACTCGGGTTCATAATCACTGACAGGCCTGGTTCACACAGGAGCGGTACGGGGGAAACCACATGAGTCACACAGCAATCGCACCGCATTCCGGTTCTAATTGCATGCAATTTTTTTGCAGTGCAATATGCGCCCACTTAATTTTGTATGGATGCAAAATTGCACCCCAAAGTATCAAAAGTATCGGTACTCTATCGGAGACTACTTGACCGAAGGAATCGGTACTCCATACTCTCAAAAAAGTAAAATATATCGGTGTATTCCTAGTTCAAAGTGTACAAACTAGAACATTCAACAGGCAGAGTAAAGAATGATCAGTGTGTACAGATAACCAAACTACAAAAGAGTAAAGGCAGTACAATCTAGCAATAGTCATATAAGACCATAGGTAAAGCCTTGTACACACGATCAGTCCATCCGATGAGAACGGTCTGAAGGACAGTTGTCATAGGTTAACCTATGAATCTGACTGATGGTCCGTCGTGCCTACACACCATCGGTTAAAAAACGATCGTGTCAGAACGCGGTGACGTAAAACACAACGAAGTGCTGAAAAAAAACGAAGTTCAATGCTTCCAAGCATGCGTCGACTTGATTCTGAGCATGCGTGGATTTTTAACCGATGGTTGTGCCTACTAACGATCGTTTTTTTTTTTTCCCATCGGTTAGGAATCCATAGGTTAAATTTAAAGCAAGTTGGCTTTTTTTTAACCTATGGTTAAAATAACCTATGGGGCCTACACACGATCGGTTTTAACCGATGAAAACGGTCCATCAGACCGTTGTCCTCTGGTTAACCTATCATGTCTACGAGGCCTAAGACGGTAGATCTCCTTTTTGAGCATAAGCTTTCAAAAAGATCAGATAAATTACATAGACATGACAGATAGATCTGTGCACCTACAGAGTGCTGCATTCATGAGATTTAATGTAGAGGTAATTCTAACAATATGTAATAACAAGTCGAGCAGGGAAAGACCTGCGGTAGCCAACTAGGCTTTCCAAAGTTTAATGTACCATTTTTAAAGAAAAAACATGAGTGAGCAGGCAAGGCACATTTTTTTTTTCTTTTGAGGTTCGTATTCAACTGTAGGTCATAGAATGGCACAATCCTAATCCTAAAACAAAACATTTCAACAAGTAAACAAATGAAAGGGCACCTGTTTAAAAGTCTGCATACCCTTAGTTCTTAAAGGGGTTGTAAAGGTTTTTATTTTTATTTTCTAAATAGGTTCCTTTAAGCTAGTACATTGTTGGTTCACTTACCTTTTTGCTTCTATTTCCCTTCTAAATGTTTTTCTTTTTCTTTTGTTTTCTTTGTCTGAATTTCTCACTAACTGTTCCTCCTCAGTAAGCTGTTCTTACTGAGGAGAAACGGGAAGTGAGAAATTGAGACAAAAAAAAACATTTAGAAGGAAAATTGAAGGAAAAGGTAAGTGAACCAATAATGCACTAGCTTAAAGGAACCTATTTAGAAAATAAAAAATAAATCTTTACAACCCCTTTAATCCTAATATTGCCTCCTTTAGCTTTAATGATGGCGTGCAGTCTTTTGTAATGGCTGTCTCTAAGGCCCTGAATTCTTGCAGGTGGTATAGCTGCCCATTCGTCTTGGCAAAATGATATTGAGGTCAGACTGTGATGGTCGCTCCAGAACCTTGACCTTTTTCTGCTGTAACCACTGGAGGGTCAACTTGGCCTTGTTCTTGGGATCAATGTCGTGCTGGAAAGTCCAAGTGTTTCCCATGTGCAGAAGAATGCAAATTGCCTGCCAGTATTTTCTGATAACATGCTGAGTTCATCTTGCCATAAATTTTGCCTTCAGCGCTCACCCCCCATACATGAGTGAGCCTCCACCATGCTTCACAATGGGGATAGTATTATTGTCGCTATAGGCATTGCTGATCCCTCTCTAAACACGGGTAAACTGCTGAACTTGTGCTTATTGTTTTACCTGCTTGTTTTTTTCCAGCCAATTTTGAGATAAAGAACACATCTGCTATACTACACAGCAGGCGCCTAAACCGACCTTTACCCTTTTTTTTATTTATTTTTTGCCATTTCCTATGCCACCTATTTGACTTCAGTCTGCTTACTGGGCAATGAAAAAGCATCATCCACTTTGGACCAGGAAAAAATAGCTTCCTTTTGTCTCAGGAGTATGGCAGAGTTAAATCGCAGCTGAACACATTTAGGCCTGTTTACACTAATGGAATTTCAGATGTGATTTGAGTCACACAGAATCGCATAACAATTGGAATCGCAATGTTTTTAATGATGTCCACATCAAAGCGACTCAACACAGTGATTTTCAGAAGAGGTTTCGGCACTACTTTTACGTGATTCCAATGCAATTTTGGCCCCATAGAATATGCAAGCCTTATCCAAGTAGCACTACATAAATGAACAAAGTTGGATCAAAATCACTTTGTAGTGTGAAACTAGTCTTGTCAAATATCAGTTGACCTATATCTGCTTGCCTGCAGTTAATTTTAATACAGAAGTACAGACTAGATCAACTTGATAAAGAAATTCCAGCCTTTGAAAAATAGTGCAGTTACAGAATTTACCACACAACTGCCTGTTTCTTGGTTGTCTGATGGAAGTAATGTGGGTAATTGAAAGGAAATGAAAAACAAATGGGAATGTTCAAATGGCATTTATAAGGAAGAAAATATTGGTGCTACTGCTACAGTTTTTATTGATACAAGACCAAGATCACAGATAATGCCTTTGTAACCACACCATTAAATTACATTTACATTTTGTGCAATGTTGGAGACCACCCAAGCTAGAACATAAATGCATGTTCTTTATTTTTCGGTGGTATATTATAAAACTATTTTAGTTTCTTGAAATGTATTACCACATTTTCATTTAACAAACTTACAGAACGAATGCGTTGCCACCAAGAAAACCATACTAACCACCATGAAGTGTTTCCTGTAGGACTTATAAAGGGGAAATTCCAAAATTGAAAAACAAAAGCCTCATGCCCAAAGGTGCCATTTACTGTTACCTCGTTTTCAGCTTCAGGACCTTAAAGTCGGCCATGTATGGATTGAAAATTGGCCAGTTTAGCATTGACTGGCTCAATTTTGATCCATGTATTGGCAGGGAGGTTGTTCAGAAGTTTACCTAGTGATGGACTTCTGTACAACCACCCTATTGGATTACCCCTGCTCAATATGCACCTTAGGTTATAGCTTGCAACACTAAACTGTGCATTTTAGTGGGGATGGGGGTATAGAGTCAGGTTTGTTTTTTTTCCTTCATCCTGCTGGTTGAATGAAAAAAAAAAGCTAATCTATGGGCTGCTTAACTGGAGTCCAGATTGTAACTTTAACCACCTGCTGCCCGCCCACTGTCAAATGACAGAGGGACGGTGCTGCTCTTGTTCTGGGTGGACATCCTATGACGTCGCCCCAGAACTGCCACTCTCAGGCGCCTGCAGCGCTGTGATCCATAGATGCTCCCTGCTGAAACCACTGCCTGTGTAAGGGAATTCCACATCCTTGCTGATCTTACAGTAAAGAACCCTCTATGTCAGTGATGGCGAACCTTGGCACCCCAGATGTTTTGGAACTACATTTCCCATGATGCTCATGCACTTTGCAGTGTACTAGAGCATCATGGGAAATGTAGTTCCAAAACATCTGGGGTGCCAAGGTTCGCCATCACTGCTCTATGTCGTTTAAGGTTAAACCTCTCGTCTTCTAATTTTAATGAGCGGCCACATGTCCTATTAAACTCCCTTCCGCAAAAAAGTTTTATCTGAAGAGCCGATGACGCCAATCACAGCTGGTCACATGTAAATGCGGAAGTGCCGGTGATTGTCTGTCTCATCGCCTCACACTGACATTGTGTGGCTAGGGGAGCCGATCAGTGGCATCGCCTCGCAAGGGGACACCCGGACAGGTAAACGGGGAACTGATCATTTGTGCCCTGATTACAAGTAAAGCCCCCCAGGGCCACAATCAGTAACAACTATCTGTGCCACCTATCAGTCCGGTGTGTTAGTGCCACCTCATCAGTGCAGCCACATCAGTAAATGAGAAAAATTTACTTTACAAAATTTACTGGCAAACGAAAATTGTTCTCAATTTTTTTTTTTTTGTAAAAAAAAAAAAATCCAGCAGTGATTAAATACCATCAAAAGGAAAGCTCTAGAGGAAAATTATAAACAATTTATTTGGGTACAGTTTTCTATGCCTGCGCAATTGTC
Source organism: Rana temporaria (assembly GCF_905171775.1). Classification (NCBI taxonomy): domain Eukaryota; kingdom Metazoa; phylum Chordata; class Amphibia; order Anura; family Ranidae; genus Rana; species Rana temporaria. Next base: position 74,294,635 of record NC_053496.1, on the reverse strand, counting down.
ATTGCAACAGTGCTGAAAGCTGAAAAATGGCCTGGGTAGGAAGGGGGTGAAAGTGCCCAGTAATGAAGTGGTTAAACAAGTTCTTGGTCATACAGGACATACAATCTATAGTCTTGGGGTTAAATGCAGCTACCTGAGGTGATTGGACACAAGCAAAAAAAGCGACAGATTTTTATTTTTTGCTAGTGTCCTTAAGTGATGGTCATCTTTACTGAGAGAAGCTTACCCCTCTCTCTTATGAAGGTTTTTTTTTTCCTCCAAGATTCTTCTACTAAGGTACCTGGCTGCAATATTTCCACTGTGGCTCCTTTTAGAGTTTCCAGATCAGTTGACTCCTCAACTGAGTATTGAAAGACCATACCTGGACCCCGCTTTAATGAAGATGAGGGGGTCAGCCTGTAATGTTGCTAATATCGGGACCGATACCGAGCATTTGCGTGAGTACTTGTACTCGCGCCATTGCTCCCAAACAAACTGAAAAATACTGAAACCCCCCCAATCGCAGCCTCACTGTGCCAGTCAAATGCAGCCACTTGTGCCCGTCATACGCAGCCATTTCTGCCAATCATATGAAGCCACTTGTGCCCAGTAGATGCAGCCACTTGTGCCCATCAAATGCAGCCCCTGGGTGGCCAGTGGAGCCCCATGATCAGCTGTTTTGTGACGTAGCCGCACAGGAAGGATGTGGTCGAGCTTCTGCATGAGTCAAGTTTTTTTTTTTTTTTTTTACTACACCGATACACGGTCAGTGCTTGAAAATCTGCGACGCCCATCTTGGTACATCCTGCACTCGGCCACAGTAAGCCAGCAGCGGACATCTTGTTACACCCAGCCCGAACTACATGGGCTGGGTGTAACAAGATGACCGCTGCTGCTTTAAGGCCTAGTGCAGGGTGTACCAAGATGGGTGTCGCAGAGGCAGCATGGAAAAATAAATCTTCTCCTCAGTTTCCTGCCTATAAGTGCCAGCCATCAATCGATGACATCTGTTGGTGCCCATCCAGCCAGTACCACTGCCACCCATCATTCTGTGCCACCTATCGGTGCCCATCATTTTGTGCCACCTATCGGTGCCATAAGTGTGTTCCACCTATCAGTGCTCATCAGTTCTGCATAATCAGTGCTACCCATCAGTGCCCATCCATCAGTGTGTGCCACCTATCAGTAATGCTTAATCAGTGCTGCATATCAGTGCCACCAGGTTTGAAAACTGTCACATGACATTAAAAAAAGTATCGGTACTTGTATTGGGTCTTAAAGTGATATCGGGACAACCCTAGTGCACACCATTTTCTTTCCCTGTGTACGTTTTCTCTCAACTGGCAGTAGCAATTAAGGCTCTTTCCGCAGTACAGTACAAAAGTCCTTTGACGCCTACCTGTTTTTTTTTTTATTAGATATGTTTTATAACAAAGTAAAAAAATCAAGTTTTATTAAAAATTATCTTTTTTTGTTTATGGCGCAAAAATAACCGCAGAGGTGATCAAATGGCACCAAAAGAAAGTCTATTTGTGGGGAAAAAAAGGACATACATTTTATTTGGGTACAGTGTCGCACAATTGCGCAATTGTCAGTTAAAATAACGCAGTGCCTCATCACAAAAAACGGCCTGATCGTGAAGGGGAGTAAATCTTCCGGAGCTGAAGTGGTTAAATAGCTACCATGTTTACGGCATCTGTTTATTTAGCCGTTTACCTGTAGCTCAGCTTTAATATAAAATAAAATGGGTATTCAGTATTTGGTTCTTCAGTAAGACTGACATAATTTATAGAGAATCAAACAGATGGAGAAGTTCTTCTCTTTGTAAACAAAGTACTTTGAGCCCACCTGAGGTAATAACGGAAATATCATAAAGGGTTATGCCCCTCGATGTATTTCCCCTTCTACTACCCCTGTACATATACCATACTTTCTGCTTGGTAAACTTTACATACAGTGAATTTATATAGACTGGGAACAACTATTGTTTTAAAATGTGATTGTTGATAAAACAAAGTGATTTTTTAATAGCAGTCTATTGTGCATTGTTTGATGTTACCCTGCCTGCCTAAGCTATAGAATTCATTGTGTAGACAAGTGCAGTCCCCAGAGCAATATGATGTCAAGACAATATCCAATAACATGATCAAAAGCCTGAGTTATTTTGACTGATTCAATCCCCTAATGCTACAAGAAATTAATGTTAACTTTGAAACCACTACACATTTGTATCCAGTGTTAATTTGTCTGTCGCAGATTTTTCTTTTTATAAAGTTCTATATTCAGGAAAAATCCTTTGTGGACGCCATGTGAAAGTTTATTTTTTGTCATTTCCAACCAATTCTCGGTCAGCATTTATTGTATTGTCTGAGATTTAAAACTTTGCAATCTAATTTTCTATATTTGGTAATAACTATTATTTATACTCATTATTTTACTCCATATTCTTATTTGCACAAATTTGACTAGCCCCTCCAATACGTTCAGTTGTAGCAGCCGGCCCCTTATAGGTCAATACTTGCCTCCTCCAATGGAAGCAGCCCCCCAAACTATCTGCAATCTGACCATTAAAAATCTACCCTTGCGCTCTAATGTTCTATAAACTTAAATAGTATATACATGTGCTGCAACTTGGTACCCAGGGCTAGTAGTTTACCAACTGGCTGGAGACAGAGTGGTCACAGGAGGGAAATATGAACCGGAGGGAGATTACAGCTAAATGTATTGAAGGGCCTAGAAGGATTTTATGTGGGATTATTGCAAAAAGATAATTTTAAGATGTTAAAGAATTTAGCTGCCTGTTGGAAAACCTCTGTGTGTCTCACTGTTCATTGTAAAACCGGAGTGCAAGCTGATGGCAACAGGCTAGAAAACAGGTAGTATGTATGTATGGTGGTATTTGCTACCCAGTTATCATGTAGATGCTATGAATTGTAATACAACCAAATGGTGTAAGATAAAAAAAAAGGACAAAACATGCATGAGATCTTATTCTAACACTACTTTAAACATGATGGCCACATTTTTGTTTTAGTATGAAATAGCCCAGCACTAGTACAAATAAAAATAAAACGTCTTTAGTTTCACCAGCAGTGCCAGATTTATATGGGGGCAAAAGGGGAAACATCCCTGGGCCCCCTGCCAAATGTGGCCCCAGGTGTCCTTTTTTTAAAAAAAAGTACTACTTTTCCCTTGATACTTCAGTAGTATTTTTTTTTGTCCAGTTTTCAAAGGTTCGATCATGTCTCGCTCCAGCTCAACAGGCAGTTTTATTTCACTACTTGCGAATACCTTTCCAGGTTTTACTGAAGCTCTTGGATTATATTTGAGCATGATGGTCATTAGTTCAGGCGAAAGATCGTTCAGCAAATTGGCACTGATTAATAATTATCTGAGAACCACAATGACCCTGTACACACGATCGGATATCTGATGGAATCTAATCTGATAGATTTTTTCGTCTGATATCCGATGAAGCTGACTTTCATCAGTCTTGCCTACACACCATCAGTCAAAAATTTGATCGTGCCAAAATGCGGTGACGTACAACACTACGACGACCTGAAAAAAATGAAGTTCAATGCTTCCAAGCATGCGTTGACTTGATTCTGAGCATGCATGGATTTTTGATCGATGGAGTTCCATACAGACGATCGGATTTTTCTACCGTTTTTTTTATCCATAGGAAAAATGTAAAACCTGTTCTATTTTTTTTTTTTTTACACCAATGGAAATAAAACCGATGGGGCCCAAACACGATCGGTTTGTCTGATTGAAAACAGTCCATAAGGGCAGATTTACATCTGTTTCGACTTTAACACACATTAAAGTGTCTACAGCTTCAACATGCTTTTTTTATGCTTCTGTGATGCTTTTTTTAATCTTTAATAGAGCTTGGCAAATGCTCTGTGTGTGTTGATTTTTTGTTTGTTTTAAAGGGGCTCAGTAATACCACCAGCTCATTAGTACCCCCATTCATCAGATCCCCATATTATTAATACCCCCGCTCAGCAGATCCCAAGCTCATTAGTACCTTTGTTCAGATCCCTGGCTCAGTAATACCCCCAGATCTTCTGATGCCCCACTCAGTAGTACCTCGGCTATGCTGATCCCCTGCTCATAAGTATGCCCAACTCTGCAGATCTCCCACTCAGTAGTAACCCCCAGATTTGCTGATCTCCCAATCAGTAGTAGCCCCACACTCTGCTGATCCCCCACTCGGTAGTAACCCCAAGTTCTGCTGGTTTTCTGATCCTTCTTTCTCCAGTCCCTGCTCTCCTCCCGCTATTTTTTCTCCCATGCTGCACACCACGTCTAACGACTGCTAGCTTCTTCTGTTTTTCTGCCACTCAATCCTTTGTCTTCAGTCTTTGCTCACCTCCTGCTATATTGCTTCCATGCTTTTCACCATGTGTGACATCTGTGAGTTTCTCCTGCTCTTGTCTCTAGGCTCTGTTGATCCTCCACTGCCCAGTTCTCTCTCTCCCTTCATTTTCTGCTATAGCGTTTTCAGGTTGTGCACCTTGTGTACTGTCTCTGCTAGTTGCTCCCATCCAGTCCAGACCCCACTTACCTACCTTCTGCTCCAAGCTGCACACTAGATGTGATGCAAGCACCAGATACCAGAATATATACACATTAACCTGAAGTGACTACTATTGATGTCTCATGTTCCCTTGTTAGTGTCCCAGTGCATCATTGGATGTCTCATACCTGCAAAAAAAAAAATTGGCCCGGGCAGGAGGGAGGTTTAAGTGCCCAGTAAGCAAGCCGTTAAAGGGTAACTATAAAAGTTCATTATCTTTTAAGTCTTTTTAAATTGTCACTTTGCAAGCAGGTATAAATACAAAGTGAATGAATTAGCTAAAGGTAAGGGTATGATGTCCCTAATGAGTTTGTTTAGCTCAGATTTTTTACCTAATACATTTCAAAAGGAAACTTGGCTTTTAGTAGGCTTAGATATTAATCTGTAAAATATTCAGCTCGTTATTGTCATATAATAATATTGGCGCTATGGTATAACATGCTATTCCTGTTTTTTGCATTTGCTAAAAATACAGGCAGACCATAAAATATTTATGCCTTTTGAAATTGGAACATATGAGAAATATCTGTTATTAAAACAAAACTGTAAGGCTGTATTTACACTGGGGTGTCGGCGGTAAGGCATTGCTATTTTTAGCAGCGCTTTTCACCGTTGTTTTTGCCGAGGTTTTCGGCCGCTAGTGGGCGGTTCGGCGCTGCCCATTCATTTCAATGGGCAGGAGCGGCAGAGGAGCGGTGTATAAACCCTCTTATCCATTTCACCCAAGGAAGCTGGCATCTTACCCTGTATTTAATTTGAACCTGCCATAATGCTGCACATGTAATCAGTTATGACACCAGCCATTTGATGGTTTGACAGTTGGGTTAAAAGCACAAGCAAAAGTGACAGGCCCCTTTCACACTTAGGAGTTTTTTAGGCGGTTTAGCTCTAAAAATAGCGCCTAAATACTGCCTGAAAAACTCCTGCCCTGCAGTCTCAATGAGAAAGCCTTAGGGCTTTCACACTGAGGTGATGCGCTGGCGGGACCGCTCCAAAAGTCCTGCCAGCAGCCTTCCCATTAAAAGCAATGGGAAACCATTGCAGGTGGTATTAACCCCTTGTAGCGCCTGGTTACTTTTCAGAACCGGTGCTAGTGTAAATTTAGAGGGGTCAGAGTTAAGTGACCAGGTTAATCTGTTTAAATTTGGAGCCTCTGTCTCAGCTTTGGCTGTGCTGTGGGTTCATGCTGTCGTTTCTGGGGTGCTGATCACACCCCAGACCGACAGGTAGCAGCAGTGGAGTCAGGGATTTGGATATCTCTTCCCGGCAGCCTATCAGGAGGAGTTTTCCTCGCTGTGCAAGCTGGGGAGGGGTATTTATGGGGCAGACGCCATCTTCTTGGGTCTTCTTCCCGTGTGGCGCCCACCTTCAGGGTAGCCATACCACGGCACCCCAGGAAATTGCCTTCCGGGCCGTGGTGTGCGTGCTGAGCAGTGTTCCTGGTTTCGGGACCACGTTGGCCCGGAACATTTGATCTGCTGCTGGGGCCCAGTGGTCGACTGGGTCCCCATTCTGAAGAGGTCCTGAGCTGTCGGTTCTGTTGGAGGAACCTGTCCGGTAGAGAGTCTGCTTGAGGAGCACCAAGAGAGGCTGGTGTTCCAAGAGGGGCCTCGGGGACCAAGGAAACTGGGTGCGGAGAGGCTGGAAGTTGGTAGCCTATCAGTCGGTAACCTAACCAAAACTACCTGAAGGCGATCCGTGTGCTGAATCTGTTAAGGAGGATTCCGGACCACTATCATCTCCACTATTTTCAACCATTGGGAGGGTCTATGGCAGAGACTTAACCCCAAGTTCCGAGTGACATTCTGGCTGCCAGGCTGGTGAGAGAGGCCTGTCCAGATGCGCTATACCCACTCTGGCTAGAGTGGTGAACAGAAGTTGTCGTTGGAAGCAGGACTGTTTCCCATCTACATGCACCTGAATCTGTTATTCTCCATTTTTGCGAACTCTTTATTCACCAAGTTCTACAGTTTTTACCCGGCTGGGTAATAAAAGTACAGAAAAGACACCTGTTGTGTGGACATTTCATTTACTACAACTCTCCACCACTAGCAGCCAAATACGCTGCAATTCTGTGGCAATTCAGATGGTATAGTATTTTTAGCTGCGCTAAACACCCACCACACATCCCGCCCCAGTGTGAAAGCCCCCTAGCCTTCCTGCCAATTCCAGGATTATAACTGCTTTTTGAAACAGTTAAATCATTGGGTTTTTGTGTTTGCAAGGTTTTTAAAGTAGTTGTAAACATCAAATATGGAAAAAGTAAGTTTGGCTGACACCAAGGGGGGGGGGGGCCTCCCTCCCATCATTTTTTTTTTTGCTATGACAACTCAAACAAGCTTTATACATTTTGGACTTTGAACAGATGTAGAGAACAGAAGATTGCAGTTAAACAGGTACAACTTATGTAGGAGGATTTGTTTAATTTCTGCGTATCACCTGAAGCCAGTGACTTCACTGGGTATATGGAATGGTTTACAACCGCTTTAAAGGGATAAAACATAATAAATAAAGTAATAGAACATAATGAAATGTGCAAGTTTTATTTTTTTCTTGGCATACACTTTAACCGGACCAACTCCTGTACATATACGTTGGCAGAATGTCACGACTGGGCAGAGTAACGTATATTTAAAAATGTCCGATGTGTCCGCCATAATGTCGCAGTCAAGATAAAAATTGCTAATTGCCACCATTATTAGTAAAAAAAAAAATACCGTATATACTCTAGTATAAGCTGACCCGAGTATAAGCCGAGGTACCTAATTTTACCACAAAAAAATAGGAAAACTTATTGACTCAAGAATAAGCAGAGGGTGAGAATGCAGAAGCCACTGTAAGAGGAAAAGAGGGTCAACAGCCCATTTGCACGCCTCACTATGCCCATTGCAACGCCCATTGTCACTGTGCCCGTCTTCACTGTACCTGAAATTGAGAGGATGCAGACGTCCATTCAATGTTTAAAACTTGCGGTCTCCTCCTGGTCCCTTCCGTGATAGGTTCTCATCCTCGGACTCTGGCCCAGATTCAAGAAGCTATTGCGCCCGGGCAACCATAGGTTGCGCGGCGCAATAGCTGTTTTGCTCCCGCGTAGCGAATGCCCCTGATTCAGGAACATCGCTACGCGGACTGCAGCCTAGGATATGACAGGCATAAGCCTCCTTATGCCTTCATATCTCAGGCTGCATTCTTGCGTTGTCCGCTAGGGGGCGCGGCCATTGTGATCGGCGTATAGTATGCAAATTGCATACTACCACCGAGGCACAAAAGTTGCGCGGGCCCTGCGCACGCAAGGTACGGAGTTTCCGTACGGCGACTTTAGCGCAAGGTTGCTCCTGCTATAGCAGGGGCAACCAATGCTAAAGTATAGCCGCCCTTCCCGCTCGTGAAATTTAAATTTCACGTCGTTTACGTAAGTGATTCGTGAATGGCGCTGGACGCCATTCACGTTCACTTAGAAGCAAATGACGTCCTTGCAACGTCATTTGCCGCAATGCACGTCGGGAAATGCGACGGAGCATACGCTGTTCGCTCGGCGCGGGAGCGCGCCTAATTTAAATGATTCCCGCCCCCGGCGGGATCATTTACATTAGGCGCCCTTACGCCGGGCTATTTAGCATAGCGCCCGCGCAATTTACGGAGCTACTGCTCCGTGAATCGCGGGCATATCAAAATATTTGCGTGGGCGCAGAGCAAAACTCGTTGCCCTTTGCCCACGCAAATATTGCGCGGATCTACCTGAATATGGCCCAGTGTCTGCTGGGATGGGTGAGGATGAGAGAACGTTCGTCATAGGCGTTTCTCAGCAGAGTTCCGCCTATCACGGAAGGGACAAGAAGAGACCGCAAGTTTTAAACGATGGACGCTCGCAGCCTCTCAATATTTCCAGGTAAATTGACTCGAGTATAAGCCAAGGGGGGGGATTTTTAGCCCAAAAAAATGCCATAACTATCCCCTATTTTGTAGACGCTATAACTTTTGTGCAAACCAATCAATAAACGCTTATTGCAGGGGTTTTTTACCAAAAATATGTAGGTTACTACGTATTGGCCTAAACTGAGGAAACAATTCATTTTTTTATATATTTTTTGGGGATGTTTATTATAGCAAAAAGTAAAAAAATATATATATTTTTTTCAAAATTGACGCTCTATTTTTTTGTTTATAGCGCAAAAAAATAAAACCGCAGAGGTGATCAAATACCACCAAAAGAAAGCTCTATTTGTGGGAAAAAAGGACATACATTTTGTTTGGGAGCCACGTCGCACGCAATTGTCAGTTAAAGTGACAGTGCCGAATCGCAAAAAGTGCTCTGGTCTTTGGCCAGCCAAATGGTCTGGGGCTTAAGTGGTTAAAGGAAACTTATACAGAAGCATGTAAGCTGCCAACTGCCTGGCTGTCTGCCTGCCATACTTTGTCACTAATATGGAACAAGCTAGCTGGTAGTAAAACAAAAAATGTAAATCAAAAGTCAGTAATTGGGAAAGTATTAAAGTCTTTGGATTGGTAAAACAGGCAGACAATTGGCTTTCCAAAAGAAGAGTTCAGCAATGGTAGCCTACAAATGCTCTGAAGCAGCAGTTCTTTTGAATGGCCATCTGTATGCACGGCTTGGCAAGCCAAGCTTGCCAGGAATCCCGTCAGGAAAACCAACGTTTTTTTCCTGACGGGATTCTCGTCCGTGTGTACAGGGCTTAAGTACAGATTTACTTCCAAGTGTTAAAGCGGGTGTTCACCCCCAAAAAATGTTTTAACATTACATTCAGCTGAGTTGTGAGAATGACATTAGGCTGTTTTTTTTTTAAATCCCTGCCGTACATACCGTATTATCTATATTTTCACCGCGGCTTCCGGGTTTGTAATCTGCGGGACTGGGTGTTCCTAATTGATTGACATGCTTCCGGCCGGCGCATACAGCGCGTCACGAGTTGCCGAAAGAAGCCGGACTGCGAGTCGGCTCTATACAGCGCCTGCACACCGACGTTTGGCTTCTTTCGGCAACTCGTGACGCGCTGTATGCGCCGGTCGGAAGCATGTCAATCAATTAGGAAGTATCTGCTCACAATCCTGTATACCACAAAAATCAAATAACAATGTTGATTTTTTTGCAAATAAAAAAAAAAGCTTTACCCAAACAAACTAAAGTGACAGAAAACCTTGGCTTTGAATTTAAAGGATTATGGTTGATTGAGGCTGGCAAAATGCTTGATATACACGATACACTGCAGACTTCTTTTTACTAGCTGAGGATCATGTAATGCAGGCCTTAGTGATCTCCTAGGGATAGTTTTTTTGTGATATAAAAAAGTGAAAAAATAGAGAAAAGATGCCGAAAACCCTTTTCCCAATCTTTCTTTTTTCTTTGTTCATACTGTGCAGTGTATATCTTGGCTTATTTTTGTCATGCAGAGAATAGAGTCAGGTTTCAGGAATGACATAACTCATCTGCACATGTGCAGGTGTTTCATTAGCAGTGGCTGTCCAATGACACATTATGGCAAGAGCTTCCCACTCTGAGGAATTTAGTTCTGCTCTAAAGTAAACCTGTAATGTATAATGTTTTGAAAGCACTGGGTAAGAGCAGGTAGCACAGGATAACCTGCATTACTTGTATTAACTAGAAAAGCTTACTGTATACCTTACATTTTTTTGACTTGGTTTCACTTTGCTATCAACGTCTGATTTCTCTGACTTCAATGTCCTGCAAATTGCCATTTACCTGTCCAACAACACTGCTTCAACGCTCAGGACACACTCATTTGACAGTTGGAGTCTAACCTATTAGTAAAAAGGGTAAAAGTGATACTAGACTCCCCTCCATCTTCCAGCAATGCAACAGTTACATCACTTGCCAGCTATTTCATGTTCTCCCGGAGGTGTTGGCTTTTCAGCCTCTTTATAGGCTGGCTGGGGATGACAACACCCCTATGCATGCGCACAGGAAGCAGTCATTCTGGCACAGAAGTCGACTGTGCTCAGGCAGGTAAGTATGTCTTATTGCAGAAGACATAGCTTGTCTCTTTTGCAATTAAGATCTACTTGCTTGCAGTTTTGAAAATGTTAGGTTTGGGTTTGCTTTAATGTATTCCTCTGATGATAACTGTCCAGTTGGCAGTGTGCTTATGCCACGTCTCAACCAAACATTTAGGCCCTTAAATGGCTGTTGTCATAATTGATCACATGTGCAGATCAATTAGTGTTGCTAACCGTCCGTATTTTTACGGGCAGTCCGTAAAAACGGGGACTCTTTTCCCCCGTTCGTAAATGTCCGTGGTTGTGGGAATGTGCCAGTAAAAATAGCCGAGATTGTTTCGGCTTGGAACTGCACATGGAGATAGGAGGCAGGGGGTGATTGGGGGCAGGTGGTGATGCTGGCTGCAGTGGCACCGCTTAGGGGGATGGAGGCAGGGGGCGATTGGAGGCAGGGGGTGTTGATGGCACCGCAGAGGGTGGGGGATGGAGACAGGGTTTGTTGGTGGCACCGCAGGGGGAGATTGGAGGCAGGGGGAGTTTAGTTGCAGGGGGAGTTGGTGGCACCGCAGAGGGGGATGTTGGCATTGCAGAGGGTGGGAATGGAGGCAGAGGGAGATTGTGGCACTGCAGAGGGAGGTGAAGGCAGGGAGTGTTGGTGGCAGAGGGGGATGGAGGCAGGGGGTGATGTGACTAAATAATTTTCCCTTATATCGAAAATAACAAAAATGTTTTTTTACCTTAATATCTACCTTAAATCACATTACTTTTTGCCTAGCGTATTTGTTTGTAGCCTAAATACTGAAATGTGCACCTAAAAATGTAATTTAGTAACTTTTGTGAAATGCCAGTAAATTTTGTGGTGTCGTGCCAGTAAATTTCAATCTGCTAGTTTGGCAACACTGAGCACAATATGGCATTGTCTTTGATTGTGTAGGGATCTGGTGCTTTCTACTGTCTGTATTTGTAATCACAGAGTTTGTTTGTATTAGAAAGGTACTTCCTGTCCCTGCTAGCTGGGAAAAACACAGATCGGAGGAGTATGATATAAATAATGGGAAATTTAGAGGAAGTAGACACAGAACTGAGCCACATGGCCTTACACACACAGGAGCTGCTGTTGTTTTTTACTTACACCAGATTCAGAGGCTATTAGGCAAGTACCTATGCTCTAATAGTTTAACTGCAGCTATCCATAGCTTCTGGAGTATCTGAATCCTTGTGACAGAAATATCCCTGTCCTATTATCTCAAATGTACAATACTAGACAGCCACATCACAATCATCCTCAGGGCTCCCTGCAACTAAACTTATGAAACATACTTTTGGAGGTATCTTTTTTTTATTTTTATTATTAAACACTGTACATTGAAATCCCATGCAATAAACTGAGTACATGGTCACAGCATAAGAGGTAATGTACACCAGCTTCTTGGCCCGCTCCTTAACCACTTACAGACCACCGCACAAAGCTATATGTCAGATGTTTGAAGAGGGATATCTCTGTTATGGCAGCAGGTAGCTGCCATAACTCAGATATCCTCTTCTTCAGGCAACAGTCCGTATTTTTCCCCCCCAAAAAAAAACGATTGCCAGACCGCTGCGCAAATACGGTGTGACATAAAGTATTGCAACAACCGCCATTTTATTCTCTAGGGTGTTAGAATTTGTTTATAATGTTTGGAGGTTCTAAGTAGTTTTCTAGCAAAAAAAAATTTTTTTAACTTGTAAACAAACAAATCTCAGAAAAAGGCTCGGTCCTTAAGTGGTTAACAACCAGTTATTGTTAAACATGCTGGTGGCCTCTGGCTCTGATAATTAGCATCGGAACCGTATGTGACACCACTGAACAGCTGCTTTGGAAATTTGCAGTGAAAACAGATGGGTAATTTGCACCGGACATGTGTGAACCTAGCCTAAGACTTCTGGAGTGCCACCTGCCAGACAATGAGGAATGATATTACATGCGCGCACTTCACCCCTCCCATCCACCGCACGAAGATCTCAACCTGGGAAAGCCTACCAAGGAGCTCAGTCTGGGAAGGCCTGCTGCTTAGCTGACAAATGGACAGACGGATGGTTGGTATAGTTCATAGGATTGAAGGCTCTTAATATATGCAATTTATACAGTTAATTTTTATCAGCTAAATTATTTTTCCCATTGTGGGCATGAGTGGGGCCTCATGTTTCGGTTTTGCCTAGGGCTTCACAAAGCATAGAGCCAACTCTGCCCTAAATATCTGGAGTATAAATGTCTAATTCATTACAAAGTTGATTTGGTGGTAAGAAAGTTGACCTTACCTTGTAGTTTGGTTCCTCAATTTTTTTTAACCTCGTGAAGAACCATGGGTCAGATTGTCACTACCTTTTGGCTTTGTGACAAACCGTGGTTGCAATGAACTTCCTGAGACATTAAGTAATCCATTTTGTGTTTTAACTTACACATTTTAGGCCGAGGTGGCCTTTTCTATGTACTACCAAGAATAAAGTACCTACCACCAGGAATACAGTGTGTACAGTAATTACGATTTTCAGTTGTGATATGAATAAAAATAATGTAAAATCTCTGATATCTGGGATACATTGTCATTCTACATACTTCAACATGGTTATATTTCTGTTTTAGAGCAGCTTTGAGGAAAGTCGTGTGACAGCCAGATAAACAGTTCAACAGAAATGTATATGTATTTCCTTTTTATTACACTTTTACTTCTGTGGGTTGTCATGGCAAGAGACCTTCCTCTGGATATTGTTTGCATGAAAGGTGCTACATGAAAACCAATCCCTTATGTTAATCCTGGTGCCAAAAAATATACTTTCCAGCTTCTTTCCTGAAATTTGCAACCCAAAGAAACCAAAGGGGCTTGGCATGTAGACGGCGTGTAATTTAATGATGGATTGTGTGCATGGCTTCGGGTAAGGTACCACGTGTTTGATCTCCAGGTTCAAAATGCTAATGTAAACATAAAACACTGTCTTTCTGTAGATTTAATCTTGGTGGAAAAATAAACTAGCTTAAGAATTTGCAAAAAATAAAATGAAAACTATCAGTTACATGCCATTTAGATTACCATGAATAGTCTGGCATTTTTGTAGGCACTGGCTAGTTGGAAGTATTCATTAAAACTTGGCACATGCCCCTCCAAATTTTTACTTTCTTACAAAAGACAAGATTTGGATGAAGCGCTGTCTGAGGGGTCATTCAGGGTTTCCTTTGATAACTGTGTCTTGCTCTTCAGATTAGATTTAGCTGCTGTTTAGCCTTGGGGTACTATTAGCAACATCACCTGCAAGTTGTTCTTATAAAAGAGAACCCGTCATGAAGCAAAATATCACCCTTGGATGCCAATGCTAGACACTGTCATTTATGGATCCACAGACCCCTACTGTATATTCTTTCCAGAAACATTACCTCATTTATAATCAACCTGCTTTCATCATTGTCTTTGGAGTTTTTCTTTGACACATTTTACGCCTCTTCTAGAATGTAGAAATACATACATAGCACTAAACAAGTATGTTTGCACTTTTTCTGTTTTTGCAGTTAATTTTTTTCTCTTTTAACATGAGGTCAGTGTTAAAATACCCCCTTTAGTACATTTGAGGTCAGTTCTACAATGCCCCTTTTATACATTGGTTGTCAGCGCTACATTTATCCCTATTATATATTACGAGTTATAGAAATTTACTGCGCTATATAGGGATAACTAGTGGAATATTACCTTTTAATACATGCATCGCTAAGGTATGGCAGGCTCACTTCTTAAAGGGTTTGTAAAGCCTTCTGTTTTTTCACCTTAATGCATTTCTTAATTGTGCTTAAATTAAGCTGTTTTGATGTAACATCACAAACACAAATCAATGTGTCATATACAGTACATATAGAGATATAGTCTATAGAGGCAATTTAAACCTTGCCTCTGAAGAGCTCTGTCTAAATGGCATTGTTTAAGCATCGTCTATAGTATAGACGATGCTTGTATAATGCCGTTTAGACAGAACTCTTCCGAGGCAAGGTTTAAATTGCCTTTCAGTTTACAGTATTTGCAGTTAACAAACTCTAATGTTACATTCCCAATGAAAGCATAGTATAGGACAATGGAAATGGCAAGTGTAAGGAATAAAAAAAAAAAAAACTCTGTTACATTCCCAATGAAAGCATAGTATAGGACAATGGCAATGGCAAGTGTAAGGAATAAAAAAAACAAAAACATTGATTGGTATTTGTAGAAAACTGGGTCATAACCCTTCTGTTGTGAATTCACATAGTTATGTTTGTTTTATCCAAGTTGACTATGACAATGCTAACTACCTTCTCTGAGACTTTATTTTCTATGTAAGGGTTATGTAGGAAATCATAAAGTGCCTCACATTTGGACAAGTTAGGATTATTTACATCCATTTTATGAAAATGTTATTTTAATTCAGCACCAACAAAACACTGTACACCAAAATATAACTTAACAGGGTGGAAACGATTTTGATTTGATATGGAGGTTACAGCATTTGGTAATTCTGCCTTTGCCATTATGAAATGCTATATACCTACCAGCTGATTCACATTCCTACAAATCAACAGCCACTTGTAAAAGATCATCCCGCCATGAGTCACTAAAGGTAAATCAGCTGTTTAATTTACAAGGAAATTCTCCCTTAGCTGAATGTGAAAACTCACTTTGAGTATAGAGTCCTATACTCTTGTCAATTTAGGACTGCTCACCTAAGGTACCTGCTAAATTAGCGTACCTTTTTTTTAGTATGCAAAGCTTATAAAAATAACTTGAGTATTGTCTCAAAGCAGAATCCCCCTAATAGTAGGGCGAATATGTACTACATTTGACGGGTGATAGAATATACAACAACAAATTTAAAATCTCCAGAACTGTTTGTCTATTTTTTGCAACATATTTTGTTCCACTCTGTATGTTTCCTGGCCCCATCCTATCTGTAGGGTACCTATATGCTGTGTCTGTAAAGATGCTCTTAGATTATTGTTTTGGCTGAAACCTCAGACTCCTCAATCCGAAGAGTCACATCTAAATATCATTGTTGAATCATCGTCTATATAGACTGTTATGTATATGACACATTGGTTTGTGTTGGTGAGAAAAGAAAAGCATATCTCTTCCCCTCCAACTGTCCTGAATTCCA
The DNA here is from genome assembly GCF_905171775.1 of Rana temporaria. Taxonomy (NCBI): domain Eukaryota; kingdom Metazoa; phylum Chordata; class Amphibia; order Anura; family Ranidae; genus Rana; species Rana temporaria. Next base: position 74,278,950 of record NC_053496.1, on the reverse strand, counting down.
CAGGACTGTCCCCCAAATGTTCTGTATCCTGGAGGACTATCCCCCAAATGTTCTATATCCTGGAGGACTGCCCCCCAAATGTCCTGTATCCTGGAGGACTGTGCCCCACATGTTCTATATCCTGGAGGACTGCCCCCCAAATGTCCTGAATCCCACAGGAATGGACCTAAAATGTCATGGATCCCGCAGGACTGTCCTGGGATTTGAACAAAATTCCAGTGTTCCACAAGTTTGGGACATATGCCAGAGTTGAGTGCTTGAATGCTTGAACACTTCCAGTACCTGACACCAGAGATATGCTGGAATTTTTTGGGCAGAGTGATTTTCTGTCTAACAGCATCTGCATTGTTTAGAAAGAGCGATTGATGCAGCGGCACAGGACACAGATTTCTTCAAGGTAGGTGCCCTCTGACCACCAGTACTGGAGTGTGGGTTACTTCTTCTCAGGGGAAGAGATTTTTTTGTTTTGTTTTACTACCATTGACCATCAATGATAGGGTGAGGTAAATCATTGACGGATTCTAGAGAGTATTTACTACCACAGAACTCAAATGGTTCAGGGATGTTATTTACTGTTACTGACCATCAGTGACTAAAATTGATATGTTGGTGGGATTATTTTTTATTTCCATTAACAGTAATTATGGGGGTTTGGGTATTTGCTACCAGTGAACACAAATGATTTAAAGGCAGGGTGTTTTTTCTGCCTTTAACCACCAGATTGGGGAGGGTGTTATTTACTGCAAATGCACTAAAATTATGTTTCTGGTATTTTTTTTTTATTCTGCACTTTTTCTTTGTGGTCCTGAAAAAAGTCACAAAGAAAATGAAGGAAAAGGAAATAATCTACAGAATAATATCTAAGGGGTGAAGGGTATGAAGGAGTTTTTAGGGGCGATCAGGGTTAATTCAGGGTTAATAGGGGTTTAATAGCAAAACATTTTATTTAAAAAAAAATGTAACTTGCAAAGTTTCTTTAAAGGGGAGTTCCAGGCTTATTGGATTTATTAAAAGTCAGCAGCTACAAAAAGTGTAGCTGCTGACTCTCAATAAACAGACACTTATCTGCTCCTCGGTCCAGCGATGCGGCCCCCTGGAGCGTCGCTCTTATCGCCAGCGCCTCCATTCACATTGTGGGCACCCAGCCGTGACAGCTTTTGTCTTCACGGCTGGGCACGCACTGTGAATGCGCGAGCGGCGCTGCGCTCCCTGAGTGGACAGGCGAACTCCTGGGACCTGTCATGTGTCCCAGGAGATCGCCTAGAGGGAGGGGCCGCCTAAGGCGAGAGGAGGTCCCTGGGTGGAAGGAGGAAGTGGGGCAGGAAGTCCCACTCCTAACGAAGCCCCCACTCCCCCAAAAAAATCACATGCTAAATGTAGCATGTAAGGGGGTGAGGAGTGCTTAAAGGAACACTAAATGTTTGTTTTTTTATTAGATCAATTGATTGCTGTAAGCTAGAGCATTTAAATATCACTTACCTCGATTTTCATTTTGAACTCCAAAATACAGTAATCCAGGTTTGAAAATGCACTTCTTGCTTTCCACCAGCATCTGAGCTGTTTTGCATGGTGGAAAGCAGAATGTGCTCACCTCCTCCCTATGACTACAGCCGTGCATGAAGATGCTCTCTTATCCCTCACAGGCATGGAGGCTAAGCCTAATGGGAACTGTAGTTCACATTAGGTCATGATGTAGCAAGAATGAATGCGCACTGCAAACCAGGAAGTCAGTGAGAATAACGATTCAGGAGTGACGGAGGTGAATAAAACAGCTTGATTTCAACAGGTATCAAACTAGTTATAATGCAAAACATTACTTTTTACTTTATCAGCTACTGTCAGACTTTAATTTAAGAGGAAAATATTTTTTTCTTTACAACCCCTTTAAAGCAGGAGTTCCACTTTTGGGTGGAACTTCGCTTCAAGTGGTGTTATTTGCAGGTCAAATGTCACATCTTTCTGTTTCAATACAGACACATTTACCCCCTTCCTTCCCAAGCCAATTTTCAGCTTTCAGCACTGTCACACTTTTAATAACAATTGTGCGGTCAAGCAACACTGTACCCATATGAATTTTTTTTTTTAAATTTCACCCAAATAGAGCTTTCTTTCCCTGGTAGTGAATGGTGTTGCTTGAGCGACTTACCTTCTGCATACTAAACACATTTTTTTTTTTTGCTCTGCACCCCCACTATTCAGAGAACTTGTTTTTTTTTTTTTCAATTAGAACAAGGCATTCTCCAATTTAAAATGGCAGAGAGGAGGTGTGGGATGATGTCATAATGCTCATCTCATCCAATCAGAGAACAAATTGCATTCATTGAAAGAAATACAAGACATTCTCTGAACAGCGGAGGGGCTGAGCACCCCTCTGTGTTCAGTATGCATAAGGCAAGTCACTTGAGCACCACAGGGAAGAGACCAGCACTGACTTTATAAAGGACAGGCTACTTACAGTGCATTTTCTGGGTCCACTTTGATTTATGGCTGAAGTAGATTACAACAAACACATATGTAGCCTCCCTGTCATAAGCAGGGTTGCCTGCTAGGATATAGTCATTCAATGCTAACTTGTAGTCTGTCTTTGCTCAGCCTACCCCTAAGTTCAGCCTGGCTGTCAGTTCTCTCTACTTGTCAAGAGGTGGCACTGTCATCTCTGGTATTAGAGTGAGAATTCACAGTGAGCTTGAGTTGTGAATATTAAGATCATTTTCCAGTGGAGCAACATGGGAAAGGATTAAAATATTTGGGATGAGCTGAAGCAAGCTCCCTTTCCCCCGAGCTGTGGCCTGGGAAGGGTACATGTGATTTGTGTTGTCTCTTTAACCCTAACTGCCTGCCTGAATAAGCATGTATGTTATTGGGCCTGGAGCCTGGGCCTGCAGCTGTCCCTGTCTGAATATAGGACAGTCCTGGAGATTGGTTGGCACTGGTGAAGAAGAAAATTTTGTTTTCTGTCTGCTGGGCGATTCTAGAGACTGGAGTGTTGGTCCTAACTTAAAGACCCTTCCCTATGCAGCAGCATGTGGAGACCTAGGGTTCTGCTGAGGTTCTAAAGCATCTGAATCCATTTCCCACTCTCCTGAGATGCATGTGTAATAATAACCCTACTCTTTATTTCAAGAAAGTCACTGTGGCCCAAACAAATACTTGTAAAGGATCCAGGTGAAATGTCAACCCTTCCGGTCTCTGGGGGAAGTCCACCTGCCCCTGAAGGTCAGGGGGCACTACTTATAGTAAGGAGATTTGAGTGGACTTTCTAACCAAAGTCCAGCTACAGTGTTTTTTTTTTTTTTTTTTTAATACATTTGTTTCACTGGACTGGTTTTGTTTGTTGCCTGGAAATGCTCTTTAAGTGAAGTTTGGAAGGGATCTCAGAAGCAAAGCTTGACTACATTTTGAATTCCTTCTCTTTTATATCATACCACAGACAATGAGCAGGCAAGACAGACTTTGGCTTTGCACTTTATATATGAGACAAATGCCAACATATTAGGTATTAAAGAACATGATCTCCTGCATAATTAAACCTTTGGCTAGATTTAGAAAGAGTAGCACTTTATTGACTCTAGTGAGAGATATGTTTCATATATAATACTAGTTTTATAAAAAAAGAAGTTAAACAATTAGGTGGCTTAACCCACCTAACCAGAGTTATTAAAATACAAGATTTCTGGTGCGTTGTTAGGATTAGCTTGACATTTTTGCACTTCAGTAACATTTGTTTTTTTAAATTCACTCCAAAGAAATGGGCGATCATGATGAACTGTGAGCACCACTGTGAAATTCACTCATCAATAACTAAATTGCTTGGAGACATTTATATGCAAGCTAAGCAAACCACCAACCAGATGCATATAGTACAAAAATTGGAGTCTGGCCCTGGAATAACAATGCAAGGCTGGCAGTGATCACACGTTCCTTTTATTCTGCATAACGTTCAATATTCTTTGGAAAGTTTTTATACTCCAACAATCTGGATATAACCTTGGCTCGGAAAAGTACATTTTCTCAGCTCCCCATTGTCCCAATAAATGTGTGGAAGTGGTCTTGTGTCATGTTAAGGTGTTAATGCAACAAGACGTATGGTGTATAATAGGATAGATCGTTGTAGCTACAGTGCTATGGTAACAACATTGAAACCCATTTATAAGCCAAATATGTAGAATGAATTAAATCGCATTTTCAGTGAATTAATGCACCTTATCTTATACTGCATCTGGGGTGATTTAATAATACCTACTTTCTGGAATAATTGAGGTTTAGGGTAAACATGACTACATTGTTGGGTGCCTGTTTGCAGGGCTGCCCTTAGAAATGATGGGGCCCCATGCAGCCTACCTGACCACCAGTTACAAAAATTAAACATTTTTAAAATTATTTCTTTCCGATTTTTCAAAAAAAATACTTTACTTATTCTTAAATGATTTTGTACATTTTTTTTTACAACGCTGTGGGGGGGGGGGGGGGTTGGATGAAATAGGGGTCTGTTTAGACCCCTGCTAACATCTCACCTTTGAGGCAGAGAAAGGAATTGAGTCTATTGAGGATTGATTCTATTCCTTTCTCTATGGCCTCGGTTGCACTGAAGATGAATGAACAAGAGGCAAACGCTCCTGTTCATTCATAAACTGAAGCATAGTAAATCCAGTTTACTATGTTCAGTTATCAATGGATACAGGAGCGATCCTTACCGATTGGGTCCAATGCAGAAAGAGAAGGGGCTGGTAAATTGCATGTTTACCAGCCTCTTTCTCCACTCTCCATCCACCTGTGTGCCTGCAGCAGCTGGCAGGAGAGGGATGCTGGGGGAGCTGCATGGGGAAAAAAGGGGGTCTGGGCACACAGGGGCGATTCAGATGTGGGCAGTACGTGGATGAGGATTGGTACAGTAAAAAAAACAATAATACAGTGCAGTTAAACTGTGGGTCATCATTTCACACCAGCAGACCGCTGTATGAAGACATGAATGTTATAGTTCTGAATGGGAACTTTAAAAATAAACATGATAGGAAAGCTTTTTTTTTATTGGGTTTCAAGTTGACATACAAAACAGAGCCTATTGGGCATACCCAGGCTCGATCCACATACACCACAGTTAAAAAACGGACATATATATAAAACAAGGAATAAAACCAACCAAAAAAAAAGGGCGGCCTTCCTAACAGTAGTGCCGTTATTGGCACTAGAGGAAACCCCCCCAACATATCTGCTCCAGTAACTACTGATATTGTTAAAATATTGTAGTTATCAGCTGCTCAGGTGTAGTTAAAAAGCCACATGCAATAGGATGGAATTATTAGATGTTCGGGTTCAAATACATACAGTATACATGCCCACCTGATCCTTTATAATGTAAGCCACTAATTAGGAGAGACAGGGTCAGTGTTGGTAGACAGGTCCTCAAACCAAATGTCCCAGACCTTGTGGAATTTTTTAGGGCATCCTCTCGCTAAATGGGTGGTTTGTACAGTGGTAAATTGAGATTATTTTTTTCCACAAGGTCAAGGTTGGAGCTGATGGGGATTTCCATTGGAGAAGAATAACTTTTCTTGCATAGAACAATAATAATCCTATCAGCGTCCTACAAGCCCGCAGATGAGCCAGGGCATCCAACAAACCCAGCAAACAAACCTCCACTGTCCAGGGCACATGAATAGTGGTCACAGAATGTATGACTGAGACTACCGATTTTCCAGAAAGTCTGAATATTAGGGCATTACCAGAATACGTGGATAAAATCTGCTGAGTCCGCCGCACACTGCCAACACTCGGCAGGAATGGAGAGATATATTCTGTGTAAATGCGCAGGTGTGAGGTAGATCCTATGTAAGAGTTTGTATGATAGGAAAGCTTTTAAACAAAGAATGATAATTCTATTTGGCACAAAAGAAAATGGAACTAAGTGTGAACCTCAGTTTTCTAAATCACTATGCGACTTTTGCTTTGACCACGCTCATCTCCCCCCATTTTATAACCTATTCCTTTCCTTATTTCAGCAAACTATCCCACTTTAATTGTCATTGCATGTGTGTGTTATTTTTCTTCCCCCCAAAGATTGCACTAAATATTTTGCTTTAACTTTGTGTATCGGTACTATTTGGACCTTCGAATAAGGGAGTACACCTTTAAAGCACGACATTACCTGCCTGGAGTTTACATGTTCTCCCTGTGACTGTGTGGGTTTCCTCCAGGTACTCTTATTTCCCCCCACACTCCAAAGACATGCTAAATTGGCCCTAGTATGTGTATGTATGAATGTGAGTTAGGCACCTTAGATTCTTGGCTTCTTGAGGGCAGTGGTGTCACTACAGTTAGTGTCACCTGGTGCCGGGTCTTAGGGAGATGATATGTTTTACCGCACCGCCACATCGACATGGCTCTCCCTCTCTAGCCTGCCATAGTGCTTTGTCCTGTCGCTGTGGAGTGACGGCAGGACAGAGCAGTGGGTGGTGTCATCCCTCGGGTTTGTGTTATTCAGGTGCGGTCCACACCCCCATATAGATGCCACTGCCCTCAGACTGATAATAACATGTTAAAGGTAAGATAATTACATAACAAAGCAGTATTTTTCAAAACTACATATGATAGAGCAAACAGATTAGGACTTCAATGGGTAGACCATAATCATGTGGCTGTAGTTTCGGAGCAGTGATTGATCCCTGTGCCATGTACCCAGGCTGGGACTTGTAATCCTCCATCCACCTTCCACCGAAGTTCCCAGTTGAGAAAAGTGACACTAGCCTAAGTGTGCAGCTCTGACCTTGCCCCTCATTTGCATACCTGGGATTCCCCCTGCGCTCTGGCTAGTGTCATGGGGGTTATTTGCATAGTAGCAGTGTGAGTATAGGGGGAAGTATGCTGGCTGTATAATATAGTTATGTAATCACCAGTCCAGTATGGGGGTGCTGCACCCCTCTGCTGAGCTATGATTGGCCTGTCTGTGTTGGTGCCTGGGTGCTGCTGCTGATCACTCAGGGGGAAGACTGCTCCCAGCTGGTGAGTACACGAGGTATGCAGCATATGATGTCACGGATGGGATAGTGTCACCCTTCTTGCAGGTGTCACCCGGGTGTGGTCCACACCCCCATTGCAGCACCACTACTTGAGGACAGGGACTGATGTGAATGTACAATATATATGTAAAGCGCTGTGTACATTGACTATGCTAATTAAATACCTGTAATAAATAAAACTTGTCGTGCAAATAAAAAAATATCATGCACAGAACTCAAAAGTTTTTTGTTGAGAACTGACAGAAGTACACTGGCAGCTGTGGCAGTTATCACCAGAGGCATTTTTTGAATGTCAAATTCTCTGCCCATGCACTAGTAGGCAGAATGTAAATAACATTGCAGAAAAACACTTTTATATGTATAGTTAAGGATTTAATAACATTTAATAAATGTTTCTAACATGATGAGTTGAGTTCTGGTGTTGAGACGGTGTTTACTAATTCTTTCAGACAAAGCTAAACAAAAGTAAAAAAAAAATGGTAAAGTTGATAATAATTAGGATAGTTTTTCTAGAGCATTAATTGGTTGTACTCGGAAGTGATACTTTGAGGATCCTACTGTGCAAATTAATAAAGCCAATGTGCCAGGATACACTTTTGAAGGATACTCATTGCAAGCCTTTAAGCTGTGATTAAAGTTGGCTTTACCTGGGTAAACATCTGTTCAAATGAAAAGTAAGATATCTACAGAATAATATTCTGTAGATGTCTTACCAGATTTCAAACTAAATATTTTGATCTCCTTATTTTAGTATTGTTAGTGCTATCCCCAACTAAATTTCTTATTTTTAGTGGAGTGTATTACTACCTATTCATTTTCTGATTGTAAAACCAAAATATTAAAAGAAAAACTTCAGATTGAGCCAGAAGGGTAATATATATTTGCATGATTATACTTTAAAGTAGAAACAAACATTTATTTTTTTGATAGCATAAAGGAGGCAAATAAACCCTGTAAGTTTTTTTTTTTTTTTTGCCATCTGGGAGAGATGGCAAATTAGGGAGATTTCCCTTCCCTTCTTGTCCCTTAGTTAAAACACGAAGTGAGAGGAATTCTCTTCAAAATTAGGTAATCCCTTGTTGCCACCATTACTTGTGTCCCCGTTGGAACATTTCCCCTCTACAGTATTGCCATTCTGGGGATTACCTAAATTTTGGGAATTTCTTTTACTTTAACTTTCAATGATTAGCGTAAACAAGACATATAATATGTGCAAAAATGATGTGCTTTTTTTGTACCACATGAAAACTAAAAACTACAATTTTCTAACAGATAGGATGAAATCTATTAAATATGTGAATCTGGTATTGTCAGCATCCTGCTTACTATACTTGCAATATCTACATTGCTATCTAGTAGCTGAAAAGGAAAAGCACATTGTTACCGCTCGCCATGCTTCAAGTATTTAGGGTTAATGGTGCGTGTAGTATCCTATGTGTATTAGGGGTATAGTCTGCTAAGTGTTTCAGCATATGGTATGGTATACTGAGGTAATGGGCGATAGAAAATGTTGGATGTATTGTCTTCAGTGGTAACAGTTGCTAAATACAGAGGGCGTGGCTTGATGGCAGAGCGAGTGGCTGCTTAAATCCACGTTGAGCGGCTGCTTAAATCCACGTTGAGCGGCTGCTTAAATCCAGGCCGAGCGGCTGCTTAAATCCAGACGAGGTCGCTAAATTACTTGCTAACGTCCATCTTACCACCTGTGCTCTGGATCCTGTTCCCTCGCAAATGCTACGTTCGCCCTCTGGCTCGATTCTACACTCTCTGACCCACATCTTCAATCTCTCCCTCTCGTCTGGCATCTTCCCTAACTCTTTGAAACATGCACTAGTCAGCCCCATACTTAAAAAGCCCTCACTGGACCCGTCCAATCTTGACAACCTACGCCCCATCTCCTTGCTCCCCTTTTTATCCAAACTCCTTGAACGTCTAGTCTACAACCAACTGAGCGTCCACCTTGCTAAAAATAACCTCCATGATCCCCTTCAGTCTGGATTTCGTCCTCAACATTCCACAGAAACTGCTCTCCTAAAACTAACAAACGATATACTAACAGCCAAAACTAAGGGACACTATTCTGTGCTCCTACTCCTGGACCTCTCTGCCGCCTTCGATACGGTTGACCACCCACTCCTCCTCAAAAAACTCCACAATTTTGGTCTCCGTGACTGTACTCTTCGCTGGTTCTCCACCTACTTATCCAACCGTACCTTCAGCGTTGCTTACAACTCTACTTCCTCCTCTCCTCTTCCATTCTCTGTTGGGGTCCCCCAAGGTTCTGTTCTTGGACCTCTCCTATTTTCTATCTACACCTCCTCCCTGGGTCAGCTGATAGCCTCCCACGGCTTCCAATACCATCTTTACGCTGATGACACTCAAATCTATTTCTCTACCCCTCAACTCACTTCTTCATTCTCCTCACGTATCACTAATTTACTATCGGATATATCTGTTTGGATGTCACACCACTTCCTCAAACTCAACCTATCCAAAACGGAACTTATAATTTTTCCTCCCCCACGTGCCTCTTCCCCTGATCTCTCTGTCAAAATTAACGGTACAACTATCTGCCCATCCCCACATGTCAAGGTCCTAGGAGTAGTCCTGGACTCTGAACTCTCCTTTAAGCCTCACGTTCAATCACTGTCCAAATCTTGCCGCCTCAACCTTCGCAACATCTCCAAAATACGCCCATTTTTAACCAATGACACCACAAAACTCTTAATTCACTCCCTGGTCATCTCTCGCCTCGATTACTGCAACTCCCTCCTCATTGGCTTACCGCTGCATACTCTATCCCCCCTTCAGTCTATCATGAATGCTGCTGCCAGACTAATCCACCTTACCAACCGCTCTGTCTCTGCTACTCCTCTCTGTCAATCCCTCCACTGGCTTCCGCTCATCCAACGAATTAAATTCAAAATACTAACAATTACCTACAAAGCCATCCACAACTCTGCCCCCAGCTACATCACTGACCTAGTTTCTAAATACCAACCTGTACGTTCTCTTCGTTCTTCTCAAGACCTCCTACTCTCTAGCTCTCTCATCACCTGCTCCCATGCTCGTCTCCAGGACTTTTCTAGAGCCTCTCCATGCCTATGGAACTCCTTACCCCAATCTATCCATCTATCTCCTTATCTATCAGCTTTTAGAGGATCCCTGAAAACCCTTCTCTTCAGAGAAGCCTACCCTTCCCACACATAACTGTTTTTTCATTTGAGTCCATTCGATCATCCCCCACAGCTAACTACCCTTTGTTCCACTTGACCCTCCCTTCTAGATTGTAAGCTCTAACGAGCAGGGCCCTCTGATCCCTCCTGTATTGATTGTATTGTGACTGTACTGTCTTCCCTGATGTAAAGCGCTGCGCAAACTGTTGGCGCTATATAAATCCTGTATAATAATAATAATAATAATAATAATCCACGCCTCCTGCTTTATCCACTGATCCTGCAGACATCTTGTATCCTAGCTCCTGCCCAAATATACTTTGTCTTCCATTAAGCCGTGGGCAACTTCCAGCAGTAGAATGATGGTAAATCTATTCCACTGTCTTCTCCAGTCAAATGGATCCTCCTTTATCCCTGGACTCGCTTTTATGTATGAAGGATAGGCATGTTTCCATCTCCTCTAATGCATAACCCACTATGTCACAAATTATGCTGGCTATACAGGATTGTAAAATATCTCTTACCACTCAAATGGAAGCTATTCATTTTGATTTTTCTTTATTAAAAAAAAGATGTGCAAAACCTGCGTGACGTGACAGGAGCTGCTGAGGAACATATTAGTTCTATGTAGGACCATGTGCACCCATTATCTGTCACATTGCGCGCAGCCAAGGATGAGCTGGTGACCCACAGAGAACCGTTCCCACAGGAACAATCTCTGCTTTGTGGGGGTTCCCTTAACATTCTGAGGGTTCCCACCCTGAGTGTTATTTTTATGCCTGGCTGCGGGATGTCTTTGGAGCTGATGCACTGTCAAATGCACTGTTGCATCTTTTTGTTCCTATACAGGTGCTCCTATCTTTCCTATATCTATATTAGGAAGCAGGCACCGCTGCGGACATTACATATGTTCTGGCTACCTTATACCCCTTGGAAGATATGCTTTATCTCCCCCCATGCATGCGTTTGTGGGCTATGACTCTGCTGAGTCTAGACACAAGCTATGGCCTGTTCTATCTTCTACTTCTCCTGTATTCTCCCCTGCTGTAAATTATGGAACTGTTGCTTTTATGTGCCTTATACTAAAGTTGAACTTATTTCTTTGAACAGGCACTAATATGCATTACCATGATCCTCTCTGGATTCAACACCTCCCCCATACAAGTTTGTGGCAAGGCCACAGGTCATTTATAACAGTTGAGTGTTGTTCTATGTTACAGGATCCAAGGCTCACTGTGTTTGGCATGGCTGAGCAGGGTGGGGTGGGTAAGGTTTTCTCTGGCCCTTCTTCCATTTTCGTTGATGAGTATGGCTGGATATTTGGGGATTTTTATGTTATTTTTCTTGTTGACTTGCTGGTACTCTTACTTTTAATTTCACACGCTCTCACCTGTGTGCGTTATGAGTGGCATGGCTTACACTGTACTAATAATGTTTGAAATCCTTATTATGCCTATTTTGTGCTGACTGGATTAATATGTATACGTCGCTGAAAATAATCTCTTGGAATGTTAGAGGTTTAGGCTCACCCCAGAAGTGGTCCTTGGTCTTTTCCTTCTTAAAGAAATATAGGCCCCATTCAATCTGTCTTAAAGAAACGCATCTCACTGATACAAAATGTTTGCCCCTTAAACGTCCCTGGCTGGCTAAATTGTTCCATTACCTACTCCCGGGGGTCTCTATTTTATTGGCAAAGTCCCTCCCAGCAGAGGTTCTGCAAGTTAAGACTGACCCAGAAGGGTAATTTGTTGTACTCACATTACGGATCATCTCTGTGACAGATCGCTGGTAAATGTTTATGTCCCCCCTCTATTCTCCCCAGATTTACTCTCTAAATTGTTCCTTTAGTTAGCGTTTAAACTCTCAGTGGTTAGAGGATGAGAGGGAGAGTGCAAGAAGGGTATTGTGAACTATTGGGATACAAAATTAGGTATTGCTGACCCCTCTACAGAACGGGAGGCTTTTAAGACTATGCTGCGGGGCACTTTTATGTCCATTACAGGTGCACTGCGTAAAAATACCCAACAGCGTACTGAAGAATTGGAGGGCACTATATTGTCGATGGAGTCTGACTATGCCAATAACCCTGACCGCACTACACAAGACTCCTGGCTACTGAAGCGTACAGTATACGAACTTCCCTTTTTAGACCTCGTCAAAGAACACATGCTTTTTATCACCCCTCAGTCCATCACCTTTACGAGTAAGAGCAATAACACTAAATTTAACACACCTGCTCCCCATTCACACCTGAAACGTTATAACACTAATGAGTCACATGATACCGGGGAGGGAAAATGGCTAATTGACTCTATTTGGATATTTTTACTTAGGTGTGTACTCACTTTTGTTACCAGCGATTTAGACATTAATGGTTGTGTGTAAAGTTATTTTCAGGGGACAGAAAACTGATACTGTTATATAAGCTGTACACTCATTACTTTACAGTGTAGCAAAGTGTAATTTCTTCAGTGTTGTCACATGAAAAGATATAAAAAAATGTTTACAAAAATTTGAGGGGTGTACTCACTTTTGTGAGATACTATAAATGTGCACCAAGGGCCTGTGGTAACATTGCAATGCAGCGCTATTCATCTTGAACGGCACCCCAACAAACTTTCACAATGCAATAATGTGCTTTGAGTTTGAGGTATGCTGCATGATTGTATGATTTGGTGCATTAGGTAGCTCATTCATATGAATAGGTTGCCTTAACAGGAAGCATGTGCTCTAACGCAGCACAATAGTGTGAGAGGTTAAATGTTTCATTTTGCTCTTTCACAAATGGTGGTACAACTGTATTCAGACTGCCATGTCAGAATTTTAGCTTGTCAAATATTTTAAACCAATTGGGGAATTAATGTTAAAATAAGTATTTTGTTTGCCCAGGACTATAAATTCTTTAAAACATCATGCTTAACTCTAAATGTAGAAGAATATAAACTATATTAGTACAAAATGTAGGGCCAGATTCTCAAAGGCGTTACGACGGCGCAACACCATTAGCGCCGTCGTAACACCTCATCTGGCCCCGGGTATCTATGCGACTGATTCTCAGAATCAGTTGCGCATAGGTACCCATTAGATCTGACATGCGTAAGGCTGTTACGCTGTCAGATCTTAAATGTATTTTTTTTTCCCGCCGCTAGGTGTCGCATCGTCGCTTTTCCCCGTCGTCTATGCAAATGAGGTAAGTACGGCGATTCCCGAACATACGCGAGGTCGACGCAGCGAATTAACGTCGTTTGCGTAGCGTACCCGACGCGTAAGGTTGCCCCTGCTAATTAGCAGGCGCAACCAATGTTAACGATGGCCGTCGTTCCCGCGTCGAATTCAATAAAAATTACGTCGTTTGCGTAAGATGTCCGTGAATGGCGCTGGACGCCATTTACGTATACATCTAGGCAAATGACGTCGGGGCGACGTCATTTAGCGCAATGCACGTCGGGTAATTTACCCGACGGAGCATGCGCAGTACGCTCGGCGCGGGAGCGCGCCTAATTTAAATGGTGCCCGCCCCATTTGAATTGGGCGGGCTTGCGACGAGCAATCTAACGCTACACCGCCGCAAGTTTACAGGTAAGTGTTCTGAGAATCAGGATGTAAACCTGTAGACCTGCGGCGGTGTAACGTAGATCTCATATATTCCGCTGCCCAGGAGCAGCGCGAATGTATGAGAATCTGGCCCGTAGTGTGTTAAATTAAGCTGCAATTCTGTATGGTTCTGCATTATAAAGATATTATGGTGCTTCTTGGCAGGTGGCTCTGGGTCTAAGCGACAGTTGGTTTTAACCAGAGCTGCTGAAGGAAGAGATGGACAAGAGACCCCAGTAGTCCCAGTTTACTTCTTTGCAAACTGTCAGCAGGTGGCAGTCCTCAGGATCACCCCATTAAGTGGGTGGCTGAAACAGAGAGACTTCTGTATGGAGACCATTCACAGGGCTGCAGACAAGGGAAAGCCAGGTACAAGCAGGGGTTGTGGCAGGCAGCAGCAGGAGAGCAGTCAGGTCTATTCGGGTCGGCAACAGCCAGGCAAGCACAGGCAAGGTTTGTAGCTTTTTACAAAAGGGTTTCTGACAATGAGTCAACAGCCACTGCAAGCCTGCTGCTTAAATGCCCTTCCTAGTTTGGGAATATGCCTAGAGTTACAGGTAACTCTGGGAATCTATGCAGGGATTCTAAAGGTGGCCATACACGGCTGTTTTTTTTCATTCACTCAGCCAGCTAAATGAAAAAACTGAGTCAAATTCCACATCTGCACATTCAAGGTGGATGTGGAAATCCTCCCCGCTGTGTCATTGTATTCTGCCAGCAGGACTCCTCCGGCCGCCATCAGAATACACTGATCGGTGCTACAGCCGATTAGCTGCAAGTGCTCAAAGCAATATTTTGTCAGCAGGATCCTTCATGAAAAGTGGATTGATGACTTCTCATGAACAGAAACAGCCATACATGGATTGAAATTTCAATTCATATATGGCCAGCTTAAGGGTAGCAGTTCTGGAAGCCCTGGCAGGGATTCTGTGACTACCGTTGGAATTCCTAAAAGGGGTTGTGTGACTACCATTAGAAGTGATGGCAGGAACACTGAGGGTGTTGTAACAAATAGATCCTGACCCTACCTACATTTAGTTTGCTAAAATACTGTGTATATTAAACAATTGTCCATAAGACACTTTTTTCTATTATATCGTTTTCTCACATATCAGTGCTGTGGATCTCCTCTAGCCTTTTTCAGGGACTTCCTCTCTACACACAAATGACCCAGTGTCAGCTACAAATCATTGCTCAGGACCAGCTTTCTGATTGACAAGAGCAGACCGATGCCATAGGGTGGCAATGCAGAAGCACAGCTGGGAGGCAGTTGTCATCTAACAACTGGGAGTCCCTAAACAAGGACCTTCATGGCAAGATCACAAGGTATTCCTTTAATGAAAACTGCAATATTAAAGTTTTTAAAAACAACTTTTGAAATTACATTAATAGACCAAACCTTGAATGGGATTTTTGTGGTTAAATATAGAAGTATGGGCTATATAACTGTAGACTTTGAGGATGAGGGGAAAAATTGATTACTCTGAATAAAAAGGCTACCAATCACAGTAATTCAGAAGATCACTAGCGATCATATTTTTTAATTCTCTAAGAACAGCATCTACTCTTAATCAACCACCTGTAGATTGCACTGTAAGGAAACAGAGAAGCAAATTATTTTTATCCTGAGTCTATTGTGTGGAGCAATACAGAACACTTATCTATAAATTAGGATTCAGAAGCACATGTCACTGCCTGCATCATCTGCAGGATGAGCCTAACATCTAATCTGCCAACTTGTTTGTTGAGAAGTAAGGGAACAAAAAGAAACTCGATAAAAAGTAACAATTAAAATCACTCATCCCTGGATAACCATGATGTTCTTAGATATCCTAAAATTGTGTTAATCATGTGTCTGCACGTTTGTCTTGGAAAATATCCCTTACTTAATAGCAAGGTTTGAATATGTTGGTTCTCATTTATAGCCAAAGAACACTGTAATGTCTTGATATGTACTTCTCCTTCAACTTCTCCTGAAGATTAAACTGCCAAAGTCAAGGTTAGAGACTGAGAGACTTGGAAAGTTGTTTTAGTAATTAAGCTGTTTCCACTGACATCTGGTGTAGAGAGTACAAGAGTTTATGTTTTCAAGCAGTCTGTAATGTACTTAGTAAAATTGGGAAATATTTTTTAAATCTGTAGGAAAGAAAGGTGTCTGCATTGCTAATGGATGCTGCCAGTTGATTATTTAACCCTAACACAAACTGGATGGTTTTGGCAACAAAGAACGCTTTGCTTCTTGTAGAAAATACAAATGAGCCCCATTAAATATGTATATACTAATAAGAGAAAACATATTTTCAAAATTTAACATGCTGTCAGGGGTGTTTCAACAGAATGTGAGTTGTGGAATCTTTAACTGTAAAGTACCAGCTTCTGATACAAAAGAAAATGAAAGCCTATTAATTGTTGGTAATCGTTTAGAAACCATAGAAGGAATAGTGCTCCATCTTGGGTGTCAGTAGGAGGAATGGTGTCCCATCATTGATGTCAGCGGAAAGAATAGTGCTCCATCTTGGGTGTCAGTAGGAGGAATGGTGTCCCATCATTGATGTCAGCGGAAAGAATAGTGCTCCATCTTGGGTGTCAGTAGGAGGAATGGTGTCCCATCATTGATGTCAGCGGAAAGAATAGTGCTCCATCTTGGGTGTCAGTAGGAGGAATGGTGTCCCATCATTGATGTCAGCGGAAAGAATAGTGCTCCATCTTTGGTGTCAGTAGGAGGAATGGTGTCCCATCATTGATGTCAGCGGAAAGAATAGTGCTACATCTTTGGTGTCAGCAGGAACAATATGCCCCAAGGGCCAGTAAAAAGAAATTAAAGGTCCTCCGTTTGCATACCACTGATTTAAATCACGGTAAAAACATTTGATACAAATTATTTGATATATCTGTAAAACCGGACTTTGCTTTAAAGAATGTTCCTTCACATGCCAATTCATTGATTTCTCTATGCCAACTACTCTTCCGGTCCCTGTAACTATTATAGTCCTTGATTACGGTTTACATTGATAACTCTATGGTTAAAGACCTCATTGTTATGGCTGAGACAGGTGGGTGGAGATGAATAACTCAGAGAAAGTGGTCTTGTTCTGCTAATCCCAAAAACATCTACTCATAATCAAAAAATCTGGCTGCCCCATATGTCACAGCCTTATGTTTGGAATTCTCTGGGCCATAACTATATTGTATGCAATTCTGTCTAGAGTAATTAAATGTACTTAAATGCACAGATATTTATATGCAAACTCGCCCTATCCAATGAAAACTGCCTATAAGCCAGCGAGGCTGACAATCACATTAAATGCTCAGGGAGCAAAACAGGGATGGCTAAACTAAACTTTGACAAGAAAAGTGGAAATTTGCATATCAAATCTGCTGTGTTTATTTCATAATCTGTTCATTATGCTGGCTTACATTTTCACTAAAAGTGACCTCTTTTAACTTATTATTTCACCATATAGCCAGTTTAACTACTTGCCCTGTGGAAGATATACCCCCTTTATGACCAGGTCAAGCTGTATCCAAATAAAATTGATATCCTTTTTTTTCCAAAAATATAGCTTTCATTTGGTATTTGATCACTGCTGCAGTTTTTATTTTTTGTGCTATAAGGAAAAAAAGAAAATTTTGAAAAAAATATATATCTTTTACTTTCTGCTATAAAAAAACGTCCAGTAAAAGAATCGAATCTCTTTATCAGTTTAGGCCAATATGTGTTCTGCTACATATTTTTGGTAAAAAAAAAAAAAAAATCCAATAAGTGTATATTGATTGGTTTGTGGAAAAGTTATAGCACTTGCAAACTAAACCAAAACTTTTTTATTTATGTATCTGTACTGTACATTGAGGTGAAAACCACACTCTGCAATGCACAGGTACCCATGCATTAAAATTTGTTAATCCAGCTTACTTGTGCTTTAGGTCAAAATGTGATTTTTTTTTGGGGAAGTAGGTTGTACTTTGTTCTTCATTCAAAGCAGTTAAGCATAAAATAGTGGCATCAGCTTAAAATACATTCTGTGAATACTCAAATTACTAGCTCTCTACGTTCCATTATAAATGTTTCATTTATTTAACCTTCTGTACGCTATCCATCAACACATTTCCTTCCCATTACATTTGTTTCCTTTAATTTCTAGAGTGTGTTGGCACTATATCAAATGTTCTGCTAAATGTATGCACAGCATATGTTCTACATTTCTTTATTTTGTGAGCCTGTTTTTTCTTATAGCTTAATTATTTACTTGTCATAAAACATGGAAGCCCTGCAGCAGATTCTCCAGCTGTTAAGGGACTACAAGTATCAGCAGGTGCTGTCAAATCTGTGGTGAACTACAATTCTGCATCAATGGGCACAATTTTATATCACAGTATGTTTTTTCTTACTGATAATTTCAGGAGAAAAATGATAATCAGCAGTTTCAAGTAAGCACAAAAACACTTTGAAATAGTATTAGGGATATACTAGACAGTGAAAAAATCTCATGTGATATCTCCATACTCGACAGGAGTAGTAGAATGTGTTTTGAGACATCATTTTACGTATGTCCATGGTGTGTATGAGAAATATCTTATTAAATATTAGTAGTAAAAAAATATACAATTTTAATTTTCTTTCCACATTTTCCAAAAACGTGTAAAAAAATGAAATCTTTAACCACTTAAGCCCCGGACCATATTGCTGCCTAAAGACCCAAGGGGTTTTTACAGTTTGGGACTGCGTCGCTTTAACAGACAATAGCGCAGTCGTGCGATGTGGCTCCCAAACAAAATTT
This sequence comes from Rana temporaria, assembly GCF_905171775.1. Classification (NCBI taxonomy): domain Eukaryota; kingdom Metazoa; phylum Chordata; class Amphibia; order Anura; family Ranidae; genus Rana; species Rana temporaria. The sequence continues at coordinate 74,260,386 of NC_053496.1, read as the reverse complement.
GCGTCCTTTTTTCCCCACAAATAGAGCTTTCTTTTGGTGGTATTTGATCACCTCTGCGGTTTTAATTGTTTGCGCTATAAACAAAAATAGAGCGACAATTTTGAAAAAAATTCAATATTTTTTACTTTTTGCTGTAATAAATATCCCCCAAAAACATATATAAATTTTTTTTCCTCAGTTTAGGCCGATACGTATTCTTCTACCTATTTTTGGTAAAAAAAAAAACGCAATAATCGTTTATCGGTTGGTTTGCGCAAAATTTATAGTGTTTACAAAATAGGGGATAGTTGTTTTGCATTTTTATTTTTTTTATTTTTTTTTACTACTAATGGCGGCGATCAGCGATTTTTTTCATGACTGCGACATTATGGCGGACACTTCGGACAATTTTGACACATTTTTGGGACCATTGTCATTTTCACAGCAAAAAATGCATATAAATTGCATTCTTTATTGTGAAAATGACAGTTGCAGTTTGGGAGTTAAACACAGGGGGTGCTGTAACATTTAGGGATCACTGTGTGTGTGTTTACTAGTGTAGGGGGGTGTGGCTGTAGGAATGACATCGATCGGATCTCCCCTATAAAGGGGATCACCCGATCGATGCGCCGCCACAGTGAAGCACGGGGAAGCCGTGTTTACACACGGCTCTCCCCGTTCTTCAGCTCCGGGGAGCGATCGCGATGGAGCGGCCGTCGTCCCGGATCGCTCCCCGAGCGGACCCGACCTCCGCATGTACCGGGGGGGTCCCGATCGGACCCCCCACCCACGTCTAGCAGAGGACGTACAGGTACGTACATGTGCCTGTCCGTGCCATTCTGCTGACGTATATGTACATGAGGAGGTCGGGAAGTGGTTAAAAAACTCACAATGCCTCTTAGAAAATACTTTGGGGTGTTTGTTTTCCAAAATCTGGAAATTTTGTGGGTGTTTGTCTTGGTGCTTCAGGGCCTCCAAAAATGTGATCAATAGTCAAGAAATTAGATGTATAAATTTATGCCACTGTAACCCCTGAAGGTGCTTCTTGGATTTTGGGCCTCTCTTTGTGGCTAGACTGTGAAATATTTCCACGTGCCTATGTGGAATCGCCTTATGTGGGAGGAGTAGCAAAATGTGTAATTCTAAGTATGCCTATAAGTAATGCCTATGGCCCATATTCTCTCTAAAAATCCGCGGGCTGCGCTTAAGGCACTTACACTCCGCTGTCCCAACTTACAGGAGCAAGTGTTGTATTCCCCAAACACTTGCTCCGTAAGTTGGGACGGCGGAGTGTAAATGCCCCGGCGTAGCCTGGCGGATCTCCAAGGGGGCGGCTTGTATTCAAATTAAGCGCGCCCCCGATTCTAATGAACTGCGCATGCGCCGGGCTTCAAAAAGCCCAGTGCGCATGCTCCAGTTCTCGGCGGAAAACGTCAATGACGCCGACGTGTGCGTCATTGAGTCCTTCACGTAAATGCCATCTAGCGGCGGCCGGCGTCATTACATTTAAGATCCGCCAGTGTAAGTGACTTACAGATGGCGGATCTTAAGTGTATCTATGCGAAAATGATTCTAAGAATCAGTCGCATAGATACACGGGCCAAAAAAGGGAGATACGATGGAGTATCCTGAGATACTCCATTGTAACTTCTATGAGAATATGGCCCTATAAGTGTGTTAAAAATACCTATTTAATTGACAATTTTGTATAGCAGTAGCAAAATGTGTTTTGGGGTGTAATTATAAATACGTCTATGCTTTGTGTGAGAAATAACTTGTTAAAGGATAACTTTGTGAATTTTTTTTTTTATTAAATTACTGTATTTATCGGCGTATACCGCGCACTTTTTTGCCCTGAAAATCAGGGCAAAATCGTGAGTGCGCAATATACGCCGATACCCGCGCCGAGTTTGAATACTGTGCCGACATATACCGAGCGCAGTACACTCGGGTATAGTCGGGCAGTCTCGGCTCCTCTCGCGCTGACGTCCTGGACAAACAGGACGTCAGCGTGAGAGTAGCCGAGCCTGCCCGATAAATACCCTACCCAATAAATACGGTAATTTTCCAAAAATACAATGTAAAAAAAAACTCACCATGCCTCTTACTAAATACCTTTATCCGTCTAATTTTTAGGGGGTATTTTTACTGTTTGGGCATTTTAGGGCCTCAAGATTAGAGAGTCGGTACATCAGGATTGATCAGTTGTTAAATATACTGTACATACTGTGTTTGTAGACTCTATAACATTCACACAGCCTAAATAATATACTCTGGTTTGGGTTATTTTTTACCAAGGAAATGTAGTATAACACATTTTGGTCGGAATTCATTAAGAAAGATTATTTATTTGCAACATTTTATAACAGAAATTAAGAAAAGTGTTTTTTTTAAAATGATCAAAACTGCATTTCACACATTTTGATAGATGCCAAATTTTATATGATTTTAGCAAAAAAATTCTCAACGTACATACTTTTACTATTCTCAAAACAACCTTTTTATTGGAAAAGATTTTGAGCAAAAACCTTGGTGGGAAGTGTGGCTTAGAACATATTGATGTATGAGGTGAGAGGAATCATTTGACTTGTTTTCCTGGTTAAAGATATCCAAGATTTTGTGGCCATGGTACCTTTTTTCATGGGAATTTGAGTTTTATTATAACAAAATTAGATTTTAATGATGGTCTCCAAAAAGAATGATGGTACATTTGCAGTAAATGTTTTTCTGCTGAAGCGTGATATTATTCCATTATGGTTAAAAAACCAAGAACTTCCAAATTGTTGCTGACTTGAACTTGTACTTGACATGTTTACATTTCTTTAATCATTTTTTGACTTTGTGCTATAAAATGCATTTTCCTGACATATAATCCTTGAACTTTGAACACCAGGGAAGAAATACTGAAGAACAGTTTTATTTTGTTTGCATCAATCAACATCTTCTTTCCTATAATGGAGTCTCCCAGCAAACTTACCTGTGGAATGTATATAGAAAATGATTTGTGGTCAAATTTAAAAGGTTAAAGTTATTAAATAGCACATATACCAGGGTAAGACTGGCAATTTAGCATTTGCAGTGGTCATGCAGGCCTATTTTACTTGTTCTTACTTTCTCAGTCATCTTTTTGATGACATTATGTACTGTAGATGATGTTATATTTAAAGTCTTTTCAATTCTATATTGGGGAACATTATTCTGAAATCAAATGGTCAACAATATTTAGACACAGGTTTTCACAGATTGGTGAACCTCTGCCATCTTTAATTTTTTTTTTTATTTAAACTTTATTCGTTTTTTCGTATAACAAACCAACATATATCAAATGTTTAAAAAAAGGAAAACAAAAAAATGTCTATGGTTATATGTACGGCATTGTTTACCTCTCCCCTTTCCCCACTCCCCCTAACCTCCCCACCTAGTGTCTGTCTTCTCTTCCCCTTCGCTCCTATTCTTAATCTCCATTTCTAATCTTTCCTTCCAATTCCTATTCAAATAATTTCTCTGTATATTTCCTAGTTTTCTTGAAACCTATCCATTTTTCCCATGTGCTATTGAACCTTTCTATCTGACCCTCCTCCCTGCTCCTCAAGTATTCCATTTTAAATATATATTATATTCTTTCAAACCATTCTTTTATGGTGGGTTTTCCAAGATCTAGACATTTTTTAGGGATTATCCCTTTTGCTGTGTTCAATAGGTATGGTATCAAGGTTCTCCTATATTGTTTTTTGTACTGTTTGTGTTATGAAATACGCATACCCATGGTTCATTTGGGGTTTCCTGTCCTGTAATTTTCTTTATATAACATTGTATTTCCTGCCAATACTCCTTTTATTTTTGTACATTCCCATCAAATGTGGGTCATAGTACCTTTCTGATTGCAACCTCTCTAGCATAGGATTTTACTTTGCTGGTATTTTTGGGCTTTCACAGGGGTTATATACCATCTCGCTAAGCATGTATAATACTTTATTTTGTGTTTATATCAGACACAAAATGATGTACCACTCCCAACACTTTGATCACCTGTTATTTTTCCAGTCCTATACCCAATTCCTCTTCCCATTTTCCTATGAATAGAGGTGCTCCCAGCCCCACCATCTCTGTGAGTATTCTATAGATCCATGATATTCCGTGCTTGAGCATTGACTGTAAATTAAATAATATTTCGATTGGGCTCAAATTCCCCTTTGGGTCTAAATGGTTGTCGTAATGAAGTCACAAAATGCTTTACCTGAAAGTACCTCCATTCATTAATCTTTATTTGTTCACTTGTGTCCATTATTTCCAGCATAGATCATATTTGCCCTTTATTCACAATGTCTTTTAATTGTGAATTTCCTATCCAATTTCCATAAAGTGAAATATATGAGTTGGAACAGAAACTTAAAAGGAAAGTAGAAACTGAAGTCCAACAGACATTAATAATAAAAAGAGACCAACTAAAAGATTTAATGGAGCAAGAAGTAAGAAAGGTCTTCAATAAGGCGGCGAATGATAGCTATAAAAAGGGGAAAAAAAACAGGAAAATATCTTGCAAAAACTTAAAAAATCAAAATGGATTTGATGGATTCACAATTAGATACTACAAAATATTTAAAGAACAGCTGATCCCAAAAATCTGTGCATACCTGAATAATCTGGCAGAGGGGGGGAGGAGATGAGGAGAGAATTATTACTGGTGTAGGTAATGGTCATACCTAAGGAGGGAAAAGATATAACATTAAGCTCTAATTATAGACCAATAGCATTGCTTAATGCAGAAAAAAATTGTATGCAAAGATTTTAGCGTCAAGATTAAAAAAGCTGATGCCGAAATGGATCCATGTAGATCGGAAAGGTTCATACCAGGAAGAGAAGGTAAAGATAATTGTATAAGAACATTACTATTGTTACAGAAAGGGAGAGGAGGAAGACTCCGACTCTACTTCTGTCAATAGACACCGAAAATACATTTGACAGGGTAGACTGGGGATTTATAATGGATACAATACAACACCTGGGAATAGAACCAAAATAGTAAAATGGATAAAAAAAAGGAAATAATCACCCCACCGCATCAGTAAAGGTCAATGTAATTATGTCATTATCCTTTGAAATGTTCAATGGAACAAGACAAAGATGCCCACTGCCGCCTCTACTATATGTCCTGTTACTGGAACCCTTACTGGCAACCATACGAAATAGCACAGATGTGGTGGGGGTGAAGATGGTGGAAAATGAACATAAGGTCGTGGCATACGCAGATGATATCTTGTTCTACATTTTCAACCCTAGATTAACACTTCCAAACCTAATAAAAGAACTGAAACTTTCAAATTTAAAAATCAATCCAATAAAATCAGAAATCTTAAATATAAGCTTAAAGGGTCACTAAAGGAAATTATTTTTTTGCCTAAAATTAATGTCTGCAAGGTAGACAGACAGAATAGTGTAATGATTCTGTTAAAAAACTTGTAAATATCTATTAAATTCCTTCATCTATATCACCTCCGGCATTCTAGTTTCTGTTCTTTCATTCACTTCCTGGTTTGCATCGTTTGTTCATGTAAGAACTACATTTCCCAGTATGAATTGCGGCACGCCCAGGATTCACACCTCCTTGAAGTCTCTAACACGTAGAGAGCGTCCTGCCGCACAGATGTAGTTCCCAGGAGGGGGTGAGCACGTTACTGACCACCGCAGTTAAGCCTCCCATCACGGTGGTCAGTAAAATCAGACAAGCAGGAAGTGAACAGAACAGAGAAGAAATAGAGCCACTTCTGTGCAAAAACGAACAATGAGGAAGTGAAGAGAGGAATGTCTGCAGGTAAAGGATGCTTATTATGAAAAAAAAAAATCCTTTACAACCCCTTTAAGTAAATAAGAGGAATTGGCACTACAGAGGGAATTTACATTTACCTGGGGGAGAAAATAATTAAAATATCTCAGAATAAAACTAACCACTTCCTTGTGGAAAATGTATCAAGCCAATTATATTCTATTACTTAATGAGATCAAAACAGAGATCAGGAAAATTGCAATACGTCCACTGTCATGGATGGGAAGAATAAACATGGTAAAAATGGTAATACTCCTGAAAATATTGTATATATTCCAGATGATACCAATAACACTCCCTCGGACATACTTTAAGACATTAAGGACAATGGGCCAGATTCACAGTACCCGCGGCGCAGTGTAACGTAACCCGTTTACATTACACCGCCGCAAGTTTTCCGATTTAGTGCCCGATCCACAAAGCACTTACCTGGAAATTTGCGGCGGTGTATCGTAAACATGTCCGGCGCAAGGCGGCCCAATTCAAATGGGGCGGGTACCATTTAAATTAGGCACGCTCCCGCGCCAGACGTACTGCGCATGCTCCCGTCGCAAATTTGCAAAAAAAATGCTTTGCGCGAAATTCCGACGCGCCGACGTTTTGTGACGTTTTGATCAAATGACTTACGCCGGAAAAAAAAAAAAAAAAAATCAAAAGCGACGCGGGAAAGACGGGCATACTTTAACATGGTGGAGTACTTTTCCACCATATTAAAGGTGCCCTATCTTTGCGACGGAAATCTAACACTTGTGACGACGTAACGACGGGAAAAATCTTCGTGGATCGCCGTAACTCCTAATTTGCATACCCGACGCTGGTTTACGACGCAAACTCCCCCCAGCGGCGGCCGCGGTATTGCATCCTAAGATCCGACAGTGTAAGTCCATTACACCTGTCGGATCTTCTGGCTATCTATGCGTAACTGATTCTATGAATCAGTCGCATAGATACTCTGAGAGATACGACGGAGTATCTGAGATACTCCGTCGTATCTCTTTTGTGAATCTGGCCCAATGATATTAAGATACATATGGCAAGACTAAAAGCCAAGAGTGCAGTTCACAATATTAAGTAGAGATAAAACACACAGAGGAGTTAGCAGCACCTGATATAAAAAGATATTATAATGCAGTAATATTAGCAGGGATGATAGAATGGACTAACACAAAAAGTGAAAAAAGATGGGTTAAGATGGAGAACACAATAAGTAAAACACATTTAAGTAAGAACATTTGGATTCCACCAAAATACAGAACACTAGATAGACACACACGACCTGATCAGAAATGTTTTTAAAGTGTAGGATTTAATTTATAGGCAAGACAAATGTGAATATAACTCGCCATTAATTGAACTTCCAGAGAGAATTTTTTATGGTATATGCCATCTTTACTTCTGAGACACTTTGACTCTCTAAGACAGTGGTCTCCAAACTGCGGCCCGAGGGCCAAATGTGGCCCTTTGCTTGCCTTTACCCGGCCCTTGGGGCACTATTCCTCCCACTGATACAAGACACTATTCTGCCATCTGACACCAAAAATGGAGCACCTTTTCTCCCACCAACACAAATAATGAGGGCTCTATTCTTCCTTGTGTAGCGCCTGTGTACTTCCAAGTACCGGTGCTATTAAAAGTTAAGGGATAATCAGAGTGTAGTTGACTCTGATTCTGATTGCAATTTTAAAAAGGGTCTCTGTTTCAGCTGGGCTGTGCTGCGGGTCCATTCTGTGGTTGCTGGGATGTCATACCACCCCGGGGGGACAGGTGGCGCCAGTGGAGTCCAGGCTGGAGTGCCTCTTGCCAGCAGCCAATTAGGAGGGAGCTTCTCTCGTGGGGCATGCTGGGGGAGGGTACTTCTGGAGCAGACGCCATTGAGGCGGGGTACTTTTCCTGAGGTGGCACCCACCTTTAGGGTGACCACACATCAGGGCCCCCTGGCGAGATGGCCTACCATGCTGGGGTGCGCGTGCCACGTGGTGTTCCTGGTTCCGGGACCATGTTGGCCCGGAGCATTTGAAGCTGTGGTGGGGCCTCAGTATTCGACTGGGTCCCCAATTCTGAGAAGATCCCAAGCGAGATAGCTGTTCGGTGGGGAGTCCGCCTGAGGAGAGCCAAGAGAGGCTGGCGATCCAATAGGGCCTAGACAATCCATCGGGGATCAAGGTAACCGGACACTGAGAGGTTGGATGTCAGTAACCTGTCAGTCGGTAACCTGATTGAAAATACTACCTGAAAGCGATTCGAACACAGATTCTACCAAGGAGGATTGTCTCCATCATCTAAGTTCTAGGGAGGGTCTGTGGCAGAGATCTTTTCCCTCAAAGTTCCGAGTGATACTCTGGCTGCCAGGTCGGTGTGAGAGGCTTGTCCAGGTACACTATACCCACTTCGCCTGGCGTGGCGACGAATAAAGTATCGTTGGAAGCAGGACTGTTTCCAAATCGTTAAGCCAGAATCTGCTATTTCTTCTCTTCATCCTTCTTTGCTATCTATCTCAAGTTTTACTGTTTACCGTGTTGGGTAAAATAAAAGCACAAGAAAAGACATCTGTGTGGGCATTCCATTTGCTAAGGCTCTCATCGTCTACCCTAGACAATCACAGAGGTAACACGCCATCCCAATCTATAACCAGCGGCTCCTTCGGGGGTGAGCGCTACACTTAGGATACCAACAATGGGGCACTATTCCTTCTCCCCCAATTCTAGATGCAGTGATGTTTACTCCCACTGATGCTAGGACAATTTATACTCCTGCTGGCCACAATCAGGCCCTCCTTAAGTCTGAAGGACAATAAACCGGCCCTTTGTTTAAAATGTTTGGAGACCCCTGCTCTAAGATGTCCTGATTATACCCAGTCATGTTACTGATCTGTTGCCTATTAGCCTAATTAGTTGCAAAATCTTCTTACAGCTGTTCTTGTTTGTACAACTTACTTTGCCAGCTTTATGTTGTCGTATCCCAACTTTATTGAGACGTGTTGCCGCCATCAATTTTGAATTTACCTTATTTTTTTTTTATCTTAAAATGGTACATTTTCTCAGTGTAAACATTTGATATGTTTGCTGTGTGCTATTGTGAATAAAATACTGTATGTGTTTATGAGATTTGCAAATAATTGCATTTTGTTTTTATGTAGATTTTACACAGCAGCCCAACTTTTTTGGACTTAATTCCTTCTCCTATTTTTGCTCCTGTGCTAGGTGAAAATTAATTGTTGAAAAACATAGCATTGAATGATACATTGTGGTGGCACCCGGTAGCAAGAACCAAAGGTATAGGGGTTAAGAGGGTAATTGTGTGCCAGTTCCATTAGACCTAGGCTGCTGGACTCCTGGAAGAACTGGTTGGTGTACAGCTTCATCAGCAAATAGATTTGGTGTGCAATTGGTGAGAAGGGCTTCATACAGAGAGTCATGAGACTTTATATTATAGATTAATTTTACAAATTTTTTTCACAAAAAAAAAAAAAAAAAAAAATCCCAAGAGTTATTTGCACAGCCTACATGATTTTTCTACTTAAACCATTCTTGGAAGCCCTAGAAAAGGAGATGCACTGATCAATCCCCTGAAACAAGTTAGCTGTACTTTATCTGATTGATCATATTAATTAAAGCATTTTGGATCTTGTATGAGATTCACTCCATTCCAAAAACAGCAGCAAATTACTAGATGATAGACACATCCAATCAGCATTGTATCATTAAAATACTGTTCTCTGTAGTTTTTTCTTAGTCCACACACCAGTGCTTATATCAGTAATAGTAGACTGAATAATCTCTACCACAAACCAGAAAGCGATTCACCAGAATCGCAAACCTCACAGTGTGTAAGAGTTAAATTTTCACTTCTGGTCTATCATGTCTTCAGGTCAGGGAGTCCTCAGTATTTCGCTTCTCTGGCCAGTCCAGCAACACCTATCTCCTCTTTTGGGAGTTCAATAATCCCACATTTCATAAATGGTGATAGACCACAGATGTGAGAAAACTTACGGTAAAAACATGCAAACGTCATTGGTGAATGGTGCCACAGCTACACTCTACTTGTTTCACCCCAACAGACTTTGTCAGCAGGTGCTTACAAAATAGAACATTCAGAATATAACATTTTTGACCCTTAAAAAAAGGCAGTTTGTCTGCTGAAGGCAGATGAAAAGTACACAGATGAATGCCTGCAGGCCATGGTGAAGCATGGCAAAGAATTGTACAATAGATGGTATGGCCGCTAGAAACCAAGTTCCAATATGGGAAGACTTGTACAGACAGAAGGACAGCTAAAGCGAGCAAATTCTCCAGGAAAAGTTGGGGCACACTTACCATGAACCTAGCATCAGGCAGTGCTCTGTCAGTGCACTGAACGTTTTACTGAACCACATGGAGACTATCATCATACCTATACTACATGCAGGTAAACTGGGAATGTTGTTAAGTGCAAAGACACTCTTAAAGGGCCCCAATGGTAGCTGGCCTCCAGTAATAATTATTCTGCAAGCCCCATTTGTTCCCATGTCCCTTCTGCTACCATCCTCATTTTCTTTTGGACAGTGCATACCTATTCAGTCTAGGACAAGCATCTGCACCATAAATGCACTCTGGCAGTGTGTTTCCAGAACTTGGTTGCTTAAACTTTACTACTGCTCACTGCTGCACTTGATATAGCCTTGCTACTGGTTATGTTGATCTGGACACCAAATGTCATCTTATGCCTAGTCCTTACCGTTAATCATTTTGTATGTTAAATCGTCTCATTACCATTGTTAATCCATTTTATGCTTGCCTAGTTACCAACCATATTGGGTGACATTATATTAAGTTTACCTTTACTACCTGGTTTGGTGCCTGTTTTCTTTGTTATAGCACTACTGTTGGATACTAAATATTACTTTCAGTTATTTCCTGTGGTATTGTATGTTTGTACACTCAATCTGGTGTATCAGAAGTGCTGAGGTTTTTCAAAGCGGAGTTCCACCCAAAAATGGAACTTGGGCATAGACTCCCGTGGGAGTCACACCATTTCCTGCCCCCCCCTCCCAGTGTCTCCTGGAAAACACACTATTCCCAGGAGAGAGCAGGGACCAGTGAGGACGGGCCACGCCGCTCGCGTATGCGCAGTAGGGAACCGGGCAGTAAAGCTGCAGCGCTTCACTTCCTGATTTCCTCACCGAGGATGGCGACCGGGGCAGCCAAGAGACAGGCGCACTGGACAGGTAAGGGTCCATTTTTTAAAAGTCAGCAGCTGCAGTATTTGTAGCTGCTGGCTTTAAAAAAAAAAAATCGAGTGGACCTCCGCGTTAAGAAGGTTGAGGCAAAGAACATAAGGCCCACCCTATCCAGTGGCTCCTATGGAGGTGGCGCTACAGTTACATAGGGCAGCAGAAGTGCTAAGTTCACCCCTGGAAACAACCTACCCTGTGAATACCTTCAGAAACTGCAAATGTATAATACACAAAGAAAAAAGTGTTTACTGCAGTAAAGTCTGTTTTAGCTTTTCTATTCTGGTATAGCAGGCTGCAATACTTGGGGGGGCATTAAAGTTGGGTTCACACCGCTGCCGGATGCGTCTCACAGCAGGGTCCAGTTCATCCCTGTTCTCCGTTTCAGGGACACATTTTTGCCTGAATTGGACCCTGAAATTGAGCCCATGGACTCCCGTGCAAGCCACTCCACAGCCACCCCAGAGATATGTGATAGAGAGCTGGTCACAATCTCCTGTCATGCGAATTGGATGCAGAGAAAAATTCTGCATCCAATTCGCACTATTGTGAACCCAGCCTAAAGGTGAACAAAGAAGCAGAGTCTTTCCTACTACATGGAGGGGTCTTTAATAGGGAGCCATGGCAAAAATTAGGAGAAAAATCTTTTAAATTTGTTTCTATTTGTTTTTAGATACATCATTATAGGCTGGTAATATCTAACAACTCCCTGTTATCTCTTTTAAATGACTTCCTGCAGATGTATTTAACTTTCCAAATCCCACATGAATTTTACATCTTTCTTTTTTTTATATATTAATATATATTTTTTATCTTTTTCCTTGTGCCTACCATGTGTTTTATCTGCAGAGTGACTGGCACTTATAGTAGAAGTGCTTTATCTACTAGTAACCAGTATCTAATCCCTCACCAGACTGTACAAAGCCTTTTATCTGAGACCAACAAAGGAATTGCTATATCCATAATTGTTGAACTTCCCACTACTCCTGCTCAGCATGAAATCTCAGCCCTATGATTTTATATTCTTCTACTGCAACCTTAAACAGCAAGTCAGCTTTAACAAAAAAAAAAGTGTGTGTGTGTATATATATATTTATATATTAGAAGGCCAGTTTGGTGGCCTGAATTTATGGGAGGAGCCCGGAGGGTATTTAAGCTGACCACATCCCCCTTCCTCTTTGTCAGTTCCAATGCACGATAATACACGTCACTGGGCTCTGACTCTTCCCAGCTCACCTTGTGTTCGTGAGTCTGTTCATTCGATTACACATGTCTTGCAACTTCTCCGTTCGTGGTCTTCGTCTGTGGTTCTCGTTTGCTGTTGCAGGTAGGGTTTGAACCTTTTTGTTCATACGCGATGTTGCAATTTGTTCTGTTTCCTATCCTGCATCCCTTTCGTTCTTTGCTGCCTGTGTTGTTGTCGGTTGTGTCCCGACATCATTCGGCACAGGTGTAGTAGATTTGCATGTTCCCTCAGCCTTGCTTGTCATCCCACCCGCAAACATACGTTTCATTTGTAGATCCAAGCCTCCGAGCCACTGTCAGTCGTTGTCCGATTTTACTCATTACAGGCTTCGTTGTTCATAGGATTCAGTGTCTATGGGGTTGCCGTCTCATCCATTTGGAGATGAGCATGTATTGTTTGCATGGGTTCTGTGGCTAATTGAGGTGATAATTAGACCCACCTGGTGCCTTCTCTGCACTTGATTAGTATTGGTATGGGTTCGGTTTTAGAGTAAGGGGTGGCATACACTCTGCAACCGATTCATATCGGATTCAATTCATACTTTCCAACCAATTTCTTTTACCCTACTACCGATTCGTATCAAATACGTTGCATACCTACCACAGTCTGATTCAAACCTAGTTGCGTCAGCGGCACAACGGTTCACATCGGATACATCCCACACCAATTCATACTGCTCACGCATGTACTTTACAAATGATTTGTTGTTATGTCATGTTACTCACTGATTCATATCACTTTCATGCTATACGCATCACTCCGATTCGAGCCTAGTTGTCTCTGCGGTACAACAGTTCAAAACGGTCGTATCCCAAACATCGATTCGTATCGGTTCTTACAATAGCCTACAATTCGTTATTCATATCATTTCTACTGACCGATTCGGATCACAGCGGCAGCTACAGTGGGGATCGAAAGTTTGGGCACCCCAGATAAAAATTTGTATTAATGTGCATAACGAAGCCATGGAAAGATGGAAAAATCTCCAAAAGGCATCATTACAGATTAGACATTCTTATAATATGTCAAAAAAAGTTAGATTTTATTTCAATCATTTACACTTTTAAAATTACAGAAATCAAAAAAATGGCGTCTGCAAAAGTTTGGGCACCCTGCAGAATTTATAGCATGCACTGCCCCCTTTGCAAAGCTGAGGCCTGCCAGTGTCATGGATTGTTCTCAATCATCGTCTGGGAAGACCAGGTGATGTCAATCTCAAAGGTTTTAAATGCTCAGACTCATCTGACCTTGCCCCAACAATCCGCACCATGGGTTCTTCTAAGCAGTTGTCTAGAAAACTGAAACGGAAAATAGTTGATGCTCAAAAAGCTGGAAAAGGCTATAAGAAGATAGCAAAGCGTTTTGAGATGTCAATATCCTCTGTTCGGAATGTAATTAAGAAATGGCAGTCATCAGGAACAGTGGAAGTTAAAGAAAGATCTGGAAGACCAAGAAAAATATCAGACAGAACAGCTCGCAGGATTGTGAGAAAAGCAATTCAAAACCCATGTTTGACTGCACGATCCCTCCAGAAAGATCTGGCAGACACTGGAGTTGTGGTACACTATTCTACTATAAAGAGATACTTGTAGAAATATGGTCTTCACGGAAGAGTCATCAGAAGAAAACCTCTTCTATGTCCTCACCACAAAAATCAGCATTTGAACTTTGCAAATGAACATATAGACAAGCCTGATGCATACTGGAAACAAGTTCTGTGGACCGATGAGGTTAAAATATAACTTTTTGTCCGGAAAGCAAAGGTACGTTTGGAGAAGAAAGGGCACAGCATTTAATGAAAAGAACCTCTGTCCAACTGTTAAGCATGGGGGTGGATCAATCATGCTTTGGGGTTGTATTGCAGCCAGTGGCACAGGGAACATTTCACGAGTAGAAGGAAAAATGGATTCAATAAAATTTCAGCAAATTTTGGATGGTAACTTGATGCCATCTGTGAAAAAGCTGAAGTTAAAGAGAGGACGGCTTCTACAAATGGATAATGATCCTAAAACACACCTCAAAATCCATGAGGGGTTACATCAAGAGGCGTAAACTGAAGGTTTTGCCATGGCCTTCACAATCTCCTGACCTCGACATAATTGAAAATCTATGGATAGACCTTAAAAGAGCAGCGCGTGACAGACAGCCCAGAAATCTCAAAGAACTTGAAGACTTTTGTAAGGAAGAATGGGCAAAGATACCTCAAACAAGAATTGAAAGACTCTTGGCTGGCTACAAAAAGCGTTTACAAGCTGTGATACTTGCCAAAGGGGGCAGTACAAGATATTAACTCTGCAGGGTGCTCAAACTTTTGCAGACGCTATTTTTTTTTGTTTTCTGTAATTTTTAAAGTGTAAATGATGGAAATAAAATCTAACTTTTTTTGACATATTATAAGAATGTCTAATCTGTAATGTGATGCCTTTTGGAGATTTTTCCATCTTTCATTGGCTTCGTTATGCACATTAATACAAATTTTTACCTGGGGTGCCCAAACTTTCAATCCCTACTGTACATGCATTACAGTCCATTCCAAACCTAGTTGCATCGGCGGCACAACGGTTCGCATCACGGGTATCCCGCACACTAATTCGTAGCGGTTCCTATCATAAGCCTACAATTCGTTACTTATGTACTTTCTATTAACCAATTCATGTCACATTTACATTTGTACACATCACAATCCGATTTGAACCGGCGGCACAGTGGTTCGCATCACAAGTATCCCACACACCAATTCGTAACTGTCCCTATCACAAATCTACGATTAGTTTCGTATGCTACTTCGCAGGGGCAGCACAGTGGTGTAGTGGATAGCACTTTCACCTAGCAGCAAAAGGGTCGCTGGTTTGAATCCCGACCATGACACCATCTGCCTGGAGTTTGCATGTTTTCCCTGTGTCTGTGTGGGTTTCCTTCGGGTACTCCGGTTTCCTCCCACACTCCAAAGACATGCTGGTAGGTAAATTGGATCTTGTCCAAATTGGCCCAGTATATATATGTATACGACTGTGTGTCCCTAGCGTGTCGAGATCCTACGGGGTAAAATGACCGCACCAGCCAAGCAGACACTGGCTGGAAAAAGCGCCTAGAGGCGATTCAGTTTGCATGTGTAGCGCTATACAAGCCACTCATTCATTCATTTATTTGCAGGTCATTCCTACATATACAATTTCTACTATGCTTTTTCTTTTCACCGGTAGGTGTGGAGTAGTTTTCAGTAGGTGTCCTTTTTTTACAATCGCTGCAAAATACGCATCTCATCATAACTCCTTGCAATTGCTGCAAGATATACATCTCATCAGAACTCCTTGCAATTGCTGCAAGATATACATCTCATCATAACTCCTTGCAATCGCTACAAGATACGCATTTCACCACAACTCCTTGCAATCACTGCAAGATACGCATCTCACCACAACTCCTTGCAATTGCTGCAAGATATATAACTCATCATAACTCCTTGAAATTGCTACAAGATATGAAACTTACCACAACTCCTTGCAATCGCTGAAAGACACGCATCTCATAATAACACCTTGCATTCGCTGCAAAAAACGTGCATCTCAGCATATACTGTACCCATTTTGCAATCTCTGCAAAACATGCATCTCAGTACAAACTCCTTGCAATTGCTACAAATAAACGTATCTTACCATTTACCCATTTACAATCGCTGCAAAACATACATCTCAGTATAAACTACATGTAATTGCTGCAAATACACCCATCTTAGTGTTCATCCACTTGCAATCGCTACAAAACATGCATCTTCGTATTAATTCCTTGCAATCTCTGCAAAACACGCATCTCAGCATATACCCATTTTTGCAATCGCTGCAAAATATGCATTTCAGTATATACTCCTTGCAGTCGCTACAAAAACATGCATATACCCATTTGCAATCACTGCAATCATGCACCTCAACTAGGGATGAGCCGAACACCCCCCCCCCCCCCCCCATTTGGTTTGCAACAGAACATGCAAACAGGCAAAAAATTTGCTCGAACATGCGAACACCATTAAAGTCTATGGGACACGAACATAAAAAATCAAAAGTGTTAATTTTAAAGGTTAATATGCAAGTTATTGTCATAAAAAGTGTTTGAGGGTCTGGGTCCTGCCCCAGGGGACATGTATCAATGCAAAAAAAGTTTTAAAAACGACAGTTTTTTCGGGAGCAGTGATTTTAATAATTCTTAAAGTGAAACAAAAAATGTTTGCACCTGGGGGGCCTGTAAAGTAATGCATGTTTCCAGTGCTTAGAACTGTCCCTGCACAAACATTTCTAAAGGGAAAAAAGTTGTTTAACCACTTAAGGACCGCCTCCTGCACATTTACGTCAGCAGAATGGCATGGCTGGGCACATGCACGTACAGGTACGTCCTGTGCTAGTGCCCAGCCGTGGGTTGCGGGCACGCGCCTGTGGCACGGTCCGGAGCTCCGTGACCGGGACCCGTGGACCCGATCGCCGCTGGAGTCCTGCGATCGGTCCCCGGAGCTGAAGAACAGGGAGAGCTGTGTGTAAACACAGCTTCCCCGTTCTTCACTGTGGTGGCGTCATCGATCGTGTGATCCCTTTTATAGGGGACAAAATCGATGACGTCACACCTACAGCCACACCCCCCTACAGTTGTAAACTTTATTAGAGCAGCAGCTGGTCACATACTGACTTCACATTGGTAGCGGCACCTAATTAGTTTTACACTTATATGATCCTAACACGGGTACATAAAATGTATACAAAGACAGAATTGATTGACCATAGTAGTAATTGACATTGCCACAAACTGAAGACAGCATTTTAGGAAAGGACCTTGTTTCAACAATGACGCATTGGTGGTGAAAATGTTATGCCGCGTAAACAAGATCAGAAATTCCAACAAGAAAAGTTCAATGTGAGCTTTTGGTCGGAAATTTAACCGTGTGTAGGCTCCAACGGAATTTTTCTGTCGAATTTCCGGCAAGAAAAATTTGAGAGCTGGTTGTCAGGTCACCTGTGGCCAGGTGACAAGTGCACCCCATTGGGGTCAGGGATGCACCACAGGGTAGTGAACCCTATGGCCGACTGCTGCGATCAGAGAGGAAGCGTGAGCCCAAGATTCTAAGACCCAGCTTTGTGTTCACCAGAGCCTCTGGTGGTGAGGATGGCCTTCGCCGCAGCTGGATCCAGGTCACGACCCCTGGGGTCCACAGGGAGAGGGGGGAAGCAGCAACCAGGACAAGCGATAGTGATGGGTAAGCCGAGGTTGGGGCAACAGGCAGACAAGGGTATAAACAAGGAACAGGCCAAGGGTCAGGGAAACAGGCAAACAGGAGAAGTCAGATACGATCCAAGGTCGGTACACAGGAAGGTAAACACTGCAGACAGGAACAAGCTACAAACAAAGGTTGAACAGCACTGCGGACCTGTAGTGCAACAGTTAATATAGACTTCCTGGGATGGCCTGGGTGGGGCCATACAAGGAGGAAGGTGATAAAAGACAGCCAGAAAGAGGGTCAGGCCTCTAATGAAGACATGAGACAGATAAGCTGGCAGAATTTATTGCATATCCATGACACTGGTTCTCAAATTTTCAGACCGAAAAAGTTCTTGTCAGGAATTTCGATCATCTGTATGCAATTCCGACTGAGAAAATCCTGTGCATGCTCGAAATCAAGTCAACGCATGCTGTTATACGTCACTCACCGCGTTCCTAACTGGCGGAATTTGGTGCGACCGTGTTTATGCAGCACAAGTTTGAGCCAAAATTCAGTCGGAAAAAAATCCACGGTTTTCTTCTCGGAATTTCCGAACATGTGTACGCTGCATTATAGTTTGGGATTGCTTTGTTGCTTCAGGTCCTGGGAATCTTGCAGTTGAGTCAGTTATGAATTCTGCATCATATCAAAATGTGCTTGACAAAAATGTGAGGCCATCTGTCCGAAAGTTAAAAGTAAATCAAAAACAGATCTTTCAACGTGATAGTTATATGAAGCACACTAGCAAGTCCATCAGGGAATTGTTAAAAAAGAGGAAATGAAGGGTATAGACTGGCCTAGTCAAGGCTCTGATTTGAATTTTATTCAAAAGTTGAAGGGGATGTGATGCAAGGAAACCCACAGGCATCTTGAAACTGAATGAATCTCTCCAGTCCACCCCCTATATTAAAATGGATAGATTCATGCATAGCATGAATCTATCCACAGCCGCCATGGCCACCACCTATTCATGTGTCTGGCCCATATCAGGGCACCGGTACATAAATTACAGTGGACATTCTTTTTTTTTAAGCACCTGATTAGAGCCAGAGGCTCTACAAGGCTTGAAAATGAGGGGGGCAGAGAATGGTCGCAGAGAATGTGAACAGAGCCCACCCAGGTGTGATACAACAGCAAATGAATATTTGCTGTTGAAACACTGATCCTCAATCCAGCCAATCAGAAGCAGGTGTGAGACCCCTTTTCTGATTGGCCAAAAAGAAAAAACTCCTGATTGGCCGCCGAGGAGGAGGGAGGAAACGTAATCCGGCACCATCGTCGTGATTTCCCCTGGAGAGCAGGAGAACGGGAGCCCACCGCCACCAAGCAAGGGAGGCCAATGGTGATGGGGTAAGTGCGACTGACCGACCAGGGGCGTGCGCGCGGGGGGGGGGGGGTGTCATACTGTTTGCCGTGTTTGAGGTATAGACACTATGCTTTATCATGAAAATAATTGTGATACTTGCTATATTTACTGTATATACAAAAGCTAACCAATAAAAAAAAATGATATACAGCTTCTGAGAAAATAAATACTGTACGAAAATCTCTCCCTCCATAATCTCACAGATGGACACTTGTCCATGCACACTTGCTCATGCCTATAATCTAAAATAGTGAGATTATTCTATGTGTGTTAAATGTACAGTCTATGATTTGAGGCCTAAGTATAAGCTACAATGGTACACCTCAAAGCTGGAGAATAACTGAACACCACTGTCTTTTTACATTAAAGGATCACTAAAGGATTATTTTTTTTAGCTAAATAGCTTCCTTTACCTTACTGCAGTACTGGTTTCATGTCCTCATTGTTCGTTTTTGCTTTGATGTTGCTGTAATTCTGCTCTGATCTCCACACTTCCTGCTTGTCTGGCTCCTTATGAAAAATCTCATGGCAGCTTTTCACTGTGGTATAAGATGTGTGATTCAGATTCATTTTAAAAACAAAATACTGCCCTGGATTTGTTTATTTTTGTTCTGTGGGTCTCTTTACTTCACAGAAACATGTAACCAGTTTAAAAACGAAAGTGAAACTAGAGGCACATTATATGATTGAATGTAATCTATTTTTAATCATTTTTAAAAGGAATCAGTTAACTTTTATGTCTCTATACCCTGTAAACAGTCATTTCAGCAAAAAAATGTTTTTCCTTTAGTGACCCTTTAAGCAAAAGCATCCATTTAACATTGAGTTGAGAATTTTCTATCCATTCCAGGCCATATTTAGCAAAAACTAAACCTACCAAAGCAGGTTGGACTTTCCAGCATCTAAAAACAACATTCTTTCTGATTAACATATTAAAAAATATGTGTAAACATATTTTTAAAACTGAGCTGTATCTAACCCTGTAAAGCTTTTATATATATATATATATATATATATATATATATATATATATATATATATATATATATATATATATTCTTTGGAGAAAAAACAACTGCTGCCATTGTTTGCAGACGTGCCTTTGAAATAGAACAATGTACCCTTGGGAATACCTCCATTTCTGATTATATTAAAGGGGTTGTAAAGGTTTGTTTTTTTCTTTGTTTTCTTTGTCTGAATTTCTCACTTCCTGTTCCTCCTCAGTAAGCTGTTCTGGCTGACTAACCCCCCGCCAGAACGGCTCGGATGATGGGGGCAAGCTTATTGAGGAGAAACAGGAAGTGAAAAACTCAGACAAAGAAAAAAAAACATTTAGAAGGGAAATCGAAGGAAAAGGTAAGTGAACCAATAATGCACTAGCTTAAAGGAACCTATTTGGAAAATAAAAAACAAACCTTCACACCTTTCTTTTATGTTGCACATTTGCAGGTAAATAAAAGGAAGCGCCATCTAAGCGAGGGCAAGACGTGATATGCCAAAGTCTTTAATTGTTTAGAATGATACAGATTTGAGCTCTTCAGTTAATGTAACAAGATACATTTTCACTATAATATTTAAAGAATAAAGTATGATACTTTTTATTTTATATGTGTGAATATCATCATCTATGCTTTGCCTACGTATTTCATCAATGAAAAGGTAGTTATATAGAGAATTGTTTCAAAGAAGAACTCCAGGAATAAAAACTTTTTTATTTTTTATTTAACTCAGGCATTCCAGTGACAAATACACAAAAGAGGGCAGCAGCAAAATATACCAAATTATAGGCCAGATTGTTCTAGATTAAGAAATGAACAAGATGAAAATATTCTCTATGACCACTGGGTGGACCTCTTACATAACAAAAAGAAACTGTTGAAACTGTTATCTCCATGAGTCTGCAGAATTACATATGTTATTTTTTCTAAAGGATTTTTTATGTATACTACAAAATACCGCTTCATTATAACAGATTGTTTTTTTCTAAGCTGTTACTACTGTGTAACAAAATATTCAGGGTGGTTTTAAAAATACCGGGCCAGTCATTTGCTGCTCAGTGAAAATTATTATCTGATACATTTTGACATGAATTTATGCAAGGTCGCTGCTCTTGGAAGATACCAGTAAGCAGCCTGAGAAGATGTGACTATAAAAAATAAACCTGCTGACTGGTACTTCATCCTACATAGGTTAGATACTGTAACAAAATGGATGGGATGCATCATTTTTATAGAGCTAATATATCACCAGTGTGAGAACTACCTAAATTTACTGCCTGCCAAAGGAATGTCACATTTTCATCTGTGTGTTATAAAATGACCAAAAGGTATCTGACAGTGTATAAAATAATCTGCCCATAAGCAGGATCACAGAGGCAAAGAAACACGGGTAGTAGCAGGTGCAGTGGTGACCAGAACTCTATGGACATAGGTGATGTGTCACTATCCTCCCTATTCTAATGGCTGCAGCTAGGATGCTGGTTCTGCTTCTCTTTCCCATAGCTGTAAGATTTATCCAAGGATATATATGTTCATTGCAGCATCAGAGAGTCTACCAAGGCACTAGCTGCTGGACCCGAAGGCTTGATAATGACACAATTACAATACGCACAGTTATTTGCATTTTCTTTTTTTTTTTTTTAAACAAGGGGCTTTCAGTTATTCTATTGCTGGGCACATTATCTGAAGACTTCGTTCACAAAGGAACAGTGTGTTAAAGCCTCAAAAAGCAATACAATATCTTTCACTGAGGTTAGATTTTAGTGTAGATAGAGATACCCTACTATTTGTCAACCCTCACACTAACAATCCCAGTAACTCTCACGATAATCCTCCCTGTGACCCCCAACTAACATATCCCTTGTTTGTATACTCACCTATCCTGTACTAGGATCCTTTGCCCTTCTTGCATCAATACTAGCACCACAATCTCCTATGCATTTGCCTTAAAGGGGTTGTAAAGGTACAACCCCTAAATAGCTTCCTTTACCTTACTGCAGTCCTGATTTCACGTCCTCATTGTTCGTTTTTGCTCTTATGTTGCTGTAATCCTTCTCTGTTCTGAACACTTCCTGGTTGTCTGTTTCCTGATGAAAAAAGTCATGGGAGCCTTCTCTCTGTGGTCACTAATCAGGGAGGTGTGATTACTGTGTGTCTAAAACCCCACAGCACCAATCAGTTTCATTTTACAAACCTGCCCACTCCCTTGGACTACGGGAGAGTCAGGATGCTCTCTAACACACAGCTCCTTTCTCTATCTGCAACGTAGAGAGCATCCTGACTCTCCTGTAGTCCAATGGAGGGGGTGAGCACGACACTCCACACCAGGGAGAAAGCCTTGCATTGCTGTGTGGAGTTACAGACAGAAAAACAGGAAGTGAGGATTTCTCAGAAGAAATAAGGACATTTAAAAACAAAATCAAAGGATGAGGTAAGTGAAGGAGGACTGCACTAAGGTAAAGGAAACTATTTAGGAGAGAAAAAATTGTACCTTTACAACCCCTTTAATACAGGGGGTGCTCGTGCTGCAACTCCATGCTGCCCCCCAGGCCCAGGAGTATATGTACACCCCACACTTTACTTTTTTTTCTAACGTGGTCTTCTGGATGACTGCTTCGCTGCACTCATATTTTTTTATTCCTCATTGGACCCCAAGTTGGGGAGTTTCTTTATCTTTTTGAAACATGAGTTTACATTACAATTTCAAGCATCACTATTCTATTTGAACATTTCAACATTGTTCAGACCAGCCACTTCTTATCTATGAATATTGATTGATGCTTCATATTTGGAGAGGGAATCTCCCTTTGAATTTGCTCTTTTTATGTCTTCCTTTTTAAGTGGCCTTTTTATGCTAATTATCATACTCTTTTCTACCCGTTTATGCTATCATATAGCTTCTCTGTGATATGCAAATGTTAATTTTTGTCTCCAATAAAATCCAAGTGAAAGAAAACAATTAAAATAAAAAGATTTTTTTTTTCTAATGTGAAGTAAGACCTATATAAAAAAGAAGAAGATAACAAAAAGTGGACATATACATTATGGGGTAGATTCACATATCTTTGCGGCGGCGTAACGTATCCGATTTACGTTACGCCTCCGCAACTTAGACGGGCAAGTGCTGTATTCTCAAAGCACTTGCTCCGTAAGTTGCAGCGGCGTAGCGTAAATCGGCCGGCGTAAGCCCGCCTAATTCAAATGTGGGACAGGGGGGCGTGTTTTATGTTAATGTTCTGTGACCCGACGTGATTGACGTTTTTCCCGAACAGTGCATGCACCGTCCGTGGAATTTCCCAGTGTGCATTGCTCCTAATACGCCGCAAGGATGTCATTGGTTTAGACGTGAACGTAAATGACGTGAACGTAAATGACGTCCAGCCCCATTCACGGACGACTTACGCAAACAACGTAACTTTTTCATGGTGGCACTTACGCCACCATATAGCAGGGGTAACTATACGCCGGGAAAAGCCTAACGTAAACGGCGTAACTGTACTACGTTGGGCGTACGTTCGTGAATTCGCGTATCTAGCTGATTTACATATTTCGACGTGTACATCAGCGTACACGCCCCTAGCGGCCAGCGTAAATATGCAGTTACGATCCGACGGCGTAAGAGACTTACGCCTGTCGGATTTAAGGAAAATCTTTGCGTAACTGATTCTAAGAATCAGGCGCATAGATACGACGGCGCAACTCAGAGATACAGCGGCGTATCTGGAGATACGCCATCGTATCTCCACTGAGAATCTGGCCCTATATGTTTAATGGGAGTGCCAGAAAATGTAAATAATAATAAAGGGGGAGGTACCTACATCCTATCAAAGTGGAAAATATGGAGATTGAGGCTTTTGAACCGTAATAATAAAATGCACAATTATATAAAACAATGTCAGTTTTTTATTAACATAGACACATTAAAATACATATATCATAACAATTATTGTATCTCTGTCTATTCAATCAAAGGAAAAGGGGGTAGAGCTGAGAAAGATGACAATATCAGTTCACCCTTTTCATTAATGTGCTTGACATGTTTTGCAGGTATTCACCGCTTCTTTAGGAGCTTGTACTGTATAATATGAACAGAGACAATGTATAAAGCCCCCTACACATGATCGGACCTTTGTGCAACCTAACTCACATCATAATTCCAACGGAGTAAAAGAGAACATGTTCTCTATCTAAACTCCGATGGAATTCATCGGAATTACTCTGATGTGGCATACACACGGGCCCGGATTCAGATAGCACTTACGCAGGCGTATCTCGAGATGCGCGGCGTAAGTGTAGATTTGCGCCATCGTATCTATGCGCCGTACCAACAGAACCAGTTCTTCCTACCGGCGTAACTTTTCTACGCCGGCGCGGCGTAGGCGCATATTTACGCTGGACGGATCTGGCACGCCCATGGATTTTGTATTCAAATATGCAAATGAGGGAGATATGCCAATTCAGAAATGTACGTTTGGCTGGCGCAGGCTACGCCAGTTGCGCGTAACTGGAAATTCCGGCGGAAAGTTACCCCTCATAAAGCAGGGGTAACTTTGCACCAGACTTGCACAGGTCAGCTGGAGAGCAGCTATAGCAGCACCGTTACAGACGACCTGAGCACCAACACTTGCAGGACAATACATCTGTATGCCAACATGCCAGGGGCAGCCGTGGTCATAGCACTACTGCGTCGACGGGCACGGGAGAGGATATTCCGCACGCGCATTGACGTCTTTGGCATGGGTGATTTGGAGGTGTATCGCATCTTCAGTTTCAGCCCTGAAGCCATCCTGGATTTAGCCACAACCCTGCAGGATGACATCACCAGCAAGACACACCGCGTACATGCAGTGCAGCCACTGGTCAAGGTCCTGGCAACACTGCATTTCCTTGCCAGTGGATCTTTTCAAAGAACAAGTGGAGTTGTGGCTCGTTTGTCACAATCCACCATGAGCAGATGTGTGCACCAGGTTATCCCCGCAATCCTCAGACGCATGTCCCACCACTTCATCAAACCCACCCAGGAGCATCTGCGGCAGAAGGCAATGATAGATTTCTACAGAATTGCAAGATTCCCACGAAGTGTGGGGGCCCTTGACTGCACCCATGTGGCACTACGGCCCCCCCATGAGACAGAGCACATATACTGCAATCGGAAGCATTGGCATTCCATCAACGTACAGGTGATAGCCGATGCCCAATGCGTCATATGGCACGTCCGTGCCAAACACCCCGGGTCCAGCCACGACAGCTTCATATACCGTCAAAGCAACATCCCAACAGAATTTGAACAGAACATGTATGGGGACAGCTGGCTGGTTGGTGAGTGACATGGGAGTCAGGCATGACTGTCTGACCCCATGATGGGGACATCACAATGGGCACATGCACGACTAACATCCTCCTGTCTTTTCCCTTCCAGGTGACGCGGCATATGCACTTGGACCCCATCTCATGACTCCATTCCGGAATCCCCAAACCCCAGGAGAGCAAAGATACAATGTTGCACACATACGTACCCGTGGAGTGGTGGAACGCACCTTTGGCCTCCTGAAGTCCCGTTTCCAATGCCTGGATAAGTCTGGGGGTACCCTGTTGTATTCCCCAAACTTTGTGTGCCAGATCATCGGTGCATGTTGCATTCTACACAACAACGCCATGAGAAAGGGCCTGGAGATTGACCTACGTGATGACCTGACCCCCCAACTACCCATTCCCCCCCCCTGCCCGAGGGTCCCCCGTCTGCTGAGGGAAGAGAAGTCAAGAGATGCCTCGTGGTAGGCTTCTTTTCACGTTAAACACACACATTCATCATGGCACAAGGAGAATGCACGCATGCACACCACTGTGGTCCCTAGCACACACACCCCACATCCACATCAAATTGGATTAGACCAAAGTACACCGCACGGGACTTGGGAGCAGCAACGCCACGCCAAGGCTCCAATTATGTTGCTGTACATTCATACACCATTCACACGGGTCGTGGGGATCACTTCTCCCCAATGACTGAGGGTGACAAACCTTACTGGCAGGAGTGTCACCCCCCACATTCACTTATCAGTCACACTGTAGCATGCACTACTCCCCGTGTGCAGGGATATAAAAATAAATAAACTCATCACCTGAGTATAAAAATAAATAAAACTCATAACCTGAGTATCAAAGAAAATAGAAAACTCATGGCTGTAGGGGATGTCCCTTGAGGTGGTATCCCTGGAGGGGATGGTGTCCCTTGAGGGGGAATCCCTGGAGGGGATGGTGTCACGTGAGGGGCTATCCCTGATAGGGATTGAGACCCGTGAGGGGGTATCTCTCATGGGGGGGAGGTTTGGGAGGGGCCAGGTATGGGGGTCTCCTCCATGAGATACACGGCATCCTCCTCTACCCCGACGTGCTCCTCCTCCACTTCCTCAAGCATTGAGGTAAGGGCACTCTCCACCATGGATGGGGTGGGTCGCCCAGTAGCCGATGACGGCCCAGCTCCATCCTGCACATCTGTGGATGACACAAAACATTCACATGTTGGTGGACCCATACACTTGTCACATTTTCCCTTGCCCCCCCACACATGCTACACACCAGAAAGAAGATAAAACACACTTACCTGTCCTGAAGGGCTGATCCCCAGAATCGAAGCCCTCCAGGCCCTCCACCAGCTCCCTATCCAGGAACCTGGCCACGACCATGTCCTCTGGCGTCAGGGTGATCCTTGTGGCTGGTCTCCGCAGGTCATTCATTTTTTTGCAGATATGCTTAGGCTCCCTCTCCGCCACACCGAGAGCATTGACCTGTGTGGTTAGCTCCGCATAGATGCGTTTTTTGTCTGCTTTGCCAGTGTTGCCACTCTGTGGCCCATAGAGGCGGGCACCATGTTGGGAGAGCCCACCAATAATAATGGCCTTCTCCTCTGGGCTAAAATTTGACTTCCTCCGGTCACCTGAAGACTCTGGTGCAGCCATACTTCCCCCAAAAAGCAAGATGCAAAAGTTCTAGCAGTAAGAAAAAATGCTTGGGTACTTTTGCATGTGACGGGCGCATGTCTGGGCATATTTATGCACTGGGCTGGCGTATCTTACAGGTTACGCCGGGCGCAGTTGTGCGCATGCGCAGATGGGGGCAGACAGTCCGGCGAAGTCACAGCGCATGCGCTGTTTAAGATACGCCCGACGTATCTCTCTGCGACACGGTCGGACCATCAATTGCATGGGGTGACGCCCACTTACAGTTACGCCGCCTTACGCCGTCGAAAATACATTCCGCTGGTGCATCTTGGTGAGTAATATCTTTCTGAATACATTACATGCCTTGTAATAGAAAAAAAGCATGACAGGACCTATTAAATATGAGATCTGGGGTCACAAAGACCTCAGATCTCATATATATATATACACTAAAATGCAATAATAATAAAAAAAAAAATGTGCAGAAGTGACGTTTTGACATCACTTCCGCCCTGCAATGATATGGAGACAGGTGGGAGCCACCTTCCCCTCACTCATCTGCATATCATGCCAGGGAGAGGACGCGATCACCTCCGCCGCTGCCAGAGGCTCCGGTAAGCGTCAGAGGGCACCGGAGAGCGGCAAGAGGGGCCCTTGGGTAAGTAAAAGGGGGACTTTGGGGGGCAGCTGCATCACAAACAGTTTTTCCCATTACATGAGGGTTTACAACCCCTTTAGGGGCAAGACTATCACTCTATCAAATATCGCTGGTGAAAATTCTTATTTCCCCACTTTTAAATGGTGGCGCCATACACAAATTCCCTATCACACCCGGCATAAACTGTGGACAAGGCTAAGGTGTGCAAAAGATTCAGTAGAATGTCTCTATAGATACAGCTTAACCACCATGGGAAAAAGCTAGGAAAAGATAATGACTGAATTCACAGTCCAATCAGAGTACTGTACATAGAAAAACAAATGTTACAGGAGTCCAGCCATGTTCCTTACAATAAGACAGATCATAATTTTAAGAGCTCCATGTTGCAAATGAAAAATCTGGACAGCCATAGCTTATATAGCTGACAATAGCTTTTCTAAAATCAGTGTTAAAGAAGAACTCCAATCATTGACAGTCATTTTATGTTGTACAATGTATGCTTGATGTGTTTTTTTTTTTTTTTTATAACTTTCAAATATGCCTGAATTGATATTTGGAATCCATTTACAGCTTTTGTATTGATTTGCTGTTGAAAGCATTTGGGGTTATTTAGGTTGAACATTGATGTATTAAAAAAAAAAAAAAAAAACCTTCTATACTAAAAAGAGTGTTCAAAACTAAAATGAAGACAGCGGTACACAATTCATACAGTGGTTAAAGTACACGGATTATCTGGAAAACAACAGTAAGATACATGTGATCACAATTCATCCTTTGCAGCAGATGACTAAAATGACAACAGACTATACAGTAGAAGAAACTGTACATGGAGGTTCACCTCTATTAGCCATACAATTAGATGCTAATCTTTAAACAGCCCTTATTTTTATTACATCCCTGCATTGTTTTAATCTTACTTGTAATGGTTATATAATGGTTTTAATAATATTACAAAGGTTGTCAAGTTATTTAATTCTGGGAGTTTTTTTGCAATATGCTGAACTTGCTTTTTGTAGCATGAATATATATGTGACTTTTATTCTATATTGAGGTATAAGTATACTCTTCGAAATAAAAAACAAAAACAAAAGCTTAAGTAGTGATTAGGGATGAGCTCCATGTTCTTTGATTCGGTTCAGGTGGCAAATCTGAAACCCACAAGTCAATGGTAGCTGAATGTTAAAAATCTGTAATGCCCATTTTCTAGGGTAATGGTTCAGGAATTGTCAAACAATTGGCATGGGAGAGGGGTGAGCACTGTCCTGGGGAACATGCATCTGCCCAAGAAATGAATGGAGCTGGGTGATATCACTGGTTGCTAAGAATGCAGCTGTGCCCCCCCCCCCCCCCCCTCAATTTCTTAATGCAGGAAGCCATCATGTGTTGTAGTGGTAGAAAACATGCTATTATTTATGACATTCATCTCCCACTAAATGGACTAACAGGTTCAGTGTTTGGATAAATGCCCAAACAAGTTCATCCCTCATGGTGATCACTGTTTAGTTGACAATGCCTACCTTACTCATTTGAGCCTTATAGTAAGCACCCAGTGGTGACTACTTGGAGAAAAATGTAGCACTTTTGGGTAATTGCCACATATACGATAAGCATACCATTTGCTAGGCCTGAGCACAATTGAATGGGGTCCCAGAGTAAACACAGCTGGAAAATTAACTTTTTTTTTTTTTACTGCCAATCAATGACCACTATAATAACAACACTGGTTTACCTGGAGAAAGTCTTGGAAAGGAAAGTAGCAAAATGTTGCCAGAATTTGGTCACTAAAAAAGTAAAATTAAAGCGTATGTAAACTCTCACATATAACCAGGGAAGTGAACAGCCTCGATGATACACATGGAAGAACCAAATATCCCTGAATACGTTTTACATGTATATATTTTGTCTTCAGCTTTATATACTGTTTAGAAAGTTCAGATCATGTTAGGAGATTTTCTCTTCCTGTTCAACACTGCAGTGAAGTCTGGGCATACAGCCAAGACAGCTGATTGGAGGAAAGATACCACACCCCCTCTTCTCATAGGTAGAGACTTTCAGAGCTGATCGTTGAATAGTTCAGGGCTCTGCTAATCTATTTATAGCATCCTCCCCAACACAAAACTCTGGCTGCTTTTATCATATGTGGCGGAGAACTTGTCAGGAGTTATCAGGCTGATAACAGAAGAACAGAGCAGGGGACAGCCCATCTTTGTCAAGTGCCTCCTTATTGTGCATCTTGAAACAGCCACACCACATGTTTTTCACCTGAATTTATTTGTGGGTTTTTCTTTGCATCTCAAACAATTTTCCTGGCAGTTGTGGCTGAAATTATTGTTGGTTTACCAGACCGTGGTTTGGTTACAACAGTACCCCTAATTTTTGACTTTTTGATAAGAGTTTGAACACTGCTGTTTTGCATTCTTAATACCTTGGATATCTTTTTATATCCCTTTCCTGTTTTATACAGTTTAACTAGCTTTTCCCGCAGATCCTTTGACAATTCTTGTACTCTTCCCATGACTCAGAATCTAGAAACATCAGTGCAGCACTGGATGAAAGATGCAAGGGTCTGTCAGGAGTCCAGAAACTCATTTACCTTTTATACACACACACCAATTACAAGCAAACAGATCACAGTTGAGGAAGGTTACCTTCAATAGTCATTCAAACCCCTTTGTGTCAACTTGTGTGCATGTTATCAGGCCAAAATCACCAGGGTATGTAAACTTTTGATCAGGGTCATTTGGGTAGTTTCTGTTGTCATTATGATTTAAAAAGTGTAAACACAGTTGATTGATAATAAATGGCTTCAGCCAAACACTAACCATGAGTGAAAGAAATGTTTTTTTGTTATCATTCATATTCTTTGAAAAATGGCCAATAAATCATAAATTCGGACAGGGTGTGTAAACTTATGAGCACATCTGTACATAGGTCACATTAAATCTGAAATTATTTATCCTTGTTTTTAATTTTTTTTACATCACAGGAACCTGAAATTTCTTTAGACTTTATATATCCACTGTATATATAGTGCCAACAGTATGTATAGCACTTTACAATATAAAGGGGGACAGTACAATTACATTACAGTTCGATACAGAAGGAAAAGTGGCCTTACTCATGGCGCTTACAACTATTGCGGTGTGTTGCTTTGTTTCTTTACTTGCTGTAAGTGATTTCTTTGCTGAATTTGAAAACTGAAAAAACAAAAAAACAAAAGCTCATCATCTTTGATTTTAAAGGTCATTTCACTGGCAGGATAATTCAAAAATTAAACTTTGATTTCATGAAATGGTTGCTGTAGTAACAGAGGTGAGCTGACAATTAACACTGACTTTCTTCATTCTGCAGTAGAAATAAAAGCATTGGATGTTACACCTAATATACAGAATACAAGCTTTGTTTCAGAGAAGATTTACAGAACTTAAAAAATTGTATATGACAAAATGTGTACAGTTTAAGCACTTGCTGACCGTTTCACAAACATATACTGGCTCGTGTGGGCAAAGCAACGTACCTGTACGTTGCTTTGAAAATCCCACCTAGTGGGCACACGCGCGCCGCAAGCTCTGTGACCATGCCCGTGGGACCCCCGGATTCGATGTCCACCAGTGTCCCGCGATCATGTCACGGAGCTGCAGAACGAGGAGATGCCTTTGTAAACAAGGCATTTCCCTGTTTTTCCTAGTGACAGGACAGTGATCTACTGCTCCCTGTGATCAGGAGCAGTGACCAGTGTCATGTCACTCGTAGCCCAGTCCCCCACAGTTAGAATCACTCCCTATGACACACTTAACCCCTTCCTCGTCCCCTAGTGGTTAATCCTTTCCCTGCCAGTGTCATTTACACAGTAATCAGTGCATTTTTATAGCACTGATCGCTATATAAATTACAATGGTCCCCAAATAGCGTCAAAAGTGTCTGATGTGTCCACCATAATGTTGCATTCACTCTAAAAATCGCAGATCGCCGCCATTATTAGTTAAAAAAAAAAATATTAAAATGCCATAAGGCCCCGTACACACGAGAGGATCTATCCGCTGGTATTTATCCGTGGATCAGTTCCAGCGGATAGATCCTGTGGTGTGTACGGCCCAGCGGATATTTATCCGCGGATATTTTTCGGGCCGATGGATTTCCAGCGGATAAAAATTTCTTAGCATCTAAGAAATCTATCCGCTGGAATCCTGTCCAGCGGATTGATCCGGTGGTCTGTACAGACTCACCGGATCAATCCGTCCGATCCCCTCCCTCGCATGCGTCGTAATGATTCGACGCATGCGTGAAAGTACTTACCTCCGGCGCGACACGTCACCGCGGATGAATTCCAAATCCGGAAATCCGGCGGACCGTTTCCAGCGGAGATCCCCTCGTGTGTACGGGGCCTAACATTTCTGTACTGTATCTCTGATCTTTAAAACTGCCAGACTTTTTTTTTTTAAATCTTTTTCTGGGCCAGTCTGATCTCTATACAATATGCAAAAGTTGGTTTCTTACCGAGCCTCTCTTTGGAATAGTACTAGTGGGGTTGGGACAGATACAGCTAAGACAGAGGCGGACCCATACAGAGCGTCACTGATCTGTTCTATTCCCTGCCCAAAATCAGTGGTCTGGTCTACTAATAACAGTATTCCCTTTCAGTAACATCAGTCACATTAATTTATTTGCACCAATGATACTAATGAATAAATAATTACTTTGCACCAACCTAACTTATATGCAAATATAATATTTCTGCACTAGTTCCAATAAAATATAAATTCAATTGCTCTGCATTATGCTAACACGTAATTATATATTGTTTTCTGCACCAACACTGCAATATGTAAATGTCATCTTCCGTGGATATACACTAGTAACATAATTTCTCAGCACCACATACAGTTTTGATTAGCGAGTTTGGAAAAAATATATAATGCATGTGTTGTGTATATATATATATATATATATATATATATATATATATACAATCAATATATAGATCATAATGTGTTAATAAGTGAAAGACATGATACCACATTTCATGTATCAATATCACATTTATACATGCAACCAATGAAAATCCATACCCCAGCTTTACTACTATGAGGAAGGCTGCTATAGCCGAAATGCGTTAGTGGTCTCTACACTGTGTCTTTTGATATGTAGCCAATAAAAGATTTTCACAGAAGAGTGCACAGAGTGGCCAGCTTTTCTTTTATGAAACCACATACGGGCAGGTTGTTTCTACACAAGGTGATCTATTGATCGACTTGTGTACAACCAGCCTGTCAGGTTTTGCCTGAACAATCTGTGCTGCCGGCTATAGCTGCTACACTGATCATTGTATTTTGATGGCAGGGAGTGCTCCCTGCTGTAAAAATACAATACCACAGTGGGAAGGATTTCCCATACACCTCGAATGGTTGAATTGGTGGAATGAAAGAAAAATATCAATGTATGGGCTGCTTTATTGAAAGGATAAGACAGGCAGAAAACCGCACATGCTCAAAATCAAGTATGAGATGGGAGCGCTCTTTCTGGTAAAACTAGTATTCGAAATGGAGATAGCACATTTGTCACGCTGTAACAGACTGAAAAGCACGAACACTGAAAAGCGCAAATCGTCTCTCACCAAACTTTTACTAAAATGAGGATCAGCAAAAGCAGCCCAAAAGGTGGCGCCGTTGGAATGGAACTTCCCCTTTATAGTGACGTTGTACGTGTTGTACGTCACCAGGTCCAATTAACAGGTGTGTGGTTCTGAACAGACAGTGTGCATGCAGGACCACTCATCCATGCCTGCACACCTGTCAAATTAGAACTTGTGGTGTGCTCGTACAGCTGATGTGTCTCCATAGAATAACAGGTGGCTCCAGCCACACAAATAATAAATGTATTCACACAGCCAGAGTCCTTAGGGCTCATTCACACATGAGGTTGGGGGCAGTAAAACCCAATGATTGAGCTGAAATATTCCCACCCTCCTACAGCTAACCCCTTTAGCAACAGAGGCAGCAGCTAGGTGCATACAAAATCTACGTAAACCACCAAATCAATGAGCTGAACGTTCAAAAAGTTTTAATATTGGTGTTCTTTTGGCAAGGCAATATAAAAAAGATTACGCGATTCAGTGGCTTAGAGTTCTGCCCCTTCTTTAGGGATAAGATATTGTATATACAGTACTTGGGAGGGCTGAAAATAGTAGAATCGTTGCAACTGATTATTTGGGGGAAAAAAGAAGGAAAGAGCAGAAACGGCAGACTCACCAGAACCATTGTGCCTTTTTTTAAATGTCTAACCATCTCCAATCTCAATCGAGCAATGAGCTGAATCCAACCCCTCCGTCTCACATGATCCAGAAATCAAGTGTGAGGCCTCATACACACGACCGAGAAACTCGTCGTAAAAGAAACATTGTTTTCCTCGACGAGTTCCTTGTCAGGCTTGTCGAGAATCTTGTCAAGCTTTCTTTGCATACACACTGTCAAGACAAAATCTCGTCGTTCTCAAACGCGGTGACGGACAACACGTACAACAGCACTATAAAGGGGAAGTTCGATTCCACTGGCACAACCCTTGGGGCTGCTTTTGCTAATCTCATGTTACTGCGTGTTAAGCAAAAGTTTGGTAAGAGACGATTCACGCTTTTCAGTCTGTTACAGCGTGACGAATGTGCTATCTCCATTACGAACGCTACTTTTACCGAAGGTGCGCTCCCGTCTCATACTTTATTCTGAGCATGCGTGGGTTTCTAAGCATACACACGAACGTGTTTCTCGTTGTAAACCAGGCCGAAGAGAAACACGACGAGGAAATTGAGACTCCTGACGAGAAAAAAGAGAACTTGTTCTCCTTTATCTCATCAAGAACCACGACTGTTTTCTCGACGAAAAGCATACACACGACCGTTTTCCTCGGCAAAAAAGCTCTGCCACCAAGTTTCTTGATGGATTTTGTCGAGGAAAACGGCCGTGTGTACGAGGCCTTATCCTGTGTCCTCTACACCATTATTTCAAGCAAACTTTTCAGTCCAGGTTACCTCAATGAACCAAAGAACAACTCCCTGCATGTTATGGAGATGAGGGGGAGGGAGGTATTCTGCATTCCTAAGGGACTTCTTCTCCAAGGGAGTCAATGCTGCCTACACACACACACACACACACACACACACACACACACACACACAGTATATAAATAATTATTTGATATTATTATTTATTACTGCATTTATATCTGACAATTATAGGTTGCACTGCAGATGCCACTGCAGCTTGTAGGGGTGTTCATCTGGAAGGTGAAGGCTTGTAGGTGATCACTAAATTATAATGACCTCATAATCAGGAACAATTCTGATTGGTTCCTAAAATATAAGTGGGAATCCAAGCTGTCAGTGACAGTCACGATTAATAACTTCTAGCCAAGCAAAGTGTTGGCTGGTGGCATTTAAAGGAGGGCCATTTATAAACATATCCCCAGCATTGGACATTGTGCTGGGAAGTGCTTCCATACAAAGAGTAAAAAGAGGTGAATACTAGGGCTACACTAGTTTTTTTAATCTCTTGCTCCTGAGAGATTTAACCACTTGATGACAATTATCTCATTATCGTTATATTGATTTCATGCTTTAATGAGATGACTGCCAAAAAGTTCAGTTCCTCAAATACAATGCAATCTATTTAGAAGAATTTCAGAGGCAGAGATGACGGGAAGGTGGTGAAGTGCAGCCTATTTTCAGCAAAACAGACCATCAGTTTGTAAAGTTTAGCGGTTTACTTTCTCAGCCTAATAGCTGTTTTTATCTCAGTGACAGTTAATTAATCTCACTTGCTGCTAAAAAAGTAAATAATGGGGTATTTTGTTTTATTCTAATTATACTCTGGCAGCCAAACATACAACTAGAGCTAGCCCAGGCTCTTATCACATTTGTGGATCTATCCCATAAACATATTATACAGTAGTGGATCTATCCCATAAACATATTATACAGTAGTTGATCTACCCCATAAACATATTATAGTAGTAGAGTGTTGCAACATGTTAAGCCCCGTACACACAGGAAGAATGTTGGGAGAGATTTGCTGGTGCAAAAAATACCGGTTGACATTCTGCCCATGTGCATGTCAATCTGTCCGACAAAAGCTGAGCAAACAAGGTCCATAAAGACATGGATGAGCAAGTTTGGAGAGGAGGAACTTGACTGACCTTAACCTGATAGAACACCTTTGGGATGAATTAGAGCGGAGACTGTGAGCCAAGCCTTCTCGTCCACATCAGTGCTTGACTTCACAAATGCGCTTCTAGAAGAATGGTCAAACATTCCCATAGACACACTCCTAAACCTTGTGGACAGCCTTCCTAGAAGAGTTGAGGCTGTTATAGCTGCAAAAGGTGGGCCAACTCAATGTTAAACCCTACGGACTAGGACTGGGAGGCCATTAAAGTTGCTGTTGAGAAGGGGTGTTGGAAAAGCACAACAGCATGTAATGCAAAGTTGTTAATAAACTGACAATACTGTATGCATTATACCTTTCTATCTAGCAGGTGGCATTGCAGTATTATAGTGTGTATTCTCTATGGTAATTTGATCACAGGATGTACCCATCTATGTACTTGTATTCTTCATGTTCTTGTTCCATGCTGTAAGATATGTTCTGCCATTCTCCATAAAAGTAAAGCTGTTTTCTGTATCCAAGAAGCCTCTAGTGCATGATTTCAATACCCTGACAATAGCTCTCAGGGGCCTGTGGTCCACCATCGGAGCACTGACTCATTGGGATCCCTTGTTACCATGGACACCTCTATTCGACTTCTACCAAACATGGACTTTACACAAAGGACTTTACCTATGCAGGTATGCTGGGGCAGCCAGAGTTAGGTGTAGTTAGGAAAGGGTATAAGAGAGAAGATCTGGCAGCTCCAAAGTCCTTGATGCAAAAATGTTTTGGCTACATATGAGCATTAAGACCCTTTTCACACTGAGGCAGTTTTCAGGCATGTTAGCGCTACAAATAGCGACTGTAAAGCACCTGAAAACTGCCTCTCAAGCCACCCCAGTGTGAAAGCCTAAGTGCTTGCATATTAAACCCTACAGACTATGACTGGGATGCCATTAAAGTTCATACAGTATGCATGTAAAGGCAGGCGTCATAATACTTTTGACAATATAGTATATATATAAAGTATTGCTTTTTACATTTGAATACAGCAGTTGAACCATGAATGTTGCAAAACATGTTACAAAGACTGAAATGTTACAAATTTTTACCATTATAAACATATTAGGCCCCTTCCTTTGCAATAGATTGTTTTTCAAAGGTATAACAAAGTTCTTAAGATACAAACCGTATCAGACAGATATGAAATTATTAATGCACCCTTACAGAAAATCAAGTGTTA
Source organism: Rana temporaria (assembly GCF_905171775.1). NCBI lineage: Eukaryota > Metazoa > Chordata > Amphibia > Anura > Ranidae > Rana > Rana temporaria. The sequence continues at coordinate 74,223,545 of NC_053496.1, read as the reverse complement.
GATCATTATAAACATAGCACAAAAAACAAGTTTTTATTAGGCCCCTTCTGGATTACAACTACTATTGAAAAATGTTGCAATAGTAGAGCATCTGTGTACATGTTATTGGGTTGTCATTCATTATCATAGTTGCCAACAGTCACGGATTTCCTGGCACATTCACGGGAAACTTACTGTTGTCCTGTGGAGACTTTGGGCCAAATCCACAAAGAGCCGGCGTAATGTAAATTTTTCCATTTAAGTTACACTGCCTTAAAATTTCTACCTAAGTGCCCGCTCCACAAAGCACTTACCTAGAAATTTTCGGCTGTGTAACTTAAATTCCGCCGGCGCAAGGCGTTCCTCTTCAAATGGGGGCGATTCCCATTTAAATTAGGCGCGCTCCCGCCGTACTGCGCATGCTCGTGACGTCATTTTCCCGACGTGCATAGCGCGAAATTACGTTACGCCGAGCTTTGTGGATCGCGTCGGGTCAATAAAGTTGCGTCGGGAAAAAAAAAAGATACGGCGGAAAAAAAAAATTCAAAACAAAAAAAAAATCGCGTCGCTGGACAGAAGGGTCTGTTTTTACATGGTGTAAACAGTTTACACTTTGTAAAAGCAGCCTTAATTTTGCGTTTGCAAACTAAAACTTACGGAGAAAAAATGAAGCGTAAAAGCTTTGTGGATCTCCGTAAGTGCTAATTTGCATACCCGAGGCGGCATTTCGACACAAAATGCCCCCAGCGGCGGATGCGGTACTGCATCCTAAGATTCGGCAGTGTAAGTCCCTTACACATGTCGGATCTTCTGCCTAACTATGGGAAACTGATTCTGTGGATCAGTTCCATAGTTAGAAACAGGGATACGACGGCGTAACAGCAGTTACGCCGGCGTATCCCTTTTGAGGATCTGGCCCTTTGTCCTGGAGAAAATCCCAAGAAATTATCAATGTCCAGGGCAGCAGCCACTTTAGTGTAAAACTCCACTGTAACACACAGGTTAACAGGAGAGCTTTTTTTCAGATCTGCCTCCTCCTCTCCAAAAAAACTTAGCATGCAAGGAGATCAGGGGCGCTTGCCTGTCAGTGATTGTATGGGACTCGGAGAGCGGGCTTGGCCAGCCTCAGAGAGGTGGAGATGAATGTGGCAGGCCAACCTGAACTGAACTGCAGCCCGTGTGCATCCAAGCAGAGGTATGGTTCTACCCTGCAGTTTGGGCTCTCTCTGCAGCTATATGTTTTTTTTTAATTTTGTGAGGAAGGGAGAGATTGGGGTGGACGGAGCAGTCTCTGGTGTGATGTCCGCAGTCTCTTGTGTCATGTCCACAGTCTCACGTGTCATGTCCGCAGTCTCTCTTGTGTCATGTCATGTCTGTAGTCTCTCGTGTCATGTTCGCAGTCTCTCTTTTGTAATGTCCGCAGTCTCTCTTGTGTCATGTCCGCAGTCTCTCTTGTGTCATGTTCGCAGTCTCTCTTGTGTCATGTTCGCAGTCTCTCTTGAGTCATGTTCGCAGTCTCTCTTGTGTCATGTTCGCAGTCTCTCTTGTGTCATGTTCGCAGTCTCTCTTGTGTCATGTTCGCAGTCTCACGTGTCATGTCCGCAGTCTCTCTTGTGTCATGTTCGCAGTCTCTCTTGTGTCATGTTTGCAGTCTCTCTTGTGTCATGTTCGCAGTCTCTCTTGTGTCATGTTCGCAGTCTCTCTTGTGTCATGTCCACAGTCTCACGTGTCATGTCCGCAGTCTCTCTTGTGTCATGTCATGTCTGTAGTCTCTCGTGTCATGTTCGCAGTCTCTCTTTTGTAATGTCCGCAGTCTCTCTTGTGTCATGTCCGCAGTCTCTCTTGTGTCATGTTCGCAGTCTCTCTTGTGTCATGTTCGCAGTCTCTCTTGTGTCATGTTCGCAGTCTCTCTTGTGTCATGTTCGCAGTCTCTCTTGTGTCATGTTCGCAGTCTCTCTTGTGTCATGTTCGCAGTCTCTCTTGTGTCATGTTCGCAGTCTCTCTTGTGTCATGTTCGCAGTCTCTCTTGTGTCATGCCCGCAGTCTCTCTTGTGTCATGTCCGCAGTCTCTCTTGTGTCATGTCCACAGTCTCTCTTGTGTCATGTCCACAGTCTCTCTTGTGTCATGTCCACAGTCTCTCTTGTGTCATGTCCACAGTCTCTGGTGTCATGTCCACAGTCTCTGGTGTCATGGTCATGTCCGCAGTCTCTTTTGTGTCATGTCCACAGTCTCTGGTGTCATGTTCACAGACTCTGGCGTCATGTCCGCAGACTCTGGTGTCATGTTCGCAGTCTCTTACGTCATGTCCGCAGTCTGTGTCATGTCCGCAGTCTCTCTCGTGTCATGTCTGCAGTCTCTCTTGTGTCATGTACAGAGCCATTCACAACTCTGTCCCCAGCTACATCATCAATCTTGTCTCCAAATACCACCCAAACCCTCCTCTCCACTCCTCTCAAGACCTCCTGCTCTCTAGCTCCCTTGTCTCCTCCTCCCATGCTAGTCTCCAGGACTTCTCCAGTGCCTCTACCATCCCGAATTCTCTATTTCAATCTGCCCGGCTATCTCCTACTCTGACTGTCTTTAGGTGATCTCTGAAAACCCATCTCTTCAGGAAGCCTATCACGCCTCTTTTATCACTTACATCAGCTCATACCCCACAGTTATAACCTTTTTTTAATCACTTGCCCCACCCTCTTAGGCCTCGTACACACGATAGGTTAACCTGAGGACAACGGTCTGATGGACCGTTTTCATCGGTCCAAACCGATCGTGTGTGGGCCCCGTAGGTTAAAAAAAAAAGCCAACTTGCTTTAAATTTAACTTATGGATTCCTAACCGATGAAAAAAAAATGATCGTTAGTAGGCACAACCATCGGTTAAAAATCCACGCATGCTCAGAATCAAGTCGACTCATGCTTGGGAGCATTGAACTTCGTTTTTTTCAGCACTTTGTTGTGTTTTACATCACCGCGTTCTGACACGATCGTTTTTATAACCGATGGTGTGTAGGCAAGACGGACCATCAGTCAGCTTCATCGGTTAACCTATGACAACGGTCCATCAGACCGTTCTCATCGGATGGACTGATCGTGTGTACGAGGCTTTAGATTAGCTCTTATGAGCAGGGCCATACTAACTGTAACGGTCACCACTGTTTACGATCCATCAACCCTTAACAGCTTATCCGACAGTCCGACAAGCCAGCAGACACGATCCATAAGAATTTCCTCAGAAAGACGAGACATACGCTCTGTGTTCTGAGTCAAATGAATAAACCTATGCTTTAATGGTTAGATCTCTTATATACAGTACAGGCATGTTACAGTTAATCAAAGGAACAAATAAACTCTCCACCCACACATCACACAATGGGGCTACAATCACATTCTTTTAGATAATGACATTCAGAGGAGTTAATTATCCCCCAGACGTTCCGTCTCTGATAATAAGTGATTCACCTCACCTGTTACACAAAACACATTTCTTTACTAAACATAATTGACATGCTAATTCCCTACCCCTGAAAGGAGACATCTGAACTTTCAGACTTAATCAGTACAATAGACACAGTATTAGCATCACACAATGGACAATAGAATGTCTTTCAGGAGCCTATTGACCTGTTGTGGGTCAGCATGAAATCAACCTGTAATATGTCCAGATCTCCTGCATTACATGAATTATCAGTTATCAGTCACCCTATGCCCAAAAGGGGCACAGGGTGACCCTAGACCCAAGAGTCATTAGTGACGCTGGCACAGGTGTACCCCCCATCCTTCAAAAGTCTCTGGTTGTCACGGGTCATTCCGTTACACTAACCCTCTTGTATTTTATTTTATTGTATTGCAGCTGTACTGTCTCCCTTTTCTATTGTAAAGCGATGTGTAAACTGTTGGCACTATATAAATCCTGTATAATAATAATAATACATGGCCTCTGAAACCATATGATTATTGTGCAGAAATATATTTATAATACTAACTATTATATGGTGCTTGTATGAAAAACTATTGACATGGAGATATACATTATCATGCAAACTTATTTGTATTAATTTGTGCTGTGGGAGAAACCAGCACCCAAAGAAAACCCAAGGATTTAAACTTATGACCCAGATGTGCAAGGCAAGCATGCATGAGAGATAGGTAGCTTAATATTTCTACAGCTACTGTAACAACTGTAACAATAAAATGTACTGGTTCAAATAGGCTACCACTGCTAGTCAGGCATATAATTAATGGGAACTGACAGAATCTTTATTTGAATAATATATCTTTAGCTAGAAATAGTAACCGATGAGTCATTCCTTAGACTATTATTTAAAATGTATTTTAAAATTGAAAAAAAATGTTTTAATTGTGTCAACTTGGGAATTTTTTTTACGCTGTAGACTTGCTTTATAGTTTAGATGTAAACTCAGCACTCTCTTTGCCATATCTTACCCTCTCACTTCATAGGAAATATGGTAATAGCTCAAACGAATCAACTATAGTCTTTTCATCAGGCTGCTGCAGACTAAGCATGGCTCCTCGGTTATTGTTTAGGAAAGCACTAATCCCGTAGAAACCTAAATCTGACTGGGTGCTATGCAGCGCACATACTTTTATTTTTTATCCTAAGCCTATTTAAATTTAAGTTTATAGTTTTTTCTTTTAATTACTGTAATATTATTCATTTTAGTAACATAATAAAAGGTGCAGTTGACCCACCGTCAGATTACTAGAATGATGCTGTTTATTAAGTTTAAATTTGCCATTCATACTTTTAAATGCCATGGGTTTCTGAACTTCGGTGAAGGCAAATGGTGCAAACTCTGGTGTGTTCATCGATAGCATTCATTCTCTGTTCATGCTGTATTCTGCTGGCTATTGTAGGTCTTGTTCTGAACATTCGGTTATTAAAATTCTTAGCACAGTCTCTCTGCTGCCACCTTTCCAGACACAAGAATCTCTGCTGTGACAAATTCATACTCCAACAAAACAGTGAGTTTCTCTCTATAATATGCTTTTTCTGCTGCTTCTGGATTCTCCATGTATTTTTTATCAGGTTATACCAATACAAGTTAGAAACACTATTTGGTGGGGCTAATTGTGGTCGACAAGAATCCGAAGCTGGAAAAATACATGTATTTAGAAAAATCACTACTGGTTAAGAGTGTACCCTTTTACTGACAGTGATTACTCAATGTAGTAACATGGATCCCTATTTTGTTCACACCTTCTTTCTGGGGAAGAAAATTGCTACTACATCTAATCTATCTTACAATAGACAGGCAGCATATTGCATGCCACTGAAAAAGTTTCAATAATGCAAGTACTGATTACATATGTTGGTACCCTTATGGTTAGTTGAATATGCTTTCAAAGTGCCCATAAACATTAGATGACAGACAATCTTAACACAAATTGATCATTCTTTGCAATGATTGCACTATAAACGTGTTTCATTATTGTCACAAAACTGATATGCTAAAAACATGATTTGACTTTGTAGAACAGCAATACAGAGAGCAAGGTCATATACACAAAGGGGTGGGACCTGTGTCTTAAAGTTGTAACCTTACCTATCCCCATTGAAGTGACTGACCTTAGGTGATACACATAGATGAAAAAAATCCTCCTATATAGCTTGTATCGGTTTATTTGCAGCCATTTGTCCTGTACATCTGTGTAAAACTTGAACATTAAAAAAAAAATCACAGACTCATAAAGCAGGGGGCGGGGAGCTGCAGTTACACACTGAATAAGAGCTCTGAGAGCTGATTGGAGGGAAGGGATACCCTCCTTCCCCCCTTCACACACCACAGAGGAACACAGCTGGGGCTGTCAATAACAGATTCATCTCTCCCCTGTCTCCTTTGCTTCTCTTGGTGTCAGGAAAATGTGTCAATGCTGATAACAGAGGAACTAGACAGCAGACAGACATGATGATTAGTGCTTTCAAGAGAGGCAGGTAAACACTATAGAAATATGTGCTTTGATCTGATTTTATGTCTGAGGTTTACAACCACTTTAATGAAAGTCCAAAACTCCAATTTTCTTTCATTGATGGATTAAGAGACTACTGAGACATACAAAGGCAGCCCAAATGACTTATGCAACAGCAATGAAACACTAACAAGCTTGCACAACATTAACAACAACAGAACTTGGGACTGCCTGCAGCTCAAAGACCCTCCATGAAGCTGGCAGAACCCAATCCTTAAGACCATAAGCTTGTATGATGGTCTGTCTGAGCTCTCGAGAAATGGTGGAACAAGAAACTAGTTCTTCTTTATATGGACCATCAGGTATGACAAAGAGAGTCAGACTTTCTAATGGAAGCCATGGCTGTGAGGTAGACACACACAGTACAAACTAGATCCAGACAATGAGGAGAGATCTCCTTCTGATAACCTAGAGTCCGCTGGATGGATAGAAGAACAATTTCCTGGTTGAGGAGAAAGACTGACACCACCTTAGGAAGAATAAAGGCTCTAGGAATTATTAAAACCGGAACTGACTTAGACACACATAGCGACACGGAAAGCCACCTTGTAAGATTGGAAAGGTGAATTCTCCTGAGGGGATGGGGGGTTGGGAAGAGAGATCATGGGGTACATTCCCCACAGACTCGGGAACAAATCAGGATAGTGAGCTATAAATACGTAAGGCTGTAAGGGTTCAAATAAGGAATGGCATAGTTAAGCCACGGTTCTCATCTTTTAAGGAGTATGGATTAAGAATCATTAAGGGTGCTGAACATTTTTGTAGTTATTCATTATTGTGGTCATACCATTTTTGACTATCTGAAAAGGGATGGAGGGTCTCCTCCAAACTTTGGCGATCTCCTGTTTGGCAGCTAGAAATAATTACATGTTAAATAATTGTTGGTGTCAAAAAACACAATTGTTTTGATTTGGCATTGGAGCAGGGCCAGCTTAGCATCCTTTGGAGTTATTAAGATAAGATAAGATACTTTATTGTCATTGCAAGTCACAATGAAATAGCTTCACAAGACTACTCACATTTAAAAGAATAAATAATCAACAATCAACAGTTAGACTGCACACAAAATTAGTCCCTTACCCCCCCCCCCCTCCCAGGTGACTTGGGGAACAAAACATCAACATTTTGGGTCCATGGCCAGGAAACTACCCAGACCTTAATCCCATTGAGAACTTGGGGTCAATCCTCAAGAGGCAGATGAACAAAACAAAAAAAAAAAACACACAAATGCTGACAAACTTCAAGCATTGATTATGCAAGAATGGGCTGCCATCAGTCAGCATGTGGCCCAGAAGTTGATTGACAGCATGCCAGGGTGCATTGCAGAAGTCTTGAAGAAGGGTCAACACTGCAAATATTTACTCTTTGCATAAACTCCATGTAATTGTCAATAAATGCCTTTGACACTTATGCAATGCTTGTAATTATACTTCAGTATACCATAGTACCATAATATAGTATACCATAGTAACATCTGAAAAAAAATCTAAAAACACAGAAGACTTTGAGGAAATTATTATTTGTGTAATTTTTAAAAATTTTGTACATACATACTGTATAACCCCCAGTGAGATTTAGATGCTGCAATCATAGAGCTGTGGGAATTTTTTTCTTTCAATGCCCTTTAAAAACCAGGAGAGTTTCCAGAACCATATCTACAAAACTTGAGACAATCTTTGGGAACCATTGAGTTCTGGCAGCTGTGTGCCTACGTATGACAAATCATATGTTACACGAGTGTTGTATTTACATTACAATTATTTTAATTATAAGGCCTCTTTCACACGGAGCGGACCGTTTTTGTGTCTGCTCCGTGTGTGTCCGTCAGCTCAGCGGGGATCCCCGCTGAGCTGTCGGCGGACAGGGCGGTCCCTGCACACAGTGCAGAGACCGCCCTGTCTCTCTCCGCTCTCCCCTATGGGGAATCGGATAAAGACGGACCGTCTGTCCGTCTTCATCCGATCCGTTCCGCCGGACGGAAGAAAAATAGGGTTTTCTTCCGTCCGAAAAACCGGATCCTGACGGACGCGGATGGTTGCGGACGTTAGCGGATGCTCCATCCGCTAACGGACGCAATCCCATAGGCATGCATTACAAGTCCGTAAACGGACTTGTAATAAATGGACGAACGGTCCGCTAGTGTGAAAGAGGCCTAAAATGTATTGCTGTATTCTATATACATTATACAATGATTTGGGAATAGAATCTATGATCATTTTGTATGCGTTAGCTGGTCTGTCTTGTTCATTGCAATTTATTTAATCTATTCTCAATAACTTACTGTTATTCCATCACCTTTCAGCCTGCCCTTTGCAGCTCTGTTCTATCCATTAGTTTTATGATGGTGATTAGAAGTCACAAAAGTAATGACAAAACAAATAATCTATTTTATATTATGTTTAGTGTACAAAGCCCTCACAGAAAAACAGAGTACATTTTAAAATTTAGGCACGACCAGGGAAAACAAGGAACCACTGTGTTTTTGAGATTCTGTTTTGGAAACTGTTGACAGCAGTAAAATTTATTGTTATGTCCCCAATCTGCTCTGTGCTAGGGAAGCATCTAACAAAAGGTCATGAATGCTTTGCCTGAGTTAAGTTGGTTACTTAGCTCAGTGCTGCTCAGATTATATATTGTTTTTTTAGCTGTGAAAATAAATGTCTGAGATTTTTGTATCTGGTCGTTGTAGAACAAAAATACCAACAAGCAGTTGGCTGGTAATTCGAATAAGATTCATGGTTAGGTGTAGACTGCATGGAGAGTGCACAATTTTTAGAAAGCCTAGAATAAAGCCCTTTTGAGCTTTAGAATGTGGAAAGTTATGAACCTTACATTTTTATCACTGTCTGTGTCCCTACATTGGTGATTTTTCTTGTCTATTTGTGCTGTGTTACAGAAGAACTTTAAAAGTATAGCACATGCAAAACAAAAGATTGCTGATGATCACATGAAAAGTTTGGCGTTTTCCAGAAAGAGTGGCATAGGAAGATTTGTGAACTGATGTGAACTCCTGGGTATTGCATGGCCTCAAATATCCCTGTATCAGCAAAATAGCAAACATATTACAACTTTGGCCTTGTTTTTGTACAACAATTTGTAGAAATTGTAAAATATGCAGTAACACTTCAATGGATTGTATAAACACTTTCATACACATATTGTATTTGTCCTGGTGATCCTCGTGTGTCTAAGTTACATCTTTGGTCCACACTATAGCTAATAATGATCATAAAATAACTAATTAAATTATATGAATATAAAGTCCTAAACTGGACTTCAAAATTATTTGTGCAATAGAATGCCAATATCAAAATTGAAAGCTACAAACTGACTTCCATCCATCCATGGAAATTATTTAATTTAGCCACTAGATGGCACTAAGTATTATAGGCATTTCCTATGACACTTAGCACTATAAATTGACCAAATTTCGCATTTACATTTTAAAGGCTAAATTCACTTTTTTTATTATTTTTCTAAATTCCAGCTCCCCCATGTAGCAATATAGCATTAATGTACTTCTTTTTGCACAAAAGAATGAGCTTTCTATTTATCCTACACAGCCCCTTTTCCTCAGTGTCCAGCTTGTTGTTTAAAAAGACCACTTAAACAATGGAGCGCCTCTAATGTGTGAACTGCAAAAAAAATTTAGGCAGTGAGTGGAATACATTTCACGATTGCTATTTATACCAGTTCAATGAAAAGTGTAAAAAAAAGTAAAGAAAAATACAGAACCAAAACAATATTTACGGTGCAGATTGTAGCTTACATATCCAGAGTTGGCCTTCAGGAGATGGAAGACTCACGTGCCCAGTCCCGGAAGGGTTGAGAGAACCCAATGGTAATCTGTCACCTGTCAGATGATCTTGCAGCCGCCGAAAGGTGGTGATAAAGCCGCTAGATGACACTGGAAGTTTTGTTTGATTCACTCTTCAGTGAAGCTCTTTGCAAGGACAACAATCCCTCTCTGCAATAGATAACACATCGTCACCTGCACTGCAGACCGCCCAGCCTTCTTCGCCACTTAAATGAGAACAAGATCTTCCAGCACTTGGGGCTGTGTCATCCTCTGGCCTGACGGCCGCGCCATCCTGTGTCCCTGGTCGGTTCTATCGCCACCCGCAAGATCATTTTACAGCCGACAGAGATTACAGTGAGTCTTCCATCTCCTGCAGGCCAACTCTGGATATATAAGCTACACTCTGCACCAGACTATTGTTTGGTTTTGTAACGTTTTAATTTTTTTTTACACTTTTTATTGAACTGAAATAAATAGCATCCTCCACTGGCTGAACTTTCTTTACAATTCACACATTAAAGGCACTCCATTGTTTAAGTGTTTTGTTCTCTTGTTTGGTTTATGAGTTTGTTAAATGCCATTTGTGTTGTATTTACATTTAGACTGGTCATTCTATCACCTTCCCACCCATGTATTGCATTGTTTCATTGTTGACCAAAAAACTTCTCAATTACTTCCTGGACAAATCTTAGTATGTGACACAGGAAAGACTTCACCAGCTGACCTCATTAGCATACATCCTGCTGCTGCGCTCCCCTTCCAGGGGATCACTTCCTCCCACCTCCTCAGGTGCATGGTTTTCCAATGCAATCAATCAGTGATCACCGTTCTCACTAAATATACAGCTGTGAAACAGAAGCCTGATGCTGAAAAGAGTTGCCAACTAGTCATGTGTATGACCAAAAAAAATTGTCTCATTTCGATTTGTTAATCTAGTTATTTTGTTTCGTTAAATTCGGTCGAATTGAATGTTTTGATTGTTTTTTTATTCGAATGTGGCAAAGTGAACAAACAAAAGAACAATCGTCATCAAATGTTTACAATGACTCTTAAATCACCTTTGAATTAACTAAAACAGCAGTAATAACACACACAGGGCTAGATTTACGTAGAATCGCGTAACTTTGTGTGGGCATAACGTATCCTATTTACGTTACGCCTCCGCAACTTTTACAGGCAAGTGCCATATTCTCAAAAAAAAGTTGCGGCGGCATAGCGTAAAAATAAGCCGGCGTAAGCCCGCCTAATTCAAATTGTGAAGAGGTGGGCGTGTGTTATGTAAAACAGGCTTGACCCGACGTGATTGACGTTTTTCCCGTTTCTCCGTGGAATTTCAAATTTCGATGCGGGAACGACGGGCATACTTAACATTGTTACGCCGCACTTACGCCATCATATAGCAGGGGTAACTATACGCCAGGAAAAGCCTAACGTAAACAGCGTAACTTTACTGCGTCGGCCGGGCGTACGTTCGTGAATTCGCGTATCTAGCTGATTTACATATTTTGACGCATAAATCAGCGTACACGCCCCTAGCGGCCAGCGTAAATATGCAGTTATGATCCGACGGCGTAAGAGACTTACGCCTGTTGGATCTAATAGATATCTATGCGTAAGAGATTCTAAGAATCAGGCGCATAGATACGCCTGGCCGGACGCAGAGATACGACGGCGTATCTGGAGATACGCCGTCGTATCTCCTCTAAAAATCTGGCCCACAGGCTTTGATTTCCGCAATATGTGTGCAGTTAGAATTCAAGTGGAGTTCGATATAAAATGTGATTTGAATTTCAGTCCAAATTTCCAAAATTCGGACAAATTAAGTTTTGTTATTCGGAGCATTCGGTAAAATGTGTTTATTTTGTAATTTGGGTATTCGACCACTTTGTCCGAATATTAATTCAGAACAAAACTAACCGCACATCTAGTGCCAACAAATCTAATAGAATGTGCCTTAAAGTGGGCACATTATAGACACACAGACCATGGCTCAGGATCAAACCTGCACGAGTGCCCCCATAGCAAGTGGCTTTATAACGTTTTTAGAATTACTTCACTATAAAGGGAGGCTCTCTACTCTTTAATGCATAGGCACAAGAAATAACCCGGTGAATACATCTGGTGTCAGAGGATGAACCACAGAACTGGCACATCTGCCAACACTCAACATGCCCCCACTTCCTTTAAAAAAAGTCAAGGCATTTTTTTACCTGCAAATAGATGTGCATTTATATATTTTTTGAAAAGGTGAACTTATCCTTTAGGTAACATCCAACAACATTAAAGGGGTTGTAAAGGTACATGTATTTTCCCCTTAATGCATTCTATGCATTAAGGGGAAAAAACATCCAATGATTAGCAGCCCCCCCAGCCCCCCATTTACTTACCTAACCCCTCAAAAGTCCTGTGCCGTGAACGTGCTGGCTTCTCGGCCCATTCATTGGTTGATTGATAGCAACGCAGCCATTGGCTCCCGCTGCTGTCAATCAAATTAATGACGTGGTGTGTCGGGGGGGCGGAGCCGAGTGATACAGTTGGCGCCTATAGCCACCGGCTGTATCACAGGAGCGCACCCGCAAGCTAACCCCCTTGCGAGAGAGCTTCCCATGAAGGGGGTTAGCTGATGCGGGGAGGAGCCAAGACAGCCGCCGAGGGAGCCTAGAAGACCATGAGCTGCACAGTGGAGGTAAGTATGACATATTTGTTATTTTAAAAAAAATGTGAACCTTTAGTGTCCCTTTAAGCTCAAAAGAGACCTACCATTTGTATTTGTGCCCAAAAATCGTGCTCAAACACGTCAACAGAATTTTTTCCTATGGTAATATCTACATATTGTATATGCATCTAGAATGTGAGTGACTGTCTTATTCTACACATTTCACAAATGATCCTGCATCTTCAGCATCATCAGTCAAAACATTTCTAGTCAGAAATGTACATGATAATTTGATCCAGTGTTTAGAAATCTCATCCTTCTCTCTCATGCTTCCAATCCCCAAAAAGAATCAATGGATCTGATAACAACCGCAAACTGGCCAAAATAGAGGTAGAAGTACCCCCACAGGGTAGCAGTGTCAGTGAGAGGGCCATAATGCATTGATCTGCCTAGTTTAAGGTTAGACCTAGGTTGGTCTGTTATTTGTTAACACTACCACTTTTTTTAAGGTTTAGATAGAGTAAAGGGTTAGACCTTTAGCCAAGTTTTTATTGCTGCCTAAGTCGCCATTGGGAGGAGTCACCATTCTATTTGTTCGGGTGGCCATGTCACCAAAACAGACAATATTACCCATCCAATGATTTGTGCAGAAGTATAACTGCAGTTTTTTATAGTTTCAATTTGCACCCTATTGCCCTGTACACACGATAGGAATTTCCTATGGGCTAAAATCTGTTGGAATTCTTCCATCAGTCTTGCATACACACTGTCAGACTAAATTCCGACCGTCCTAAATGCGGTGACGTAAAACACTACAACAAGCCGAGAAAAATGAAGTTCAATGCTTCCGAGCATGTGTGGGTTTTTTTCTCCATTATACTTCCAGACGATCGGAATTTCCCATATCATTTTTTTCCATCAGAAAAAAATAAAACATGTTCTATTTCCAAACTCTGAAGGAAAAAAATTCTATTTGGCCCACACACGATAGAAATTTCTGATGAAAAAAATCCATCATACTTTTTTCATCAGAAATTCCTATCGTGTGTACGCGGCATATGACTTCCTTTTCTATTATGTGAATTAAGAGATTACTTTATTTATTTTTTATGAAATATCTACCAGAATCAACTACCTGCCTGCCATGTACACTTCTTTATCTGTAGAATTCCACTGTAGTAGTTGGTTCGCCATTACTAGTTCCACAACCAATAAATATCTAAAGGAGTTGCATTGTTCCGTTTTGCTTCGCTGTGAAATTACCAACACAAATGTGCGAGAACAGTTAAGCAACACCTTAATTTAAAATTCACTTTTCGCTCAAATATTTTATCTAAAGATGTAAAGGTTATGGTCCATAGGGTTAATCACATTGCATTAATAAAGTCAGCATCACCCATTTTGTAAATCAATTTGTAGCTAAAAGTTATAATAAATGAAGTATTCGTGTTGCCAAGTATATAAATCAGAAAGACATTTTCAGAAACTGCCTATGTAGCAACCTTTGCTTGAAATGGATTTCACGTGTTCTCTCATAACACAGCAGCTCGGCACTAAGGAAATCAATGCATTACTTAACATCTGCCCATGATTTCCAATAATACAACAATACATGCAATCTATGTACTGTCCGAATATTACAATGCTGTGTTCATTTTTATCTGTGGAGCAAACAAATATGTTCTAAGCATGTTACAGTTTTCTTCCCTTCAGCTGGGACTAACTACAAATAATATTTTGAGTAGCAAATATAATTCTGAAGCCATCTGTAGACTGGACCTAGTGCCATAAAATGAATTGAGGTAAAGGCCACTTTGCATAAAGCTTCCAATTATGGACAGAATCTTGATTCTATGTCAGAGTTATTTAAATTCAGAAATTCACCAGACCAAATTATTTTTTATCTATAATGCACTACCTGGCCTTTGAAGTTAGGTCAGCTGGCTAAGACGGACCAGGAGGGGGGGGGGGGGTTTAGATAAGCCAGGCCCCACAGTGAAAGAAAAAAGAGGTTAAAACATCCATATTAACAATGTGTTTTTTTTTTGTGACAGGGGAAGCATAGAAAGTGCTGCTAAAGAACATCAGAAAGGACTGCCCCTCTCATAATAATTATTCTGCTAGTTCTTGTTGCTCCCCTGCCCTCTCTATCCTCTACCATCCTCCTTTTCTTTTGGACAGTGCATACCCTGTTGGTCTAAGACTAGCATCGCTGCCATAAATGCGATCAGGCATTATAGTTCCAGCGCTCAGTAGATTAAACTTTACTACTGCTCACTGCTGCACTTGAGGTCGTCCTGCTACTGCATACAGTATGTTGACCTGCATGCCAAAAGTCATCCTAAGCCAGTGCTTACTGTTAATCACTTTGTATGCTAAATAGAGTTGGGTTAACAGTTCGAGCTGAGCCAAAGTTCGGTGTAAACATTGCCTGCTCGGCGAACACCCAAATTTTGGGGGCGTTCACCCAATGAGCACCCCACAATGCACTGCATGCTGCACAGTGGTCAGGTGCAAGGTTTTGCTCAATCAGGACACAAAGCACAGTACGAGCCATGATTGGACAAAGTCGTGATGACTTGACTGTTCCCAATCATGGCTCAGTGCTTATAGTCCCAACCCACACTATAAAATGTTCCTTCCCACAGGAACCTTTTGCAGTGTGTTAGATAGATAGAGCAGGGCTCTGTTTGCTACTAGCGAGTTAGTGTATTATTGTGACTGAGTGTAGAGTAGTGTCAGTGCAGTGTTTGTGTAGTGTAAGTATAGTATAGTGTAGTGAATATAGTGAGGCAGTATAGTGTGAGTATATTGTAGTGTCAGTGTAGTGTTAGTGTAGTGCATTATATACCATTTAGGCAGGGCCATCTTTACCATAGGGCAAACGGGGGCAGCTGCCCAGGGCCCTGTCACTGTTGGGGGCCCAAAGCAGAGCCACCCGTTAAGCCCCTGTGCTGCCCACAAATCAGCGCTGAAAATCATCAGCGGCACGCTACTGCTTCCCTTCCCAGTGTTTTAAAATGTACAGCACCCCTGGCTTCCCTTTAGACGTGCACTTCTCCCTTCCTGCCACTGGGTGCTGCTTGTATATAAAAGTGAATTAGAATGTGATTTTATAACATCCCCAGTTTGCTGTTCCCGAGGCTGACTTCTTCATGTCCTGCACCTAAAGGTATGTCACTGTTTGCTAATCTATATTGTAAATATACGTTTTCTGTAGAGTGTGCCCAAAGTCTTTATAATATTTGATGATTCACTGAAGGTCTGGACAGTGTTTTAAAAAGTTCCTCTATTTTACACATGGCATGGGGTCACAGCACCAACTGTCCATTCTGCTTTAGCACCATGGGACACCATGCCATGCCATGCCATGTGTAAAATAGAGGAACTCTTTAAATCACAGACCAGACCTGCAGTCCAGGCTGAGTAAGGCCTCAGAGCACATGGCATTACTGTCTGTTTTTAACTGCTTGATGGGCTTATTTTGGGCCTGGCTGGTTCACATGTATGTGTTTTGCCTGCGTTTCCTGCAAAGAAAAGCACATGCCTCATGTAATAGGCTGCGCACACGGCACACCTATGCCCATCAAGCACTGAAATACAGCACTGTCTGTCCATTCTGCTGTCTGCTGTGACTTATCTGCAGTTCCTGCACTGTCAAACTTTCTGCATTTTTAGACGTTTAGGTCATGCTTTTAAAAACACAGTGCGTTTGTGTGTGCAAGAACTGCAGGTAAGTAGCATGGTGCAAAAGCAGAATGGATTTCAAGGCAACTGTATTTTTTAAATGCTGAATGCACCTTTTTTCTGCAGGAAACAAAGGCATGGCAGCCCATTCAAATCAATGGGCTGCTGTGCCTGCACAAATGAGGGCCGCCAAAACACATGCATGTGAACCAGCCAGGCCCAAAATAAGCTGGAGGGGGGCCCAAAAAAAATGTTTGCCCAGGGCCCAAACCATATTAAAGACGGTCCTGCATTTAGGGCTGTATACTTTTTTGGTTGCTGCAGTTTTTTTCTTTTGTCCAGTGCCTGCCCCCTTTTTTTTTTAATTGCCAGCCTCAGTTTTTCTGACTGCGACGCTGTTGTTCCCCCTTTTTTATTATTATTTTTTTAATTGTTTCTGTCAGCAGCAGTTCTCAATTTAAAGTCCACCAAACACCACTTTTCATTAAATAAAGTGCATACAATTACACATTACCTAGAATCCCTTACATTTGGGTAATAAGCTCCCCCATCATGTCTGGGAGGCCAACAAGAAAAGGGGGGTGTTCCCATGCCACAAAAAGGAGCGTCTGTGTCGTGTTCTGTCCTTAGTCAGGGTACATTTCTATTTAGTGATGTTGCTTGTGCTATCCATCCACAGCATGCAGAAGAGGCGGTGGACTGACTTACTAAACCACACTCATCCGCTATCACCCAAGCTGAGAATAGTGCGCCGCAGCTGCCAGAGTGGCTTATTCTGCCTCCTTGTCCGCAGCTACTCCTACCATAGTCTTATTATCATGCATGACAGTTAGCTGAATTATTTGAACACAGTGTCAGCCACTTGACGATGCACAGGCATTACTTGATTCTGATGTTGGCTCTGAGGTTGAGGAATGGATAACATGAGCCTATAGAGAGGGGAGAACACTGATAAACAACAAATTGGCAGTCATGTTCCCCCAGTCGCAGCATATTAGCAAGTTGGCTCCAGAAATGAGGATGAAGGGATAATGAGGTCACTGATGTGACTTGGGTGCCGCCCCATTTGAATTGGCCCGCCTTGCGCCGGACGGATTTAGGATACACCGCCGCAAATTTCCAGGTAAGTGCTTTGTGGATCGGGCACTTAGACAGAAAATTTGCGGCGGTGTAACCTAAAATCGGTTACGTTACGCTGCGCCCGGGCTACGTGAATCTGGCCCATATTGTATAAACGAGGAGTAAAAGAGGAGGAGAAGATGGTGAGATTAGAGAAGCAATTTCCAAATTCGTTTTGTAAATTTGTTATTGTTGGACATTATTTTTCTTAACAGAACATACAAAAACAAACAGATTTTTTGTCAAGAGTACCTCTATGGGGTTACAGTGTGAAGGCGACACCAACACCCAAGGCACAATTTTTCTGCACCTGTTCCTTCTATCCAAAGTCTGCAAAAGAGACGCCAGACTTTGTCTAAAAAAAAATTGTTACTCTTGGTCTGTGTGTACTATAATTTGGCTCCTTCACATAAGGCTTGTACACAGTGGTGCAAAAAAAAGATTATATAAAGTCTGCCAAAGAGACACCAAAATGTATCCAAAAAATCTATTATCTTTTTCCAAGTGCAGTAAATTGTGGCCTCATCATACAAACTCCCCCCAAGCTGTTATTTACAAAATAAAGAATGACATCAAGTCCCACTATTGCATCAAGTGATGTGTCACAAAATAAGTGATAAATCTTCTTAATTTGCTGTATCTTGCTTTAAGTGAACATGGTACAGATGTGCTTTACACACTTTACAGGCCGACTAAGAGGACTCCCCAGGCACTATATTTAACCACTTCAATACCAGGCCCTTTCACCCCTTCCTGCCCACGCCAATTTTTAGCTTTCAGTGCTGTCGCATTTTGAATGACAATTGCGTGGTCATGCTACACTGTACCCAAACAAATTTTTTATAATTTTGTTCCCACAAATAGAGCTTTCTTTTGGTGGCATTTCATCACTGTTGGGGTTTTTATTTTTTGGGCACTCATAGGCGGCACTGATGTACACTAATAGGTGAAACTGATGGGTACTTATGGGTGACACTGATAGGTGGCATGAATGGGCTCTGAAAGGTGGGCACTTATGGGTGGCACTGCTGGGCATCACTTATGAGGAGACATCTGGCAGGCATTTGTAGTAGGCACTGACTTATGCAATTTCTGGGCACATCTGGTCATCCATGTGTGCTGGCCATCCCTGATGGTCCTGGCGGCATCCCTGATGGTTCAGTGTGGGCATCCGCGGGGGGGCTGCGCTAAAAAACAATCAGCGCAGACCCCCCCTGTCAGGAGAGCTGCCTCTACTTGCGTCTGTCAGATGTGAGTGAGGAAAAGCCGATAAACCTCTCTTCCTGTTTACACTGTGATCAGTCGTGATTGGACACGGCTGATCACGTTGTAAAGAGCCTCCGTCAGAGGCTTTTTACCGAGATCGGTGTTGCAGTATGTCAGACTGACATGCCGCACCACTGATCAATGCGCTGTGCGCCACCAGTTATCCTAAAATACATCATATAACTGAACCACCGCCTGGCTGTCATTTTGGTATAGGCCGGACGAGAAGTAGTTAAAGGAATTTTTCATTATTATTGTTTCACTTCAAGCATCATTAAAATCACTGCTCCTTTAACCACTTAAGCCCCGGACCATATTGCTGGTCAAAGACCAGGCCACTTTTTGCGATTCGGCACTGCGTCGCTTTAACTGACAATTGCGCGGTCGTGTGATGTGGCTCCCAAACAAAATTGGCGTCCTTTTTTCCCCACAAATATAGCTTTCTTTTGGTTGTGTTTGATCACCTCTGTGGTTTTTAGTTTTTTCGCTATAAGCAAAAATAGAGCGACAATTTTGAAAAAAAATTAATATTTTTTAATTTTTGCTGTAATAAATATACCCCAAAAATATATAAAAAAACATTTTTTTTCCTCAGTTTAGGCCGATACGTATTCTTTTACATATTTTTCATAAAAAGAAATCGCAATAAGCGTTTGATTGGTTTGCGCAAAGGTTATAGCGTTTACAAAATAGGGGATAGTTTTATGGCATTTTTATTACTATTGATTTTTAATAGTAATGATGGCGATCAGCGATTTTTATCGGTACTGCGACATTATGGCGGACACTTCGCACACTTTTGACACATTTTTTGGGACCATTGGCCTTTTTATAGCGATCAGTGCTATAAAAATGCATTGATTACTATAAAAATGCCACTGGCAGGGAAGGGGTTAACACTAGGGGGGCGAGGAAGGGGTTAAGTATGTTCCCTGGGTGTGTTCTAACTGAAGGGGGGTGGACTGACTAGGGGAAATGACTGATCGCTGTTCATACATTGTATAAACAGACAATCAGGCATTTCTCCCCCTGACAGGACCGGGAGCTGTGTGTTTACGTGAATTCGGGCCACATTGCGCAGGTCAGGTATGTAGAACATGTGTTTTTGCTCTTTTTTTATTATGTCCTTTAGAATCACTTTAAAGAACGATAGTATCAGGCTACAATGTAACAACATTGACAAAAATGAAAAAGGTCTGAATCCTTTATGATTGCACTTCATATCTTAATCATTTTGTACCCGTTATATTTTTATTTACTGGCTGCACATTACCTCTTAGGCACATGAATGTTTTTAGTACAGTATATACCTGACTTGGAAGACAAGTAAAAAATTACTGATGATTCCTTTCTTATTTTGATGAAACATTAAAGCTAAGGCCTTTGGAAAACGCACTCCCTTTAAATCCATCAGCTGGCAACAGTACATTTGACAGCTGTAATTAGGAATTTTTACAGGGTTTGTGTAAATGCTTTGAAGTGAAAAATGATTTTGCAAAGTGAATATGACCATGCACTGCCAACATTTTTGGAATCCTGGATTCATATTTGTTCTTTGGGTAAGCATAAAACCATGAGTAATTCACTGGCAAAAATGCAGAATAATGGTGACTCACTCTTTCCCAGTACTATTAATAAATTAGAAAATATTAGTACATCTTAATGAAATTCTTAATTTATACAGCTTTGGAAAGCTGGAGTAGAGGAATTTTTACCTTTATAATTTCATCTGCCCCACCGATATCTGGACCTCCAGTTGGACAGTGTATTAATGTGTGTGCTGTAATATAAAGGGGAAAACAAAAACAATGGTTTCAGGTACTGAGGTGCGACAATATTTTCAACATCTCTGCGTTTAAAACAGTATTCTACATTACTTATGGACAAGCAAACATGTGCCTATTCTTTGAACAGAGTTGAATTCCAAAGTATTTTTCAATAGCTGTATAATGAGCTTATATTGTATATTATATATATTTTATGCAAAACGATGTACAGAGTGGAATAGTATGGCATATAATGTACATATTGGACTATGAAAATATACAGCACAGCATACATGGTGCGATAACCTACAACTGAGTATAAAAAACAATAGAATAGTTGCCCGCTACCACCTAATGGGGGGGAAAAGGAATATATGAATAAAGCTGCTGCTATCACCTATGTCAGGTGTAGGCAAACTCAGCCCTCCAGCTGTGGTGAAACTACAAGTCCCATGAGACATTGCAAGACCCTGACAATCACAGGCATGACTCCTAGAGGTGAGGCATGATGGGATTTGCAGTTTGACCACAGCTGGAGTGCCGAGGTTGCCTATGTGTTCCCACATCCACAGCAATTGTATAAAATATAAATGTGATAGCGCTGATAAATAACTCCTATAAAGAAGCACATACATCCATAAATAACTAAAAAGAAAACACAATTAATAATAAAATGCAAGTGGCAATAGAAATAATTCATAAGAAAATGCAAGTGGCAATCTAAACAGTGGCAAAAAATGAAATTGTGCAAAAAAAAGGCCATAAATAATGAAAATAGAAAATCTTCTTATGAATAGTGCACGAAAAAAAAGTCTCTTTTGTGAGCGTTTTTAGCAAATACAGAATAGACTCCACTCTGTGACTTGTGCCCCCTTCACTGAGTGAAATGCAGGCTTAACTCCATCTTAGACCCTAAAAGGGTCAAGTATGCATTGAACACAATAAGATTCCCCTTTAAGAATGGCTCCACACTGATAACCGGCAGCTCCAAGATGACATAAAAAGACAAGAATGCTTCCAATAGTGCAGTACCTGGGTGTTAATCAGAACAAACCTTGCCACACCAGCATTATACAATGCACTCCCATTTCTTGAAATAAAAACAATCATATAGCATAGTCCAGCAGATCTCACGTATTGCATAG
The DNA here is from genome assembly GCF_905171775.1 of Rana temporaria. Classification (NCBI taxonomy): domain Eukaryota; kingdom Metazoa; phylum Chordata; class Amphibia; order Anura; family Ranidae; genus Rana; species Rana temporaria. The sequence goes on along the minus strand of NC_053496.1, from coordinate 74,202,140 downwards.
ATACTGTAATCTTACTAGCAGGTTCCACCATCGCCACCATCTTTGTGACTTTGTCTGGAGAATAACATGTTAACCTCCAGACGAAGCCACGAGGATGGTGGCGTAACGCATAGAGGTGGAGGCTGGCGGTGGTATTATCTGTGCAATACGTGAGATCTGCTGGACTATGTTATATGCTTGCTTTTATTTCAATAAATGTGAGTGCATTGTAGCTGGGGTGGCAAGGTTTGTTCTGATTAACACTCAGGTACTGCACTATTGGAAGCATTCTTGTCTTTTTATGTCATCTTGGAGCTGCCGATGATCTGTGTGGAGCCATTCCTAAAGGGGAATCGTATTGTGTTCAATGCTTACTTGAACCTTTTAGGGTCTAAGATGGAGGTGAGCCTGCATTGTACTCGGTGAAGGGGGCACAAGTCACACAGTGGAGTCTATTGTGTATTTGCTAAGCACGGCTCACAAAAGGAGGCTTTTTTTCATGCACTATTCATAAGAAGAATTTCCTATTTTCATAATTTGCAGTTTTTTGTTTTTTCGCACATTTTTATTTTTTGGCACTGTTAATATTGGATGGGTAATACACCATGTGTGAAACTTTTTCACGGTCTAAATGCATAGAGGGGCCCAAAATCCAAGGAACCCCCTTTGGGCTTTCGGGGGACATACAGTGCTATGAAAAAGTATTTACCTCCTTCCTAAAATCATCATTTAAAAACTGCATTTTGTATATACTCGGGTTATCATTGTGTGATATTAAATTTTGTTTGATCTGTATTACAGCACTGTAAATTACATGTCTAATTTCCTGACTACCTATCATATTTCTTGAGTCCATGAAGTGTCAGGACAGGAGAACCACCCACACAATAATTACATTTTGGAAAGCAACCCCCCCCCCCCCCCCCCCACAAGGTATTTTCTGAAAGGCTTAATAAGTAAAATAAAAATCTTTTTTTTTGCCACAAGTTTTTGGAAAATGCATAAATAAGATGACATTTTTTTTTCATTACACTTAACAAACATTTTTTCCCAGCCTGACCACATAGATGGAGCTCAAATTCAAGGAGCACCTTCAGACATTTTAGGGGCATAAATGACACATCTCATTTCCTGACTGGTGTGCCAGGACATGAAAACACCAACAAAATGACCACATTTTGTAAGGCAAACACTCCAATGTATCTTCTAAAAGGCATAGTGAGTCTTTTGAAGACTTCATTTTTTTTTTAGGAAATGCGGAATGAAAATGTATTTGTTTAAACAAAGTTGTCAAACAAATATATATTTCACTCACACAACCTAGACATACTTAGAATTCAACCCCCATACACATGCTGCTGCTCCTTCCAGGTATGGGGATACCACATGTGTGAGAATTTCTCACAGCCCAGCCACATAGAGTTGACTTGATAATGAAGGGACAATGCCCCTGAAACACGTTTTCCCAGCAACCTTCCCCAAATGCCGCGACATACTGTCATTTGATTTGTGAGTGGCTCCAGCTTCTTTTGGCGCTCAAGATTAGGTTGTGATAGACACCCGAATGAGCACTAATTAAAACTAAATGTAAAATGCTTTGGGGGTGGGTAGAAAAATATGCTTTAAAAAAAAAAATAACTATGGGAAAATAAATAATTGTATATTTAACAATGGAAAGCATTGACCGTTTTTTCTTTTAGTTGTGGAATTGAATAGATTGTTTTGATGCCCGCTTTGTTATTTTGGTTTTCCATTATTTAGTTTTTCACAGTTCTGCGTAAATTAAGAAAAATCTCACTCTAAATGATCTAATAATAACATTGTGTGACCAGAGGATAGGAAAATAATGACTTTGCAATCTGCATGACACTCCTCTCACTTCAAAGAAGCAGCAATACCATTCATTTTACTGGTTTCTACATAATGACAAATATAATTTTTTTCATATGCCATGCCCTTCAGTTGAACTCAGCAGTTTGCTAGCATTATAATGGCATTACTTGTTAAGAATGAATTAACTATATTCACATCCTGCAAGATATATTATCTTTCTCTGCACATTTCTCTTAAATGGGAATTATGGCTATGTAAATATGTTTCAGATAACTGCACAAACTTTCTATTATCATAACTTTTATGGGCAAGTTGCAGTAAATACAATTCATTCACAGAATTACAAAAACAAGAGGTAAGGGATGCTTCTATGTCTGCTAGAATTTAAAGTGGTTCTAAAGTTTAAACATTTTTACCTTATTGCACTTTCTGCATTGGGGTTAAAAAATGTCCCGCTAGTTGTAAGGTAGACATTTACCTGACTTCTCCACCGATCCTGCTCTGTCCCTTCTGCATCAGCATTGCTCTTTCTTCCTGGTCTCACAGGAAACTAGGAGCCATAGACTCCTGCTGCTGTCAGTCAAATCTTGTGAGAAGGGAGTGGGGATGTGGCTTAACAGTGCAGTGTGGGTCTATGGACGCACAGAGTGTGGCTTGAGAGCATGCCCACACAGGTGCCCCATTAGCACATGGCTTACTGAGGGGGCACTCGGAGAAGAGGAGGGGCAGACAGTGTAGACAGGACACTCCACAACAAGAGGCAAGTGACCATAGGGCACAGAACAGGTAAGTATACATTCATTTTTATTTTAATTAAAAAAAATAAACTTTCAATCACTTTAAACATCTTTTCATCAAGTATATATTAAACCAAACATTTGTGACAGAGGTCAATGCAGAATTCACCCTGTTAGGACTCCAGTTAGGGTCCAGTGATATAATTTTTCACAGTTAATGGGCAGCATTCATGCCACCAGGAATCAATGTGGAGACTGCAGGTCTCCAACACTACAAGCCAGAAGAAAAACCCCAGCTTTCATGTGACCAGGGCTTTAGGCATATAATGGGGTATTTAGATATATTTTTTAAATACCAAAATATAGACTTCATGCAAGGGGATGAAGTGTAAAAATAGTTTTTTTTTCACTAATCATGAGATTTAAAGTAATCTTCTACTCTTTGTACTCAATGTGTAAAATAATAAACATTGACTTGACAAAGCAGTTGTCAAAAGTTATTATCATTTACTAACATATCATCATTCTGAAAAATTGTTCTCAAATGTTTTCTACTTTTCCGTGCTAACCCTACGTACCTCCATTCCTTTTTACCCCAGAGGCCCTGCGAAAAACTCATAACAAAGTTCAGTCTTAAGTCTCATACACACGGTCGGACTTCAAACATACTTTTCCTTGGATTTTTGTCCGAAGGGAGTTGGCCGGGCACACCCATAGCATACACATGCTTGGACTTTTCTGCAAACTTTCCTAAAACTTTCCCAAGATCACGTGTTTTTTCTGTTCTTTTCTGCTCTTTACCGCCACCCTTTGGTCAACTTCTGTTATCGTTGGTTGATTTTAACATTGGTTCTGGGAATGCGTATTTGTACTTTGGACAAAAGTCAGATGGATTCCTGTACACACGTTTGGACTTTGCACCATCTGACTTTTGTTGCCATTTGCAGAGCGAATTTTTGCCTGATGAAAACCGAAAAGATTTGTCCGATGAAGTTTGTTGGCAAAAAGTCCAACCGTGTGTATGGGGCTTTAGGCACACCTTCAGAATCCTTGGCTCTTAACTGTCTATCTCTAAATGTTCAGGACTTCACTCTCCTCAGAAATGAACCAAGATATTCAGATACTCTGCTCCCATAAAATCAATATTATCTGTCTTTAGGAGACGCAATTTGCATCCTTGTGAAGCCTTTGAAATATTGACACACAATACTGGCAGGTTTACCACACAACATGGAATTCTTATTACTTTCCAAAAAAGAGCCCTCTTTAATTGCCACAAGAGTCTCTCCCCGGGGCTGTTTTGTATTATTGCTCGGTTGCCTATTATGCATAAAATGAGTGACAACTGCCCTTTCTCTCTCACCTTCTTAATTTGTTACACAAGGGGCTCAGAGGCCCCCTCCATGTCCTGCAGGAACCTCTTGGATAATTTCTGTCTTGTTGACATTTGAAAGAGAACGCCACCCCATTACAAAGGGGCTACATATTTACTACATGTATGTTCCTAGACAGTTTCTCCCTTAGGTTTTATCCACCTCTATATTAATCATGCCCAATCATGGTGACCCCAACCTCATCCCCTGAGGTTTACACAATTTGATTAGAAATCCAGTTCTGGTCTCTAATATTCTTTGAATCAGAATTAATAGTTAATGCAAAAGAGGATTGACATCATCCCTTTCCTCCTGGTATTAAAGAAGTTCCTTTTTTTTTAAAACCTCCTAAAGATAAAAGTACACAATAGTTATCTAAAATGGCCTGTTAACTACAGTTTTGTTCAGTACCGAACACACAACAGTTATCCACTTGATTCCTCCTGATCTTGCATAAACTGTACTGTTAATCAGCATTAAGTAGTGGAGGTAATCTGCCAGAATTTGAAGTAATTGGTTTGCCTACTAATCGCTATCCTAGATGTCAAAAATGTTACCAGGGTGTGGCGTAATCTTGTAATCTTGACTTAGTAGACATGAGGGCTCATACTCAAAATATGGAACTACTAGGTGCCTGCACATTAGCACTATTGTTACACTATAATGTTTTAGCCTAGTTCAGACTCACTTTTAAAATTACCACAGCTCATGCACATGGCTTAAGTGGACTGCTTGTCCAGAACCTGATTAATCCTCTATGAGCTGGAGTGAGGAAGGTGGATGCAATCATGTAGAAGAGGTTGTGCACTGCACTCACCTGGAAGGGAAGGGAACACCAAGAACCAATTTACAGGTGGAAGCACATCTCAATGCATGAGCTGCGTTTTACTATAATGCAGCGTACACACAATCGGTTTTCCCGTCTGAAAAAGTCAGATGTGAGCTTTTGGACGGAAATTCTGACCGTGTGTATGCTCCATCTGACTTTTTCTGTCGGAATTTCTGTCAGCAAAAGTTTGAGAGCAGGTTCTCTATTTTCCTGATGGTAAAAAATCCTAGTGGAAAAACTGTTCATCTGCATGGAATTCCGACACGCAAAAAAACATGCATGCTCAGAGTCGAGCAGAAGAGCCGAACTGCCTATTGAACTTCATTGATCTCGTCTTGTCGTACTTCACCGCGTCCTTGATGGGCGGAATTTGGTGTGACCGTGTTTATGCAAGACAAGCTTGAGTGGAATTCCATCGGAAAAAACATCCAAGGTTTTTCCGACAGGAAAACCAATCGTGTGTACGGGGCATTAGGGTAACCTGTCAGAATAGACATTTATTTTGGCTATCCTGATTTAAAAAGGATTAACTTCCACATCTTGTACTTGAATACAAAAGTACAAGGGAGTTCATAACACTGTGTAAAACTGAAGGATAACACAAAGGTAGGGATACACACATTTGTAGTGAGTTGTCAAGGCAAAGCAATAAATATTTACCTCTGGAGATATAGATAGGGGATGCAACTACCCTAATGTGTAGCTTATAGTACTGTATCTGCAAAATATAAAGCTCAGTAGCTTTGTTTTGTTAAAATAAATAAGAGCCACATCATAGTAAAACTAGAGGATAACATACAAGATAGTAGAAGTGTACTCTCTTGGTATGGTAATCAGTGTTCATTTTTCAGTGTTCATTTTGGCAGCAAATTTCGATTTAGTTTTAGTCTTAGTACTAAAATGGCATTTTAGTTTGAGTGCCATTGTAATCTTCTGCAATTTTTTTAGTTTTAGTCGTATTTAGTCGACTAAATCTTCAGGGTTTTAGTCGACTAAAATGTCCTACATTTTAGTCGACTAAAACTAATTGTATTTATATAAAATCGAATGGGTGTAGTTAAATTGTAATGCATTATTTAAGAATTTATCTACAATTTACAAACTCATTATATACTGCTGGAGTGAAAAATCTAATATGCTATTATTTATGGTATTGAGCATGAACATGCACTACAGACCAGTGTTAATTTTGATATCAAATTTCAAATCAGTTTTAGTCTTAGTCTTTTGACTAAAATGGAATTTTAGGTTTAGTCCCATTTAAGACTTTTGACTAAAATGCCATTTTAGTTTTAGTCGTATTTTAGTCATTTCAATTGTTTTAGTTTTAGTCGTATTTTAGTAGACTAAAATGGTATTAAGTTAGTCGACTAAAATGTTTTAGTTAACAAAATTAACACTGATGGTAACCATGCCCCTCCGGGAATAATGAATTTGTCCTGTTTTAAAAGTAACATGCAATAGTATCATGTGGTAATCAATTACACGTGATTGGAACACTATGTTATAGCACCTGTTTAGCAATTATTTGTTATTTCCAGCACTTGCAACTGAGCTCCTAAAAATTTCTTCTGTAGCTGTAGCATAATGAGGTGCTTGTCCGCTAGTGGTTAAATCTCTCTGTAGTAGAAAATTGCCCATGCACTTAACTCTTAAAGTTGATGTTTCCATAAAGCCAAATTCTTATTGATCTTATTTTCACTTTTTACTTGTCCCTTTTATTCTTAGGTGCAGTAATTTCTTTCTTAAGTACCATTAAAGCAAGTTGTTGCTACCACTGAAAGCAAATTACTGTATCTCCATGTCTCCTTTGACTTTTGAAATATGTGTTATTTGATTTGTAGATAGCAAAGTGCCTTTAACACTACATAGCATTATCAATGTACTGTATAACTTTGACAACTTTAATGTATATGCAGTTCATTATGGTTTCAACAGATAAATGGGAACGTGTGACATTTTTATGTTTTGAAACTCAATATTTTCTGTGCTAGTGTAATATTTATTGTAAATGATTTAAAAAAAATTTAGTGGGCCGGAAAACTGATTTTCATCTAAGTTATATCATTTTTATACAGGTCGAATAGGATCGCTTAGGACCATGTATGATTTTCACTGTAAAAAAAAAAAATTATATTGGCAATATTTTTGAAAGTTGTTAAATCTCAAAGCAAAAGGGAAAGTTATAAGGTTCTAAGCTGCTGTCAGACTGGGAATGTTGACACTGCTGTGGGAACAATGGGGGGGGATTTATCAAAACGGGAATATTCAGAATCTGAAGCAATTGTGCATGGCAACCAATTAGCTTCTATCGTCCGTTTACAGAGTTTATTATAAAGATGTTCTTTTTTTATTTATGGTCTCTTTATTTATATTTGCATTTTAGTATCCATTTACACTTGTGAGTCTTAAAAATTGTGTAATTTTCATTGCAACTTTACCGTGCGACTTTGGATGAGTGCATCTTTGTCATGACTTTGGCTGACCAATGTGATCATTTTGTTTGTGCTCTACAAAGTCTCTAAACATGTGCAGAATGTAAAAATTTGTTTCTTCATTTTATAACTAATTTCAAATTTTTTAAGAACGATTCAAATTTGAATCGGTTAAAAATTGATCAGCAGATCCAAATTCTGTGTGAAGAATAGCTAAGTTAAGGAACGGACAGAGAAGCCGGCCACCGCATCAACTGGTGACTCATCAGCTGGCAGTGGGTTTCCCCACTGCCAGCTGAATGTAAACAAAAGAAAGCATGCAATGAAAAAGAAACACTTCCCCTATCCATACCAGACACTTATCTGAGCATGCAGCCTGGCAGTTCAGGAAAAGGGGGCAGGCAAGCACCCTTCTCCTGAACCATAACAGACCACATGCCCATAACATGGGGAGGTGTCTTTGGGACAGGGGCCTCTTCCCTGCAGGTGGGAGGCTAATTGAATTCCCCTCCAATGTGAATGAGTAATCCTATCTTGAATCAAAAACACCCACCACCAGCGCCAACCTAAAAGAAAAAAAGTCTGCTCCCAGGTGGGCTGGTGTTGTAATTGACCATAGATCTACATTGAGGGACATGTTTTAAAATGTTTTTTTTTTTTTTAACAGCCAGGCTGTATCCTTGGATAAGGGTCTGGTATGGATATTGGGGGGACCCCATGCCGTTTTTTTAATTTTAGGATGGGGTTTCCCTTAAAATTCATACCAGACCCGAAGGTTGTTCAGGACATTGGTTGTTAAGAACGTGGCAGCCAGCTTCCCGGCCCACGCCTTAACAACCAGCTATTCTTCACACAAAATTCAGATCAGTTGATAAATTTTAGACTGATTCGAATACAAATTGTCCTGGAAATTTGGAATTGTTTCGAAAATGAAGAAACAAAACTAAAATAATTTTTTTCATTCCACACACACAAAACTATCAAATTGGTCAAAGCCAAAGTCATAACAAAGTCACATCAAGTTGCACGGTAAAGTCGAAATTAAAATACCACAATTTTTAAGTTATGCAAGTGTGAATGGACACTTACATTTTCAGAATAAAAATGAAAAACCTTTGCATATGCCCCTCCACTACCTTAAACTCCCATGCTCAAATGTGGCTTCAAAGAGCTCTGATGCCATCATTTGTGACACCAAGCAGATTTGAGGCTACCTTCACTAGAAAAAGTAGATTCAAAGTCTACAGAGTGTCAACGATGGTCAATGGTTTTTGGAGCTTCTTTGTTTTGCATAAGTGCAGTATATATATATATATATATATATATATATATATATATATATATATATATATATATATATATTTTTTTTTTTATTTTATTGTATTTAAATACAAAAAAATAATGCAGGAAGGAGTCCCTTGCAGACGTAAGGATAAGGACACTCCTGCCATGCTTTTCAAATACGGGAATAAGAGTATGCACAAGTTACCCAACAAATAATTAAAAAATTACAGCACCAGACCTTCCGTAAAGCTATTACTCGGCACAATGTCCACACAGCTTTGTAACATGCCCATGTGGAAGGAGCTAAGGAACTCTGGATAGCAAGAATCACAGGATTCATATCAGATTCCACAAATGGGGTGGACAGAACAGGCCAATAGGATCTGCATTCAGAACCAACATCCAAAATCTGTCCATCTGTATATGAGACAATGAGTCTGCAATGAGATTGGTAACACCTGGAACAAATTTAGCTGTAAGCCAGATATTAAGAAAATGTAGGAGAATCCGCTTAGCACAAAATTGTGAACCCCACAGTTCCAGAGCCACAAGAACAGGAAACAACTCTAGAAGGAAAATATTAGCTGTAAAACCCTTTATTTTATTATCCGTGATGGATGTCATTCACTCGCAGACAAATGCCCTTGCCAAAATGTCCCGTATCCACAAGCTCCAGAGGCATAAGTAAAAAGATTTAGAGCAGAGGAAACACAAAAGGGGGCTTGCCATAAAAAGCAACCATTAAAGGAGTACAAGAACTCTTCACGAATGTCAGAAGAGATCCTAACTGATAATATATAGCCATAGGCATCACTCTGGAGGCAAAGGCCAATAAGCCCAATATGGTCTGAATCGTCCTCATTGAACTTCCTTTTTGGATCAAATAAAATCCAATAACATTCTGATTTAAACAATCTTTTCCATAGAAAGATGGATTTCCATAGCTACCGTGTCACTTGGAACACCCAGAATATCTAAACAGGTGGTCTGATACAGATTTCTCAGAAGCTAAAGGGTACCCCAAATAAATGACAAATACCGGTAATAAAATTTTCAGTGAACAGGTATAAACAATCCATAGCATGTGCTTTTCCTATAAATAGGAAATCGTCCAAATAGTGTGAACAATTATAAGAACCTGACTACTCATTCAAGAAAAGACGAAAATAGCTCAAAATAATGACAAGAAAGAGAACAACCCATTGGAAGATACTTGTCAACGAAAAATTCACCTTGAAAAACAAAACCTAAAACACTGATGGATGTATGGGTAATAAACGAAAAGCTGATTTTATATCAGCTTTAGCTAAAAGAGCAGAATCGCCAACTTCCCTAATTTTAAGTTATGCATCATGAAAGGATAAGTAAGAAACCAAACACATACTAGGATCAATTTCATTGTTCAGGGAAAAACTGTCAGGTAAAGATAAATGATAAATAAGTCTAAATGTGTTAGAGGTCATTCCGAAGAAACAACCGAACAGTGAAAAACACGGAAATTCAGAAAATGAGTGAAAAATGGGTGGGCAATTTTTCCCTAAGTTCTTTCAAAATCTTAACTCTAACTATAGTTAGGTGTATTCTAACTGAGGATATTTTTTTAAAAACCATACAACCTGAACCAGAAAATTAAGGCAATTTGAAACCATAGCCAAAACCTTCATTTAGCATGTCCTCTTTCTTGCGATGTGGATAAAGTTGAAGCCATGGTAACATGTTTACCAAGTTTACGACATTGCCTCTTTAAAAAAAAGATCCTTAGATGTAGGAGCAGCGTTAGCAGGCAGTTTTTTAAAATAACGCACAGCAGGGTATGCTCCGGTACAATGAGCACATTCATGCTTGTATTTGCTCTTGTATGTGAAAATCCTGAGTTTTTACTATGCATGGTATCTGCTGACACATGGAGATTAATTATTGCATGGCTTATCATTCATAATACTCCACAGCTTTCCAGTGAATCTACTAAGCCAGCAATACTTCAAAAATGTATTATTCTTTTAATGTTGCATTAAAGCAGTTTTAAAAAAAATATTGCAGCTTAGCAATTATTATTTGTAGTGGCTGAATTTGTTTTAATTTTGGGGGCTTTTGTTACTTTATTTTCACTTGTTCTTCTGGCCAGTAAGTCTGTTCTTTTTTAACTTAACAAACCATGTTGTCCAGCAAAAATGGCAGATAGAGGATTGAGACAAACATTTTAACACTGACAGGGGTGCTTCAAATGGTATGTATTCAATAAATTAAATCCTTTATCTCAAAAGGACAAACAAAACTGTTGGTTTACCTGCTTAAACAGTTTTACCTGGAGTTCAGCTAATTTGTTGGTCAGGTTAATCCAAATCTTACACTACCCTATCACTACTGGATCTAACACTGCGCTCTTCCCAGACTGACATGGCTGCTGTCCAAAAGTGTCTCAATTGCTACTCTATCCAGAGCTACCCAAAAGACAGGAAGGACTGGTGAGCTGCAAAATATTATAATTTTGGTTCTGGGTTTATTACTTATGTAATTAATTACTCTTTTTCGTGAATCCACATGCATGGAGGGTGAGAAAGGCTGTCCTGATACAGCAGACATGCATTGCAATGTAGGTGTATTTCATTTATGATATAACAAATAAAACCTGAGCTCTACCTTCTATCCGTTCCCAAGTGGGAAGATGTTATTGCTTTATCTTGTTTGTAGAAATATATCAATGATCAGGATATAGAAGGACTGGAACTATATTTTTGAGGTTGAAATGGGCAATGGCTTGTACCTGTGCAAACCCAAACTCTAAATTAGCAGCTATTTTCACAGTAATTTAGCTAGTACCTACCGGTAGACCAGTTGACTATTGAGCAATGAAGGTGGATTCAGGAACTGAAAAGTTGTTGAACTACTGCCCAAGACATTTCCACTAGATTTAAACTTGATATCAATTAATGAACATGATGATAATACACCCCACGACTACTGATGGTTCCCATTCATGCTTTACTACATTCTTGAATGAAGAGATTTTTGGTACTAACATTGTAGTTTAGTCTTTATAGTTCATGTAGCTTCACAAATCCCCCCTCCCCCACATTTTTTATTTTTTACACACACACACATACAGTGGATATAAACAGTCTACAAACGTATAAACTGTAAAACTCACTTAAAAAACAAACTGAAGTCTTTTGGGGGGAGGGGGGGGGATAAAAAACTAAAATAATATGGTTGCATAAGTGTGCACACCCTTAAACTAATCCTTTGTTGAATCATCTTTTGATTTGAATACAGGACTTAGTCTTTTTGGGTATGAGTCTATCAGCGTTGCACATCTTGACTTGGCAATACTTAACCACTCTTCTTTGCAAAACACTCCAAATCTGTCAGATTGCAAGGGGGTCTCCTGCGCACAGCCCTCTTCAGATCACCCCACAGAATGAGACAAAGATAAATTTCAGAACTTTTTCCACCTTTTATGTGACCTCTAAACTGCAAAGCTCAGTCGAAAAACAAACGGAAATCTTTTAGGGGGGTGGGGGGGGAGTAAAACTAAAAAAAATAAAATAATATGGTTGCATAAGTGTGCACACCCTCTTATAACTGGGGATATAACTGTGTTTAGAATGAAGCACTCACATTCAAACTTGTGTTAAATAGGAGTCACACCTGCCATTATTTTAAAGTGCCTTCGATTATCCCCAAATAAAGTTCAGCTGTTCTAGTAGGTCTTTCCTGACATTTTCTTAGTCGCATCCTACAGCAAAAGCCATGGTTCATCAAAAGATGCACACTTATGCAACCATATTATTTTAGTTTCTATCCCCCCTAAAAGATTTTAGTTTGTTTTTCGAGTTGTACAGTCTATAGGTCACATTAAAGGTGGATAAAGTTCTGAAATGATTTATCTTTGTCTCATTTTTTTTACATCACAGAAACCTGACATTTTACCAGGGGTGTGTAGACTTTGTATATCAACTGTACATACAGACACACTATATTATCTCAAACTATTCAACACACCCTGCAGTTTTCCCTATTTGCTTGATATTTCTGGGTATTGTAACACTTTATTGTGTACTTTAATATTTCAAATAATTAAATCCAGTGAATAGACAGTGGTCAAAATTCTTTTTTATCCCATTTGGTTGCTTCTGATAGAATAAAATCATTATTTATATTTTCTTTGATGTTTTGTAACGATTCAATACTTTAATCTAGACATAGATCAATTTTTTCACATCAAAAGACTGTTTGTTTACCCGCTATAGCAATCCTCTACAGAAGCTATTTTTCTTTATAAAACAGCAAAAGTGTAATAACAGTAGGCATAGCTCTCTGACATGTTGTTATAAGAATTATTGTATATCCTTTAGGATTTAGCTTGGCACCACCACATGTGGAAAAAGAACTAAGTTTTGATTTAAATATGGTCTTTGCAATTGTTATATACCGTATGTATGCTATACATCATCTGTCTGATTCTGTATACAGTTTTGAGTTTGCTTCAAAACACCAATAATCACTGCTGTTGATTTACTAAAAAAGTAGAGAACATTCATTTTGAAAAGTGTATGTTCACTTTGCAAAGTGAATGTTGTATTTGCTAAACTAAATGTGAAACTGGGTTCACATCAATCATTCAATATTGTACATGTTAAAATAATACTTTTTTTATTTCTCTTGCACGTGATTGCTTATTTAGAGTGATCGCAACTTTACTATACAGTGCCTTAAAGTATTCATAGCCCTTGAAATTTTCCACATTTGGCCATGTTACAACCAAAAATGTAAATGTATTTTATTGGGATTTTATGTGATAGACCAACACAAAGCGGCACATAATTTTGTTGGTCTATCACATAAAATCCCAATGAAAGACATTTACATTTTTGGTTGCAACATGACAAAAGGTGGAAAATTTCAAGAAGTATGAATACTTTTTCAATGCACTGTAAATACCAAGCTAACAAACCATTCACTTTGCATACACTTTTCTATATTGTTTTGTTTGTTCAGGGTTTACTTAGGTGGGTGTTTTATTTCTCCCAACTGTCTTTGGAAGAAGCTTCCAGAATATAGGGCAAAGAGTTACAGATGACTAGTATGAATATTTATCATGCCTCAGCCAATCCCTAGAAGGAGGTGTCCAGAAGGTGTCTGGTAAGGTGAAAAATGTGTGGGACGCTCTGGGTTAGTGTCTTTCCTTTTCAGGAAGAATTCCAGTCTCCTAGGAGAGAGTTTCTAAAACAGAAGATTGCCATCTGGGTCTCAGCAGGAAACGCTCCAAGGACATTATGAGTAAAGACCGTGCTGTGCAATTTGGGTGTGCTTGTGCTAGAAAAGATCCAAGTGTCAGAGATTGCTACATGGGCTAGGGCTGCTCTGATAGAGTCCTAGATATACTGGTCATTCCCTGTTACATTCAGGAAAGTCTGCTGTAAGAAGATATGTGAGAAGTTTGCCCTCCCATTATTGCTATTGTTTTGAAGCAACCTGTGACCCTAAACCCCTCTCCTGTTAAAGTTTCTTCAGACAATAAATGCTAAAAAGACATCCCCTAGACCAGTGGTCATCAACCCTGTCCTCATGGCCCACTAAAAAGCCAGGTTTTATGTATTACCTTGGGGAGATTTAGACTAGAATACTGCGCAGCAAATTATATCACCTGTGATGTATTTCTGTTATCTTGCAAACCTGGCCTGTTAGTGGGCCCTGAGGACAGGGTTTGATGACCATTGCCCTAGACCAGTGTTTTTCAACTCCAGTCCTCAAGGCGCACCAACAGGTCATGTTTTCAGGCTTTTCATTATTTTGCACAGGTGATTTGATCAGTTTCGTTTCCTTAGCAATCACCACAGTCATTTCATCTAAAGGAAATCCTGAAAACATGACCTGTTGGGGCGCCTTGAGGACTGGAGTTGAAAAACGCTGCCCTAGACTGTGTTATTGGAGCCGGTGTGAATGGAATGGTGCTTGCAGTCGTGGGCAGCCTCTGTACTTTTAGGGAACATCTAGTTATTGAAAACAAAAAGGGTGCAATCAGCACAAAAATTAAATAAAATAAACCTCCCCTTTCACAAATGCAAGCTGAACACTGACAGGACAATCACAAAGCGGGGGAAGGAGCCTGAAGTCGCTTGCTGCCATCTCTGAGAAGACACATGTTGTGTGTATTTCCTTTCTGCCATTTTGCCTTTCGGGCTAATGTGAGTAGCCTGTTAATGCTTTTTAAATAAACCTAAGCCGTTTTTAAAGCAGAGAGCACTTAGATCTGTTTTTTCTCTTATCCTCGATCTCAATGCTGCCGAGCCTAAGAAGTTTGCTATCCACATATTGCACCAATCTGTCTATCGATTTCTGCTGGTATGACTGCCTGGTAAAACAGGGGTCCATACCTTAAGGTGAGAGTAGCCATTCTTAACGGTGGAGGGATCACTTATTTAAAGTTAAAGTCACCGGTGAAGATTTGGAGTGGTTGTCACCCTATTCCATTGGAATTTTTCACTTTTTGGACAGTTTTTTTGCATTATTTATGCACCATTCATAATTAATTTGTTATTGGTATAACAACTGTGTTTTGCACTTTAGTTTAATTGTATTTATATTGCGCTGCACTATTTCCTATACATTTTAACATCTAGTTATTACCAGTGGCCCCAGCAGGGGTGGCGATATACACACACTGTATTTCTACTGTGCCTATATTTACTGACTTGTAACTTGGGAATCGTTTAACCTTGGTTCCTGGTTGCAGCTTGTGTTTATTTTGTATATTCAATATCTTTTACAGATTCTGTATCTTGTTAACAGTGACAACCAGCATGCTCTCCTTATGAGAACAGTGGTACAGTTTCTTGTAGGCAAAGAAAAGAATGCTGATGTGACCTGCCATATGATTACCTGTGGCCCAACAGACCACTTTGTGGAAACAGCTTGCCCTGAAAATCAGGGATTCATGGTGAACAGCAACATCCATCCATGTCCAATTTCTTCTAGTGGGTGCTTGAGGATTCTCAAATGTGATATTCAGTTTGTGAATACTGTCCAAATCTAAACTTTAAATCACTAATTCTTTGCAACATAGTAGCTGTTGTCTGGTCCTTTTGTCCTCTCACTGCAACTGACAACATAAAGATTACGGGCCAGATTCACAGCAGAAATACGCCGGCGTATCTACTGATACGCCGGGGTATTTTCAAATTTGCTGCGTCATATCTTGATTTGGAATCCTCAAACCAAGATAAGACGGCTTTTGGCATAGATCCGACAGGCGTACGGCTTTGTATCGTAGGTGTAATTCTCCGGCGGCCGCTGGGTGGCGTTCGCGTCGTTTTCCAGCGTCGGGTATGTAAACTAGCTGTTTACGGCGATCCACGAAGGTACGCGTGTTCGTGGCATTCTCTTACGTCGTTTTTTCCCGTCGTACAGTTAAGAATGCTATGTAGATGGTGTAAAATTACACCATCCATGTTAACCACTTAAGGACCAGCCCATGTACATATACGTCCACAATATGGCACGTACAGGCACATGGGCGTATGGGTACGTCCTCCCCTATTAGCGGGTGGGGGGTCCGATCGGGACCCCCCCCGCTACATGCGGAGGTCGGGTCCGCTCGGGGAGCGATCCGGGACCACGGCGCGGCTATTTGTTTATAGCCGCTCCGTCGCGATCGCTCCCCGGAGCTGAAGAACGAGGAGAGCCGTGTGTAAACACGGCTTCCCCGTCCTTCACTATGGCGGCGCATCGATCGCGTCATTCCCTTTATAGGGAGACACGATCGATGACGTCATTCCTACAGCCACACCCCCAAACAGTTGTAAACACATACACAGTGATCCCTAACTCCTACAGCGCCGCCTGTGGTTAACTCCCAAACTGCAACTGTCATTTTCACAATAAAGAATGCAATTTAAATGCATTTTTTGCTGTGAAAATGACAATGGTCCCAAAAATGTGTCAAAATTGTCCGAAGTGTCCGCCATAATGTCGCAGTCACGAAAAAAATTGCTGATCGCCGCCATTAGTAGTAAAAAAATAAAAAAAAATAAAAATGCAATAAAACTATCCCCTATTTTGTAAACACTATAAATTTTGCGCAAACCAATCGATAAACGCTTATTGCGATTTTTTTTACTAAAAATAGGTAGAAGAATACGTATCGGCCTAAACTGAGGAAAAAAAATGTTTTTATATATGTTTTTGGGGGATATTTATTACAGCAAAAAGTAAAAAATATTGCTTTTTTTTCAAAATTGTTGCTCTATTTTTGTTTATAGCGCAAAAACTAAAAACCGCAGATGTGATCAAATACCACCAAAAGAAAGCTCTATTTGTGGGGAAAAAAGGACGCCAATTTTGTTTGGGAGCCACGTCGCACGACCGCGCAATTGTCTGTTAAAGCGACGCAGTCCCGAACTGTAAAAACCCCTTGGGTCTTTAGGCTGCATATTGGTCCGGGGCTTAAGTGGTTAAAGTATGGCCGTCGTTCCTGCGTCAAATTAAATTTTTTTTTTTGCGTAAGACGTCCGGGAATACGAAAGTACGTTACGCACGTCGCTGTTCAAAAAACACGTCGGGGCGCCGTAATTTCGCGCAAAGCACGGTGGGAAATTTCCAAACGGAGCATGCGCAGAACGTTCGGCGCGGGAACGCGCCTAATTTAAATGGTACACGCCCCATTTGAATTAGGCGGGCTTGCGCCGGACGGCTTTACGCTACACCGCCAAAAGTTTACACGCAAGTGCTTTGTGAATCAAGCACTTACGATGGAAACTTGCGGCGGCGTAACGTAAACGGGATACGATACGCCGCTGTAAATCTACATGAATCTGGCCCTACATTTTGTTCTACTTGGCTTCTGTGAAAAGATTACAATACAGTTTTTTTTTTAATGGATGAAGTGGGATGCAAGTGACCCTTCTTCACTGTATACACTATATTAGAGTCTGAACTGTAATGCCCCTTTCACACAGGGCGGATCCGTCGCAGCGGAGTCCACCAGCTCCCGCCAGCTGAGCGGGAGATCTCTCCGTAGATCTCTGCTGAGCCGCGGGATGACAGGTCCCTCTCTGCTAACTGAGCGGGGAGGGGCTTGTCCAGCACTGCTGTCTCCTATGGAGAGATCTGATGAAAACGGACATGCTGTCCGTTTTCATCAGATCTCACTCGATCCGATCCGCCATGGACGATTGGCCATGTATTGCCATTCGTTTGATTTTAGCGGATCGGGTCAGATGTCAGCGGAAATGTCACCGCTGACATCCGACGCTCCAGAAAGAAGAATGGAGCGGCTGTTCAGGTCCGCCCAAAAAAAATCACAGGCGGACCTGAATGGTCCGGCAGTGTGAACGGGGCCTAAAGTGTCAGTGCCACAAGTTTAGCGCTCACAATTCTGTTGGGGAAGCTTGGAATTAAAAGTTCTAAACACAGCAGTCATCTACACATGGGACACACGGGGGTTGATTTATTAAAATAGAGTATAAAATCTGGTGCAGATCTGCATAGAAACCAATCAGCGTCCAGTTTTTTTTTTGTCAAAGCTTTATTGAACAAGCTATTGGCGTATTGGCCTACCATGCAGAGCTCCACCAGATGTTGCACTATCCAGTTTTAGTAAACTAACCCTATAGTATTTAAGGTAGGTCATTGGTATATAACAAATGTACACAAATACATTTTATCCCAGAGTTTAGCTTTAAAGTTTCAAATAAAGTTGATCCTGCTTTTTACTGCACTGTGATAAAAAACTGATTTCTCATTATGTTTCTAAATTTTAAAATCAAAAGCAGCTGTCGCTTTTGTGTATTTTGGCATAATGTTCGGTATGTTTTTAAGGTTCTACCAAAGGCAAACTTCAATGTCAATAATGTGATCTGGTTTTCATGCAACACACAAAACTGAATCAGCCTCCTCATATACCAATTTGTGTAATGGAAAGATAGGTACAAAAGTGCCTGACATCACAATCAAATGAATCCTATTTAAACTTTAAAGTATAGACCATGGGCTAGATTCAGGTAGCAGATACGCCACCGTAATTTCAAATCTGCGCCGTCGTATCTTTACACCGATTCTCAAAAGGCAGATACGTTCAAAAAATAGGCTTCCTCCGCCGACGTAACTTGAATATGGCGGCGTATAATTGTGTGCAATTTTACGCTGGCCGCTAGGGGCGCTTCTGTTGTTTTCGGCATAGAATATGCAAATGACCTAGGTACGCCGATTCACAAACGTACGTACGCCCTGCGCAATTTGTTTACATTAGGCTTTTTCGGCGTAAGGTTACTCCTGCTATTAGAAGGTGCAGCCAATGTTAAGTATGGACGTCGTTCCCGCTTAGAAATTTTAATTTTTTACGTCGTTTGTGTAAGTCGTTCGCGAATAGGGCTGGACGTAATTTACGTTCACGTCAAAAGCAATGACGATTTGCGGCGGAATTTCGAGCATGCGCACTGGGATTCTTTCACGAACGGCGCATGCCCCGTTGTAAAAAACGTAAATTACGTAGGGTCAACATTCATTTAAATAAAACACGTCCCCCTCATCATCATTTGAATTAGGCACGCTTACGCCGACCCCATTTACGCTACGCCGCCGTAAGTTAGGAGGCATGTGCTTTGTGAATACAGCACTTGCCTCTCAAACTTACGGCGGCGCAGCGTAAATACGATACGCTGCGCCGCCGTAAGAATGGGCGCAGCTACCTGAATCTAGCCCCATGACTTTAAATTCAGAATGCACAGCCTTATCTGGACCAGCCTTTCTCTTTTATTTATTTTTTCAGCCTTTCTCAAATGATATACCAACAAGAAATCCTTGATAAGAGTACACTTTCTTATAACTATTGGTTTTGTTATGCATGCTACTTCCACCAATCACTTTAGATCTATTACTGCTTGAATAAAAGTTAAGTGTTGCAGCCAAATCTACCTAAAAACGTTTTTTTTTTCAATTTTAAGATAATTCGTTTAGCATACTGCTGTTGTATTTAAGCTAAACCAAATGTAAAGTTAAAAAGTCATACATCCGAAATGTTTGATGCCAGATTATGGTGTAGCTGATGTTGTCTGTGAAAATCATACAGCCTAAAGCCTCGTACACACGCAGGGTTTTCTGGGCAAGAAACAGCAAGAAAACTGCTGGCAGAGCTTTCTTGCCGAGTAAACCGTTTCTCGTCAAGAAAACTGCCCAGAATCTAGACGAGAAAAATAAAGAACCTGCTCTCTATTTTCTCGTTGTGATTCTCGGCAGTGTATTCCTGCCGAGAAACCCGAGCGTGTGTATACTTATCTGTCTCCATGGAAACCTGCGCATGCTCGAAATTACTTTGACACATGCGCGGTAGCTTCCAAGGCATAGGTAGGGTGAAGCAAGATGGCGGCGATGGCATCGAATGTGACAAGCTCATGCTCTCCGTAGTCGATGACATCACCACGTTAGTGCCATTCAAAAGAACGGCGGTTCTTTTGAATCGTACGTGTACACTCGGCCGGCAAGAGAATCTTGCCAGGAATCTCGTCAGGAAAAACAAAGGGGCAGATTCTCGTAGAATGGCATAACTTAGCGCGGGCGTAACGTATCTCATTTACGTTACGCCCCCGCAAGTTTTTCAGGCAAGTGCTTTATTCACAAAGAACTTGCCTGTAAAGTTGCGGCGGTGTAGCGTAAATCACCCGGCGCAAGCCCGCCTAATTCAAATTAGGCGGGTAGGGGGCGTGTAGCATTTAAATTAAGCGAACGTACTGCGCATGCGCCGTCCGTAAAATATCCCAGGGTGCATTGCTCCAAATGACGTTGCAAGGACGTCATTGGTTTCGACGTGAACGTAAATGGCGTCCAGCCCCATTCACGGACGACTTACGCAAACGACGTAAATTTATAAATTTCGACGCGGAAACGACGGCCATACTTAACATTGGTTGCGCCTCATATACCCAGGGGCAACTTTACGCTGGGAAAAGCCTAACGTAAACGTCGTAACTTTACTGCGTCGGCCGTGCGTATGTTCGGGAATTTGCGTATCTAGCTAATTTGCATACTCGAGGGGGAAAACGACGGAGGCGACACCTAGCGAACAAAAAAAATTGCATTTAAGATCCGACGGCGTAAGAGCCTTACGCCTGTCGAATCTAATGGATATCTATGCGTAACTGATTTTAAGAATCAGTCGCATAGATACGACGGCCCAGATTAGGACTTACAACGGCGTACATGGCATTGCGCCGTCGTAAGCCCTTTGAGATTCTGGGCCAAAGTTTTTTCCTGACAAGAATCTGGGCCGTGTTTACAGGGCTTTAAGGCATCTTTCAAGCAGGTAATTTAAACGTTTGGTGTTTTTTATGTTGTCCTCAAAAATGCCCTTTCCCTGCTGTATGCTATTTCAAATATTTTTTTGCTTTATTAAATATTCTCTATCGCAGTGCCCAGTTCCCAGTATCCCAGTGCCCTGTGGCATTTTTGACAATTGTTTGACTATTAGCCTTGAAACTGGCCAGAATTGCTTTGGTTGCCATGAGTTACTGTATATCACAGTTGCTCGGTGTACATACCTGTTAAGGTGACACTAAAGATTTGTGTTTTTTTTTTTAAATACCAAACATTTAATACTTACCTCCACTGTGTAGTTCGTTTTGCACAGAGTGGCCCCCGATCCACCTGTTCTGGGGTCCCACGGCGGCTCTCGCGGTTCCTCCCCGCATTAGATAACACCCTCTGGGAAGCTCTCTCCTGAGGGGGCTACCTTGCGGGCGCGCTCCTGAATCATACACTCGGCATCCATAGATACATGTGACACATTAAGGATGCATTAAGGTGAAAAACACGTATGTTTACAACCCCTTTAAAGTCAATCTCTGGGCAAAGTTTATCACCCATCCCACCCCCTCTTGATTCAGCACAGTGTGTTTTTTTTTTATTTGTTAAGCATTTTTTTACTCACCTCAGTCTGCTGTCAGGGTCTCTCCCTGGCATCATTGCTGGATGCAGGGGAAGTGCTGCAGATGTGTCTATGGCCCCTCACTCTAATGCCAATGCCTTCAGACTCTCTTCTGTATCTTGAGAGGATCCTGGCACTGGACGGCAATATAGAATTGTCCACATCACAATGGCAGTGACATGGACACAGAAAGAAAGCCCCATCTCCTGCAAACAAAGAGAAGACTTGGGACAGGAGCATCAAGTGACTACAGATTTAAGTCTGTAAAATCTGTCTTTAGATTTTTATGCCAGCGAATAGTTAAAGGGGGCAAGGGGTGGTGGAGGTGATGCCTGGTGATCAGCTTTAAATAAAGCTGTTACAGAAAAGAGATGTAGTAAGTTATGCAAGCATAGCACATTTCATTTATTGTTATCAAGTATATAATAACACAGGAAAAGGCATGGTAACCTTGTACTATACTAAGTGGAAATAACAGTCTATGACCACATATTGTTTTATAAATTCAACTTTTAAATCAATGGTAATAAAATAAACACATCACAAGACAAAATAAAAGTAATTTATATGATTTTAGCAGAGAAATAGCTGGTAGCATGTTAAGCAAAGCAGGGCAAAGCGGATGGGAACATATGGGGAGAGCCTGAGAAGCAAACCAGAAGAACAAGCTATATAACATACAAGAAATCAAAGATGTGAAGCAGGATTTTGTCGAGAAGTCTCTAGCGGGAACTGAAGGATGCAAGCATTTGGCTATTTAGCTGTGTGTTATAAAATAGTGCACTTGCTTAGAATCAAATAATAAAAGAATGTTTAGTATGCAAGTCAGTCTACTTAGTACTGCTGCAAAATATAAACGGTGTTTACTAAACTTGTTTGCTATCACTGAAAATGTCCAGAGACGACCAAAAGAAGATTGGGTCTCGTCAAAAGATAAAAGAATTGTCTGTCGAAGTGCCTTGAATAAGTATTCATAACCCTTGAAATTTTCCACATTTTGTCATGTTACAACCAAAAGTGTAAATGTATTTCATGTGATAGACCAACACAAAGTGGCACATAATTGTGAAGTGGAAGGAAAATGATAAATGGTTTTCAACCATTTTAATAAATATCTAAAAAGTGTGGCGTGCATTTGTATTCAGCCCCCCTGAATTAATACTCTGTAGAACCACCTTTCCCTGCAATTACAGCTGCAAGTCTTTTTGGGTATGTCTCTATACCAGTTCTGTACATCTAGAGAGGGACATTTTTGCCTATTCTTCTTTGCAAAATAGCTCAAGCTCTGTCAGATTGGATGGACAGCATCTGTGAACAGAAATTTTCAAGTCTTGCCACAGATTCTCAATTGGATTTAGGTCTGGACCTTGACTGGGTCATTCTAACACATGAATATGCTTTGATCTAGACCATTCCATTGTAGCTCTGGTTGTATGTTTAGGGTCATTGTCTTGATGAAAGGTGAACCTCCGCCCTAGTCTCAAGTCTTTTGCAAACTCTAACAGGTTTTCTTTCAGGACTGCCATGTATTCGGCTCCATCCATCCTCCCATCAACTCTGACCAGCTTCCCTGTCCCTGCTGAAGAAAAGCCTCCCCACAACATGCTGCTGTCACCACCATGTTTCACGTGGGGATGGTGTGTTCAGGGTGATGTGCGATGTTAATTTTCTGCCACACATAGGGGTAGATTCACGTAGATCCGCGTATCTTTTGCGGCGGCATAACGTATCTGATTTACGTTACGCCTCCACAACTTAGACGGGCAAGTGCTGTATTCTCAAAGCACTTGCTCCATGAGTTGCGGTGGCGTAGCGTAAATCGGCCGACGTAAGCCCACCTAATTCAAATGTGGGACAGGGGGGTGTGTTTTATGTTAATATTCTGTGACCCGACGTGATTGTCATTTTTTCCGAACGGTGCATGCGCCGTCCGTGGAATTTTTCCAGTGTGCATTGCTCCTAATACGCCGCAAGGACGTCATTGGTTTCGACGTTAACGTAAATGTCGTCCAGCCCCATTCACGGACGACTTACGCAAACGACTTGAATTTTTCAAATTTCGACGCGAGAACGACGGCCATACTTAACATTGGTACGCCGCACTTACGCCACCATATAGCAGGGGTAACTATACGCCGGGAAAAGCCTAACGTAAACGGCGTAACTGTGTTGGCTGGGCGTACGTTCGTGAATTTGCGTATCTAGCTGATTTACATATTTCAACGCGTAAATCAGCGTACACGCCCCTAGTGGCCAGCGTAAATATGCAGTTACGATCCAACGGCGTAAGAGACTTACGCCTGTCGGATCTAAGGGAAATCTTTGCAAAACTGATTCTATGAATCAGGCGCATAGATACGACGGCGCAACTCAGAGATACGACGGCGTATCTGGAGATACGCCGTCGCATCTCCACTAAGAATCTGGCCCATAGTGTTTTGCTTTTGGGCCAAAAACTTCAATTTTGGTCTCATCTGACCAGTGCACCTTCTTCCACATGTTTGCTCTGTCCCCACATGGCTTCTTAAAAAGAAAAGAAAAAATGGGACTTTCTTTCAACCATGGCTTTCTTCTTGCTACTCTTCCATAAAGGCCAGATTTGTGGAGTGCACGACTAATCGTTGTCCTGTGGACAGATTCTCCCATCTGAGCTGTGGATCTCTGCAGCTCCTCCAGAGTTACCATGGGCCTCTTGGCTGCTTCTCTGATTAATGCTCTCCTTGACCAGCCTGTCAGTTTAGGTGGACGGCCATGTCTTTGTAGGTTTGCATTTGTGCCATACTCTTTCCATTTTCAGATGATTGAACAGTGCTCTATGAGATGTTCAAAGCTTAGGATATTTTTTATAATCTAACCCTGCTTTAACTTTTCCACAACTTTATCCCTGGCCTGTCTGGTGTGTTCCTTTTCCTTCATGATGCTGTTTGTTCATTAAGTTTTTCTAACAAACTTCTGAGGGCTTTACAGAACAGCTGTATTTATACTGAGATTAAATTACACACAGGTGGACTATATTTATTAATTAGGTGTCTTCTGAAGACAATTGGTTCCACTAGATTGTAGTTAGGGGTATCAGAGTAAAGGAGGCTGAATACAAATGCACACCACACATTTCACATATTTGTAAAAAAATTGAAAACCATTTATCATTTTCGTTCCAATTCACAATCATGTGCCACTTTGTGTTGGTCTATTACATAAAAAACATGTACATTTTTGGTTGTAACATGACAAAATGTGGAAAATGCCAAGGGGTATAAATACTTTTTCAAGTCACTGTATATTTTCTTTTAAAGCGGAGTTCCAGCTGGACTCATGTTTATTAAAAACCAGCAGTTATAAAAAGTGTAGCTGCTGACTTAATAAACAAACACTCACCTGTCCCATAGTCCAGCAATGCATATGCCCAAAGCCTTCGTTTTCTCCCCCACCTGTCCACGGCACCACTACTGTGGGCACCTGGCTGCAGGGTCGGTGCTACCACTGGGCAAACTAGGCAGCCGCCTAGGGCGCACTGCGGCATAGGGCTCCCGGCCACTGGTGTTCCTACTCTCTTCTCTCTGCAGCAAGCAACTAAGTCTCAGCATCAGCAGGCAGCTTCCACTCCGTTCGCACATAGTGTCAGAGGCACAGCAGCGAACTGTTTCTGTGTCCCGACTCCTGATTGAATAGAAGCACGCAAACATTCATTGATGGGCGCTGGTAGGCTGCATTGATGGGCGCTGGTGAGCCTGCATTTGATAGGCGCTGGTGAGGCTGCATTTGATGGGTGCTGGTGAGGCTGCATATGATGGGCGCTTTGTTAAAAAGGTGGAGTATACATGGGCAGGACAAAGGGGGTAGAGTCGGTGGTGGAGCCAAGGGGGGTGGCGGAAAAATTTGGTTCTGCATAGGGTGTCAAAAATCCTTGCACCAGCCCTGCCTGGCTGTGACAGCTTGTGGCTGCACAGCCGGGTGCGAGTCGCGCTGCACATCGTGAATGGCCAAGAAATCTTCTGGGACCTGTGATGTGTCTCAGAAAATTGCAGGGAGGGAGGAGTCACCTAGGTGGCACAGGCAGAAATGGAAGCTGGGTTCCTGCCAAAACTAGGTACCCCCCCCCAAAAAAAATGACATGCCAAATGTGGCATGTCAGGGGGTCAGGATACTTCAAAGCGGAAGTTCCACTTTTGTGTGGAACTCTGATTTAATGTTTAAACCAGTGCTACAAGCCAAGTAGTACTTTTTTTTAAAACCCTTTTATATGCCATCTAGACCATCTGTAACTTATTTGCAAAGTACGAAAGCAAAGTTGTCGATAGCAACCAAATATTTTCCTATGTAACCTTACATGTGCCAAACTAATGTAAAAAGGCAATGCGTCATGAATGGCTCTTTTAGGCTTGTGGTCTGGGTGGTGGGGGGGCAAGTAAAAACACACAGTTAAGGTGATTCTTTATTCTTACTATTATTCTGCCCTTTCCTTCTTTCTCACACTCTGTCCCTCTTCAGCACCAATCTTTAGCTCGCCCACTCAGTGTTCCTCTTTCTCCTTCATTAATTCTCCTTTCCAAGCCTCACTGCTTTGTAGTTTCCCCCACACTCTTATTACATCTCCATCAGCTGTATCTCTTTCTACCTCCTTCTCTTCTTTGTTACCGAGAGACTCACTACTTCCAATCAGCCAGCCACACTACCAACCATAACATGCAGGAATCTTAAATACTATGGTAAAAATACTAGGATAAAGAATACACTTAAAGCAAAACTCCACATTTCACCACATTGACAATTTGCATGAGCAGAGATATGGTTAATTATTTGTTATATTATATTAACTGCAATAATTAAATTAAAATGCATATGCAGTTGCCCATTGCAGACAAGTAAAAGTACTAGCTTTTAGCTCCCAGCAACAACTCCAGTTTTGTTTTTGTTTTCTTTTATCCAGGCTCTTGGATGTGTATTTGATCTTTTAAAGTATATTGATATAATATATACACTGATATTATACAAAATATATATATCTATAGTAAAGATACAGTGTCTTGAAAAAGTATTCACACCCCTTGACATTTTGGAATTTCCCACATTTTGTTACAACCAAAAACGTAAATGTATTTTTTTTGGATTGTATGTGATAGACCAACACAAAGTGGCACATAATTGTGAAGTAGATAGAAATAGAGCTTAGGGTACACCAAGACCCAGGAGGCCGCAAAAGAGGGAGAGCGGGAAAATGGACTATTCTGGTACAAGATAAATAGATAATTTCGAAACGAAAATATATGAAAAATTAAGTAAATTTATTAACATAATATCAAAACACAAAAAACATTAAACATCACAAACAAATAAAACGGTACAGATACCCTATTTCTATCTAATCTAGTTTTGGATGATGGTACTACTACTTAATTTTTTATATATTCCTTACTTAAGAGGCTAACAATTATTTGATAATTGTGAAGTAGAAGAAAAATTATAAATGTTTTTACAAATTCTTTACAAAAAAATATGTGAAAAGTGTGGCATGCATTTGTATTCAGCCGCCTTTAGTCTGATAACCCTAACTAAAATCAAGTCACCTAATAAGTAAATAGAGTTCACCTTTGTGTAATTTAATTTCAGTATAAATATAGCTGTTCTGTAAATCCTTCAGAGGTTTGTTAGAGAACCTTAGAGAACTAGCATCACGAAGGATGTTGCCTTATGAGTTTAGGTGAAATCTCCATTAATAGCTGTAACATATTGTAATTATGAATATATTTCAGTTAGCTTTGTATCTATGTAACAGAGCCACCAAGAAGTCTAGGTTAAGCAGACAAGTCGTGCCTAGGCTTGTGTATACAAACAATGGGATCCAAACCTCATTGTTTTACACATGCTGGGATATGCAATGAAGGGAGGCCAACCCATAATCAATACTTAACTTCCCGGGAAAATTCAAGGTAATCTCCTGCTGATTTTCCCTTTCCACATAATCCCCTAAAAAATTAATCTGAATAAATTTGAGATGTTGCATGACTGTTACATGATGGCTCGCCAACAAGACAATTATGATCCTTCCATCCAATCTCCAGAGACCTTGTCAATCTGCTTCACTAGGACTCTGGAAAAAGAAGAACAAGAGCACAATCAATTCTTATCAGCAGTACCTTTTACATTGATCGGCAAGAACTCACTTCTCCATCTCCCTCCTTTTCATGACTTTTGCACTCTTTTTGTCCGTGAGCTTTGGAAACAACATTTTTCACCATAACCCGGTCTCCAATCGACAAGCTAATGGGAGGCCTTTCAGACCTTTCTCTTCAGGTGCAATTTTATTTGCAGCAAATTGCAAATACCCCTGTACCTGTTGGAGAGAGTGTGAGACCCACCCCAGCTTAAGAGCATACCAGAATGCCAAAAATGTGTCCCTTTCAGCACTCTCTCCCAGAGGAGTACCAAGTATTGGGTCTGCTGGATGGCTGAGGTTCATCATTCTCCCCGTCATTAAGTCATATGTGGTTATTGATGTACCTTTCGCTGCAGACCCTCATAAAGCCATCAGCATTGAAGGCAGATGGATCAGCCAATTCCTTCCCAATTGCAATACCTTCTTCTTAAGCCTGTCTTTTAGTGTTCGATTCATTCTCTCAACTATCTCTGCAGATTGTAGATGGTATGGTATGTGCAATCTTTGCTCTACTCCCAGCAGCTTCCCCTAGTGCTTTCCACCCTCCTGTGCTCTTCACCCCCTGTGCTCTATGGCGCCTCTAGTGCTCTCCACACTCCCCTGTGTTCTCCCCCCCTCAACATTCCCCCCCCCCCCTCGTGCTCTTCGTGCCTCCCAGTAAATTAGCCATGGGTTGCTCAGTCTAAAATGCTCAGGCCTATTTGTTGTCCCAGTCCGGGCCTGGTTATAATTACATGCACTGCTTTGAATACAAAAAAAAAAATTCCTTTGGTAAATGAATCTCTAACTAGTTCTGTAATGGGTGGTAATTTAGCATAACAGTGTGTTTCAAGAGCAGTGTTTTCACATCTCTCTGATTTTCTAAATGGAAATGTACATTAACACTGCCTTGTGTTCCCGTACTGCTTAAACTGAAGTAAGCTCTCTCCAGGGAGTGTAGAGATTACTCTGTATCTCTGTCATTTCTCCCAGCAGCTTACATAACTGTACTCATGCAGTGATATGCATTTTTAATATCCACCACTACAGTCCCTACATAGCACATTTAATAAACCTGTCAAAATAACCATATTGCAACTAGCTTTATTTTTAATTAACAAAACAATTTTATACTTTGATTATAAAGAAACCAGTAATGTTTGATTTGATCATCATTTTTGCATTTCTAACCATCAACTTTAGATAGAAATCAGTATTTTTACACTGATCTTTCTTTAAAGCGGAGCTCCACCCAAAAAGGCAAGTTCTGCTTTAAGGCCTCCTCCTTACCACCTGGTTTTGGGAGGTGTTCTCCCCTCCCCCTTCCACCATTAACACTGCATAGTGTGGCTCGCACATGTGTAGTGAACACCCAGCTGTGAAACCAGAAACTGTCACAGCCTGGTGCACACAGTTGAGATGCCAGGGACAGAAGAAGGAGGGAAGGAATGGCTTGGGTGACCACATTGCTGGATCCTTGGACAGGTGAGTGTCTGTTTATTAAAAGCCAGCAGCTACAGTTTTTGTAGCTGCTGACTTTTAAAAAACACAAAAATTACTGGAGCTCCTCTTTAGGTTGCCTCTCAAAGCAGGTGGACATAAAAGAAAAAAAAAGAAGAAGCTGACATTACTGGCCTTGTTCTTAAAATGCTATTTGCCATGCGCTATGCCCACCCACCTAACATCAGCACTTTCTAATTCAGTGAAACAAATTTTTATAGCAGAAAAAAAGTTTGATTTAAACTTTCTTGGCATAAATACCTACAGTAGATGCCCAGGCCAAGTGACACCATGGATTAGTTAATCTAACAATATCTCTTTGAGGGATTTGCATAACTAAATAATTTTATGTTAGTTCTCCCTTACAAAAAAAATATATAAAAGGTGCACCAATACTGAACATCTTCCCCACCTTCCCGGTCTTTGCTGTACTTACCTTTGGGGTTGCAGAGCTGTCAGAATCCCTGCAGCCACTCCAGCAGATGGGGAATTTTGAAATCCCCCACTCTGCTCCCTCTCCCCCAGATCTATTATGATTGTTCCGCTCCATCACAGTGAAAGTATAAATCTTTTTAGGTGGTTCTTCCATGGGTAGGAGACTAAGCTTAACCACTTCAATACCAGGCACTTATGCCCCTTCCTGCCCAAGCCAATTTTCAACTTTCTCTGCTGTCGCTGTTTAAATGACAATTGCGCGGTCATGCTACACTGTACCCAAACAGAATTTTTATCATTTTGTGCTCACAAATAGAGCTTTCTTTTGGTGGTATTTTATCGCCTCTGGGTTTTTTATTTTTTGCTATACCGAATATTTTGAAAAAAATTTAAGTTTTTATTTTTTTTCTGTTTTAAAATTTTGTAAATAAGTACGTTTTCGCCTTCACTGATGGGCACTGATAAGGCGGCACTGATAAGGCAGCACCGATGAAGCGGCGCCAATGAGGTGGCACTGACGATGGGCACTGATATGCAGCACTGATGGGCACTTGTAGGCGGCACTGTTGGGTGGCACTTATATGCAGCACTAATGGGCATTGATAGGCGGCACTGGTTGGCACTGTGAAAAAAAGAAAAAGAATCGTGCTATACCTTGTGAACAATAAACCTAAATATAACATTTAACAAATAAACAATCCCATATGTTGTTAAAAAGAAAAAGCATTCATTCCTATCCAAAGGCATATACATGACTATATGACACCTGACTTGGTGAATGTGTCCTTATAGGTGAGAAGCCAAATCTCCAAAAAGGAGAAGGCTTAAAAAACCATCAAAAAAAGACAAATAACAGAGAATTTGTGTCCAAATGATCTGTAACCAAAAGAAAAAGAAAGGAATTCAGATCCTCCTCCACCAGAATGAATGAAAGTCCTAAATGGTGTAGTCTTGTGTGATGCACATATGGTATTTGTTGATAGGTGACAATCCAAAGAGGGGCCTCCACCAAAAGAGCACACAAATCTGCTTACCAGATCGTATTGGTCCCTTAATTACAGGGGACCCCAGATCGCATGAAGGATATAGCAAACTGCTGGGCTAGTTGGAATGTAGACAGCCTGACGTAAATCATCTCCTCATTCAAATACTCCAATAGTGGTGATCACATGTACATGAAAAAGAGACAAGAGATGACTCGATAATGTAAAAAACTGTATGTATTAGTACAAATTCGTATGTGTTAAAAACTCACACCTTTTCAGTAGAAAAACAGCTGTAAGTCTGCTGCACCGGCCGGATACAGACAGACAAACCCGTCAGCGTAGGAATCTTGGAGCAGTCCAGGGGGTGATGCCAGTGTGCAGCTCGGTCCGCCCGACTAGTTTCGTGAAAGAATCACTTCATCAAGGGGCACGGGCTGATTGGCACTGATAGGCGACACTGACGGGCACTGAAAGGCTGCAATGGTGGGTACTTATGGGTGGCATTGATAGGCGGCACTGATGGGCCCTGATAGGCGGCACTGATGGGCATCGATACATGGCACTGATGGGCACTGACATGCGGCACTGATATGCAGCACTGCTGGGTATCCCTGGTGGCACTGGCACTGGCAGGAATTTTGAGTGGGCACTGGTTGGCAGCTGCCTGGGCATTGATTGGCAGCTGCCTTGGCACAGATTGGCATTCCCTGGTGGTCTAGGGGCATACCTGGTGGTCCAGTGTGGATTCCCATCCCTGGTGGTCCTGTGCAGTGATCCAAGGGGGGGCTGCGCTAATAAACTATTAGCACGTACCCCCGTCAGGAGAGCAGCCGATCGGCTCTGCTCTACTCGCGTCTGTTAGACGCGAGTAAGGAAAAGCCGATCAGCGGCTCTTCCTGTTTACATTGTGATCAGCCGTGATTGGATACAGCTGATCACATGGTAAAGAGCCTCCGCCGGAGGCTCTTTACCGAGATCAGTGTAGTGGTGTGTCAGACTGACACACCGCATCACCGATCGCCGCGATGTGCCAACACAGAATTAAACCTGCCAGCATCTCTGTACAGAGGATGGGACTGATCATCCCTCTGAATGAGCCCTAAGGGACCAAAAAGAATGCAGAATGCACTGTGCAACATGCACTCACCTACCTGACAATTGCCCTCACCTACATGACCATTGCACTGACCTACATGACCATTGCACTCACCTACATGACACATGCTTCGTGCACTACTAACATCCCCCCACACACAGTACAATGTAGATCGGAGGATCCATCCTCTTTACCTTTCTATGGCCTCATCGTCCAGCTCTCCTTGGGCAGTATTGAAAGAATCCCCGCCATCCAGTCGCTCGCTCGATATCCCCGCAACCTGGATGTCAGCTAGCAGCCATTGCCCCTCTGTTCATGGAAGATCAGCTCTGAGCACTGCCCCTCCACCCTTCGCTTTTCCACAGGCTGCACTAGGAGAGACTGAACCAAAGTCATCCTGGAGCAGGGGGAGCTGGAAAAGGGTACCTGGCCTGCAGAAAGGAATCCCCGAATGCCTTACCAGAGGTGTAGGAGTCCAGGGGAGGCAATAAGCTGCCGAACAGAGTCGGGAAGGTGGAGGAAGAAGAATTTTACACCCCTCCTAAACGGCACACATTGGACAAGATAACTGGTTGTCAACCCCCCTGCCAACGTCACTGGCACTAATGCAAGGAAGAGAGCCTGCTCCTCCCTGCCTTCACCGTCAGTGCAAGTGACTGCCTGGCTTGGGGGATTCCCCTGGCATGCCGACAGAGAGGGCTTGACGTGCCAGCTGTGGCACACGTGCCATAGGTTCGCCATCACTGCCCTATACCTTACCTTCCCTCTGACTAGCATGTGCCCCACATTCTCTTTCATCCCTTTCATTCATCTTCCATACCCTCTTAACCTTGTTCCCTAAATCGTCCATTCCCTTCTACCGCTATTTCTTAGATTTGGATACTATTTTTCTCCCGCCACAGTCTCCAGATCTTGTTGAATTTTTTAACAAAGAAAGATTTACGCCATTTTGTTGTAGCCCTGAATGTGCCTGACAAGCCGGTATTCAGCTTAACTAACACCTGCAAGCAGTATGGCCTTTGGGCTGGGAGAACAGACAGGAGCACTTTTAATTTGGGTTTGATTCTGACAGTGACACTATTAAAAGACAGCACTTCACATGAACACTGCAGTCTGAAGGCAGCAAAGTTCCATCTGCAGGCTGAAACCTCCAGGCTGCGTGTGATCCACTATGTCAGAGCTAGCACAGTGACCACATCATTGTAAACCACTCTTGGTTTAGATCATCAGAGGAGACACCAGCTGCTATTGACAGTCAAGATTGAGAGTGAGCAACGTTGCAAAATGTCAGCTATTTGCTCTGAAACAGGAGGACATTTATTAACATATTCTCAGGAAAATACATCATGCTGAGAAATGACTAGACTGCTGGCAGGGAAAGGTTAGGGCCAGAACTTTCCATCTACGTTCTCTTTCTGTGTAAGCAACTCATAGTATTAAAGAAGGAAGGATCAGCATGGCAGCCAGGCAATTATTTGAAATGGCAGTCTCCAAACAAATGTTCAGAAATGAAAGTGATTGTAAAATCCTATTTTTTTTCCTATAAAAATAACAAACATACTTATACTTACCTGCTCTGTTGAAGTGAATTTGCACAGAGCAGCCCGGATCCTCCTCTTCTCAGGTCCCTCTTCTGTGATTCTGGCCTTTCCCTCCCATTCAGTGCCCCCACAGCAAGCAGCTTGCTATGGGGGCACACAAGCTGAATCACAGGTCCCTGTGTCCATTCAGACACAGAGCCCCAACCTGGCCCGCCCCTTCTCTCCCGTGATAGGCTAGCTGACTTTGACAGCAGCAGGAGCCAATGATGTCGCTGCTGTGTCTCAGCCAAACAGGAAGGACGATCTTGGATTGCTGAGACATTCGTGGACATCGCTGGACAGAGAGGGACCTCAGGTAAGCATTGGGGGGGGGGGGGCTGCTGCACACTTTTTATCTTAGTTCATAGAAACCATTAAGATAAAAAAACTTTCTGCCTTTACAACTCCTTTAAGTTATGTGTAATAAAATGGAATGGCACAGGAAAAAGTATTAAACACGCTATCTGAAATGTATTTAACACTATGTACAAAATCTTTTGTTGATAATGACAGCTTGGATGCCTCCTGTATGGAGAAACTAGTCGCATGCATAGCTCAGGTGTGATTTTGGCCCATTCTTCCACACAAACAGTCTTCAAATGTTAAAGGTTCTGTGGGCCTCTTCTATGTACTCTAATTTTGTTGTTGTTTCCATAGATTTTCTATTGGATTCAAGTCAGGTGATTGGCTGGGCCATTCTAGCAGCTTTGTTTTCTTTCTTTAAAACCAATTGAGAGTTTCCTTGGCTTTGTGTTTGGGATCATTGTCTTGCCGAAAGGTCCACCCTTGTTTCATCTTCATCATTCTGGTAGATGGGAGCAGATTTTTTATTAAGCATGTTTGGTACATTTTTCCATTCATCCTTCCTTCAAATGTTTGAAGTTTAGCAGTACCGTATGCTGAAAAACAGCCCCACGCCAGGCCCGGACTGGCCATCGGGCGAACCGGGCATTCGCCCGGTGGGCCGCGGCCACCGAGAGGCCGCCAGGCTGCAAGTCGCGGGGCACAGGTCTCTTTAAACCCGCGCCGCTCATCAAGCCTCTCCGCGGCCTCCCGGGTGGACGTAAACACAGGGGGGAGGAGCTAGATGAGAAGCCTTCGGCCTCTCCACGGCCGGGGGGCGTGACTGCGAGGGGGAGGAGCCAGAGCGGACACCTGTTGCTCCTTATACCGGCCCGGATATAGCAGAAAACGTGAGTGCAGCCCCCCCCCCTCCTGTAACCTGGATAGGAGGAGCAGTGGGGGCGGATGCATTTAAAAAATCTTTTTCTCCATCTCCATTCTGCTGTATTGGAATGCCTGAGGCTGCGAGAGGTAGAGAGAAAGCAGGCATTCCAATACTGCAGAAGGGAGATGGAGAAAAAGATTTTTTATATGCAGCCGCCCCCACTGCTCCTCCTCCACCACTCATACACTTTGCCTCCTCGTGATCTCCCCAGTGCTCTCTGCCACCCCCCCCCCAGTGATTTCTGCCACCCCCTCCCAGTGCTCTCTGCCACCCCCCCAGTGATTTCTGCCACCCCCCCCAGTGATTTCTGCCACCCCCTCCCAGTGCTCTCTGCCACCCCCCCAGTGATTTCTGCCACCCCCTCCCAGTGCTCTCTGCCACCCCCCCCCAGTGATTTCTGCCACCCCCTCCCAGTGCTCTCTGCCACCCCCCCAGTGATTTCTGCCACCCCCTCCCAGTGCTCTCTGCCACCCCCCCCAGTGATTTCTGCCACCCCCCCAGTGATTTCTGCCACCCCCTCCCAGTGCTCTCTGCCACCCCCCCAGTGATTTCTGCCACCCCCCTCCCAGTGCTCTCTGCCACCCCCCCCAGTGATTTCTGCCACCCCCTCCCAGTGCTCTCTGCCACCCCCCCAGTGATTTCTGCCACCCCCTCCCAGTGCTCTCTGCCACCCCCCCCAGTGATTTCTGCCACCCCCCTCCCAGTGCTCTCTGCCACCCCCCTCCCAGTGCTTTCTGCCACCCCCTCCCAGTGATTTCTGCCACCCCCTCCCAGTGCTCTCTGCCACCCCCCCCAGTGTTTTCTGCCACCCCCTCCCAGTGCTCTCTGCCACCCCCCCCAGTGATTTCTGCCACCCCCTCCCAGTGCTCTCTGCCACCCCCCCAGTGATTTCTGCCACCCCCTCCCAGTGCTCTCTGCCACCCCCCCAGTGATTTCTGCCACCCCCTCCCAGTGCTCTCTGCCACCCCTCCCAGTGATTTCTGCCACCCCCTCCCAGTGCTCTCTGCCACCCCCTCCCAGTGATTTCTGCCACCCCCTCCCAGTGCGCTCTGCCACCCCGCCCAGTGATTTCTGCCACCCCCTCCCAGTGCTCTCTGCCACCCCCCCCCCGTGATTTCTGCCACCCCCCCAGTGATTTCTGCCACCCCCTCCCAGTGCTCTCTGCCACCCCCCAGTGATTTCTGCCACCCCCTCCCAGTGCTCTCTGCCACCCCCCCAGTGATTTCTGCCACCCCCTCCCAGTGCTCTCTGCCACCCCCCCCCAGTGATTTCTGCCACCCCCTCCCAGTGCTCTCTGCCACCCCCCCCCAGTGATTTCTGCCACCCCCTCCCAGTGCGCTCTGCCACCCCCCCCCCAGTGATTTCTGCCACCCCCTCCCAGTGCTCTCTGCCACCCCCCCCCCCCGTGATTTCTGCCACCCCCCCAGTGATTTCTGCCACCCCCTCCCAGTGCTCTCTGCCACCCCCCCAGTGATTTCTGCCACCCCCCTCCCAGTGCTCTCTGCCACCCCCCCCCAGTGATTTCTGCCACCCCCTCCCAGTGCTCTCTGCCACCCCCCCAGTGATTTCTGCCACCCCCTCCCAGTGCTCTCTGCCACCCCCCCAGTGATTCTGCCACCCCCTCCCAGTGCTCTCTGCCACCCCCCCCCAGTGATTTCTGCCACCCCCCCAGTGATTTCTGCCACCCCCTCCCAGTGCTCTCTGCCACCCCCCCAGTGATTTCTGCCACCCCCTCCCAGTGCTCTCTGCCACCCCCCCCAGTGATTTCTGCCACCCCCTCCCAGTGCTCTCTGCCACCCCCCCAGTGATTTCTGCCACCCCCTCCCAGTGCTCTCTGCCACCCCCCCCAGTGATTTCTGCCACCCCCTCCCAGTGCTCTCTGCCACCCCCCCCCAGTGATTTCTGCCACCCCCTCCCAGTGCTCTCTGCCACCCCCCTCCCAGTGCTTTCTGCCACCCCCTCCCAGTGATTTCTGCCACCCCCTCCCAGTGCTCTCTGCCACCCCCCCCCCCCAGTGTTTTCTGCCACCCCCTCCCAGTGCTCTCTGCCACCCCCCCCAGTGATTTCTGCCACCCCCTCCCAGTGCTCTCTGCCACCCCCCCCAGTGATTTCTGCCACCCCCTCCCAGTGCTCTCTGCCACCCCCCAGTGATTTCTGCCACCCCCTCCCAGTGCTCTCTGCCACCCCCCCCAGTGATTTCTGCCACCCCCTCCCAGTGCTCTCTGTCACCCCCCCCCAGTGATTTCTGCCACCCCCTCCCAGTGCGCTCTGCCACCCCCCCCAGTGATTTCTGCCACCCCCTCCCAGTGCTCTCTGCCACCCCCCCCCCGTGATTTCTGCCACCCCCCCAGTGATTTCTGCCACCCCCTCCCAGTGCTCTCTGCCACCCCCCCAGTGATTTCTGCCACCCCCTCCCAGTGCTCTCTGCCACCCCCCCCCCCAGTGATTTCTGCCACCCCCTCCCAGTGCTCTCTGCCACCCCCCCAGTGATTTCTGCCACCCCCTCCCAGTGCTCTCTGCCACCCCCCCAGTGATTCTGCCACCCCCTCCCAGTGCTCTCTGCCACCCCCCCAGTGCTCTCTGCCACCCCCCCCAGTGATTTCTGCCACCCCCTCCCAGTGCTCTCTGCCACCCCCCCAGTGATTTCTGCCACCCCCCCAGTGATTTCTGCCACCCCCTCCCAGTGCTCTCTGCCACCCCCCCAGTGATTTCTGCCACCCCCTCCCAGTGCTCTCTGCCACCCCCCCCCCAGTGATTTCTGCCACCCCCCCCAGTGATTTCTGCCACCCCCCCAGTGATTTCTGCCACCCCCTCCCAGTGCTCTCTGCCACCCCCCCAGTGATTTCTGCCACCCCCCTCCCAGTGCTCTCTGCCACCCCCCCCCAGTGATTTCTGCCACCCCCCCCCAGTGCTCTCTGCCACCCCCCCCCCAGTGATTTCTGCCACCCCCTCCCAGAGCTCTCTGCCACCCCCC
Source organism: Rana temporaria (assembly GCF_905171775.1). Lineage (NCBI taxonomy): Eukaryota > Metazoa > Chordata > Amphibia > Anura > Ranidae > Rana > Rana temporaria. The sequence goes on along the minus strand of NC_053496.1, from coordinate 74,164,816 downwards.
CAGTGCTCTCTGCCACCCCCCCCCCGTGCTCTCTGCCACCCCCGTGCTCTCCACCCCCTCCGGTGCTCTCTGACACCCCCGGTGCTCTCTGCCACCCCCCAGGGCTCTCTGCCACCCCCCAGTGCTCTCCACCACCCTCCCTGTGCTCTCCACCTCCCTGCATGCTCTCCACCTCCCCTATGTTCTCTGCCGGAGGTGTCGGTTAGCATGTCATGGGCTGCTTAATCCAAAATGCCCGGGCCTATTTTTTGTCCCAGTCCGGGCCTGCCCCACGCCATGATGTTCCCACCTCCAAACTTCAGTGTTGGTATGGTGTTTTTGGGGTGATGTGCAATGCCATTTGACCTACAAACATGGTGCGTATTATGGCATCCAAAGCTTTCAATTTTGGTCTCATCTGACCAGACCAATATTTCACAGGCTTGTCTAAATGTTGTGCAGCAAACTTTAAACAAGCTTAAAAAAAATGTCTTCAGCATTGTCTGCATGGTGAGCGTGCATACATGCCATGGCAGTTGAGTGCATTACTTATTGTCTTATTATAATTATATATATATTGTAATGTTTGGGGGACCAGCTTGATCGCAGGACACAGGCTTCTTAAATCAAAACGAAGGTTTATTAAACTTAAATGGCTTAGCAGCAGCAAAAACAAAAGAAATAACAGTCTCACCGACTTGTACAGCTCAGAACTGCTATCGCAGTTAAACAGTCCTTTCAGGTAAGTCCTTCAGTAGCAGGTTTTTAGGCAGGACACTGCCAAGTCCTTTTACAGCTTTTCATAGCTTCCACAGCTTTCCTTGTCCACCATTCACCATGCATTGGACTCTCCTACACTCCTCCCCTCTCACCTGCACTTCCTGTCTGCTTTAAACTACTTCCTTAGACAGGTGTATTAACCCTTTCCATTCCCTTAAAGGCACCACAGTCCAAACAGAGGGGAAATATAACGTCCTTCCAGGACCCAGCCATGGCGTCCTGTACATATCCCCCCCCCTGTGCCCCAACGCCAAGGAGGTGGAGGCAACAGTGGAGCTCAAACAATGGACTCGGGAGAGGGCATCTGCATTTTGATGCAGTCTCCCGGGCCTATGCTCCACTATAAACTTAAACTCTTGGAGCGCCAGGAACCACCTGGTAATCCTGGCATTAGTCCCTTTACCTTGCCTCAGCCACGTTAAAGGGGCATGATCAGAAATTAACCTAAATTTCCTCCCCAAGAGGTAATATCTGAGGGACTCCAGAGCCCACTTAATGGCCAGACACTCTCTTTCAATAATAGCGTAGTTTTTCTCCGCTGGTGTCAACTTCCTACTGAGGAAGACTACTGGGTGCTCCTCACCATGAACAACCTGTGATAATACAGCTCCCAATCCTACATCGGAAGCATCAGTTTGGACAATGAACTCTTCAGAAAAATTGGGCGCTATCAAGACAGGGTGTTGACACAGTGCTGACTTAAGCTCCAAAAAAGCCTTCTCAGCGTCTGCATTCCACTCCACCATGACCGATTTCCGGCCCTTAGTCAGATCGGTCAATGGAGCCGCCAATGTGGCAAAGTTGGGTACGAACCTCCTGTAGTATCCCACCATGCCCAGGAATGCACGTACCTGCTTTTTTGTGAGGGGGCGGGGCCAACTCTTTATAGCGTCTACCTTGCTGACTTGAGGTTTCACCACCCCTCTACCCACGATATAGCCCAGGTATTTCACCTCCTCCATTCCCAAAGCACATTTTTCAGGGTTTATTGTAAACCCCTCCTTCCAGAGAGAGTCCAGTACTGCCTGGACTTTGGGCAAGTGTGACTCCCAGTCTCTGCTAAAAATGACTATGTCGTCCAAGTACACTGAGGCATACTCCCGATGAGGTCGTAAAATCCTATCCATTGCTCGCTGGAACGTGGCTGGAGCAGTTTGCAGTCCAAAAGGCATTCGTCTGTACTGAAAACTCCCCTCTGGGGTAGAAAAAGCAGTTTTCTCTTTAGCAGCCTTAGTTAATGGGATTTGCCAATACCCCTTGGTAAGGTCTAATGTTGTGATATACCTGGCTGGACCTAGTCTCTCGATAAGTTCATCTACCCGGGGCATGGGGTAGGCATCAAACCGTGAAACCTCATTAAGTTTCCGGAAATCATTGCAGAATCGCAGAGTCCCGTTGGGCTTTGGTACCAACACAATCGGGCTTGACCACTCACTCTGCGACTCCTCAATGATCTCCAGGTCTAGCATCTTCTTTACTTCCTCTGAAACGGCCTTCCTTTGAGCCTCTGGGATGCGGTAGGGCCTGACAAAAACTTTGACTCCAGGTTCCGTGATAATATCATGCTTTATGATACTAGTTAGCCCCGGCAAGTCTGAAAACTTCTCTTTATTTCTCTGCAAGAACTCCTTTGCCAGCTGACTTTGGTATTTAGATAGGGTATTTGCTACTTGGACACTCTCCACCCCAACCTGAGGCTCAAGTCTTGCACTAGCCAGGGAGGTCACCGGTTCCCTGTCTGTCCAGGGCTTTAACAAGTTGACATGATATATCTGATACGGTTTCCTCTTGCCTGGCTGGTGGACTCTATAATTGACCTCTCCCACTTTTTCCACAACTTCAAAGGGTCCTTGCCACCTGGCTAAGAACTTACTTTCCACAGTGGGAATTAGCACAGCTACTCGATCCCCCACTTGGAAGTGCCTTATTTTAGCAGCCCTGTTATAGACCCGTCGTTGAGCTTCCTGGGCCTTTTGCAAATGCTCTTTGACTAGCGGCATCACGGTTTGGATCCTTTCCTGCATTTGGGAGACATATTCCAGGACACTCTTATGCTGAACAGGTTCACTTTCCCACTCCTCTTTTACCACGTCAAGAAGTCCGCGAGGTCTCCGCCCATATACCAACTCAAAGGGCGAAAACCCCATGGAGGCCTGGGGCACTTCCCGGATAGCAAACAGGAGAGCTGGTAACAGGCAGTCCCAATCTTTCCCATCCCTTTGTACCACTTTCTTGAGCATAGACTTAAGGGTCTTATTAAAGCGTTCCACCAACCCATCCGTTTGGGGATGGTAGACCTATGTGCGTAGCTGTTTAATCCGGAACAGCTTGCACACATCGGCCATAACCCTTGACATAAACGGGGTACCCTGGTCTGTGAGTATTTCCTTGGGGAAACCAGTCCGTGTAAACATCTGGAATAATTCCCGGGCAATGGCCTTTGAGGAGGTATTCCGCAGGGGTAGCGCCTCAGGATACCGGGTGGCATAGTCAAGAATCACCAATATGTAGGAGTGACCTCAAGCTGACTTTACCAAGGGACCCACTATATCCATGGCTATCCTCTCGAATGGGACCTCAATTATGGGCAGAGGGACCAAAGGGCTCCGAAAATGAGTCACCGGCGCGGTCAACTGACAGGTGGGACAAGAGGTACAGTATCTCTTTACCTCTGCTTTCAGACCTGGCCAGTAAAACCGGTCGGTGATCCGTGCCTCCGTTTTTTCAACTCCCAGGTGTCCCCCTAACACATCGTCATGAGCCAGGTCCAGAACCTTTCGTCTATATTGTTGGGGTACCAACAATTGCTCTACCACATTTTCTCTCTCCTTGGTAACCCGATACAGCAATTCATTATATATTGCAAAGTGTGGCCACCTCTCATTCGCACCTGGCTCTTGGGGAACCCCATTTACTACTACAACTTGTTCCCGTGCATGGGCCAAAGTGGGGTCCTGCATCTGAGCAGTCCCAAATGCCCCCTGGGGAACACCCAAATCCGGCAGCGCAGGGGTAGAGGCCACTTCCTCATCCTCTTCCCCCCCAGCATTACCTGAAGTGGGAAAGGCTCCTCCCCCTTAGTATTTTGGTAGGTCTGTGGACCACACATCTTGACATCCTCAATAGTATCAACACTACTTTCATCACCATTAACCCAATCATTAGCATTTTCCTCATCTGGGTCCACATTAACGTTTGGCAGTTCAGGGTTATCCCTCTCAGCAGCAGGAACAGGGGGGCTAGTTTCTCCCCAGTCTCTGAACTGTTCTCCTTGTTCCCACAGTTTTGTAAACAATGGACAGTCTCGTCCTATTATAACATCATGCACCAAGTTCTTTACCACCCCCACCTCTTGAGTAACAGTGCCACATGCTGAGGAGATAGACAACGTGATGAGCGGGTACTCTCTAGTGTCCCTGTGAATGCATACCACCCGTAAAGTTTTTCTTACCGGACCGATCTTCACAATCACTCTAGGATGAACCAGGGTTAACATGCTTCCAGAGTCCAACAAAGCCCGGGCAGGGAGGTGGTTCACTTGGACGTCACACTCAAACTTTTCCTCATCCAGGTCGAGGTGTGTGGTGCACACTTTATGGGCACAAAAAGACCCCTTCCGAAGAACCCCGCATTCCATGGGCTCCTCTTGCAGTGGGCAGTGTGTCCGGGTATGACCCCAGGAATGACATCACCAACATTGTACATCCCCTCCTCTCCGAACAGGAACAGAACGCTGAGGAGGTACCGGGAGTGACTCTTGGCCTTCCAGGGTGTTTGTCCCAGGGCTCCTTGGAACATCCTTTCGAAGGGCAGCAGTTGGTCGAACAGGCCGTGACAGACTAGGCCCTATGCGCTTGGTAGGTCCGAGCAGGTCCTCCACCACGGTATATCGTTCCACCATCTCAACAAGGAGGTTTGCGGTTTTGGGGTCTCCATGGCTGACCCACCGTTGAAGGTCATCTGGAAGGGACCTCAGGTATCGGTCCAGCACGACCCGCTCCACGATTTGGGGGCCGGACAACACCTCAGGCTGCAGCCATTTTTTTACTAGTTGCACCAGGTCATGCATTTGAGACCGGGGTGGCCGATCTGGACGATATTTCCATTGGTGTACACGTTGGGCCCGAACGGCCGTAGTCACCCCCAGACGAGCCAGAATTTCTGCCTTTAGCTTTTGATGGTCTTTAGCATCATCTGGTGGCAGGTCAAAGTAGGCTTTTTGAGGATCTCCGGTGAGAAAAGGAGCAATGAGGCCAGCCCACTGGTCCTGAGACCATCCTTCTCTCTCCGCTGTCCTCTCAAACGTAGCAAGAAATGCCTCGACTTCATCGCTTATGGACAATTTATGTAAAAAATGGCTTGCCCTCACAGTCACCTGGTTGCCAGGGGCAACAGCCGCTGGCTCCTGAACCTGAGACAGCCGCTGCACCGCTTCCTTTAAGGCAGTAACCTGAGCCTGCATAACCCCTTGCTGGGCTGCTTGCTGGGCTGCTAACTGGGCCACCAACAGGCGAGTATTTTCTTGCTGCAGAGCCAGCGCCTCTTTGTGGTGTTGATTAGCTTCCTCATGGCGAGTCTGCGCTTGCATGTTAGCCAAGGTCAGCTGTTTAATTAGCTCCTCCATTGCTTCAGCTTTCAACGTTTGTGCAGCTTTAACCCAGGACATAAATCCAATGTACTGTCCCTTTAAATGTCAGTTCAACAAAGTCCAATGCAAAAAGAAAAAAACTTTTTTTTTTCTCTTCTTATGCCTGTTATTCAGTCCTGCCCGCATTCGAGCACCAGTGTAATGTTTGGGGGACCAGCTTGATCGCAGGACACAGGCTTCTTAAATCAAAACGAAGGTTTATTAAACTTAAATGGCTTACAGTAGCAGCAGCAAAAACAAAAGAAATAACAGTCTCACCGACTTGTACAGCTCAGAACTGCTATCGCAGTTAAACAGTCCTTTCAGGTAAGTCCTTCAGTAGCAGGTTTTTAGGCAGGACACTGCCAAGTCCTTTCACAGCTTTTCACAGCTTTTCATAGCTTCCACAGCTTTCCTTGTCCACCATTCACCATGCATTGGACTCTCCTACACTCCTCCCCTCTCACCTGCACTTCCTGTCTGCTTTAAACTACTTCCTTAGACAGGTGTATTAACCCTTTCCGTTCCCTTAAAGGCACCACAGTCCAAACAGAGGGGAAATATAACGTCCTTCCAGGACCCAGCCATGGCGTCCTGTACACTATATATATATATATATATATATATATATATATATATATATATATATATATATACACATACACACACATATATACACACACACACATATATATATATATATATATATATATATATATATATATATATATATATATATATTATATATGAAAGACATCTCAAAAAATATTTTTTAATACTATTATCTTCCCTACAGTGCAATGACTGAAGTTAAATAATTTGGCAATCTTTTTATATCTTGCTCCAGACACAAAAGGCATCTTTTATTTTTCTGAGAACCTTAAAGTGTTCTCTTGATCTTGTCATGATGACACCGCACACGTCAATTTCAAATAGAGCACCAGATCCTGTATATCTGAGGTCTATACAAGACTGTTATGCTGCCTAATCTCTAAAGTTGTTCCAACAATTGGCACCTAATCTGGAACACCTGATTTTAACTTCATACATTTGAAGTAGTGGTGGGTGTACTTACTTTCTCCATGTAATATATTTGCAGATTTGTACATTTAGATTAAGAGAAAGAATACGTGTAATTTTTTAAGCCATAGTTTCAATGATTGGCAGTTCAAATATGTTGAAAAAGTTAACAGATTTCTTGCGGTGTACTTACTTTTTCACATTACTGTATATACAAAAACACAGTTAATCTCTCCAAGTAATTAAACCCTACACTGTATATAGAGATAAATTAAGATAGCAATGTCAAATATTTACAAGTTAATTTCTAGAATCTATGCTAGATTTCTTGAAAGTCTAATTGCCTTGTCACTGGAGTTTCTATAATCGACTTTAAAATAGCTTAAATGAAAAATACTTCTTGGTGTACAGAGTTGGCTAATCTGTTTGTATCAACATTTGTATTAGTTACTTTAACTGTAATACAATTTTCAGTAAACAGTAATAAAACAGGACACCTGAAATCACCTTTGCTAAATGTAATGGACTGGACATTCATGAATTTCCTCCTTAAAGGAACACTAAGGGCAAATTTTTTTTTTTAAATAACAAACATTCCATACTTACCTCCACTGTGCAGCTCGTTTTGCACAGAGTGTCCCCGAATCCGGTCTTCTGGGGTCCCTTGGCGGCTGTCTTGGCTCCCCCTCACAAAAGCTTTCCACCTTCATGTAAGCGAGCTTGCATGGTGGAAAGCTTTTGCGAGCACGCTCCTGTGATACAGCGGTGGCCATAGCCGCCGACTGTATCACTTGGGCCCACCCCCGGCGCGCTGCGTCATCCTCTGTGATTGACAGCAGTGCCAGCCAATGACTGCGCTGCTATCAATCCGTCCAGCCTAGCCAAGCAACGACCAGGCTGGGAACCGAAGAGGATCACGTGGACGTGCGCGGGACTTTCGAGGGGTCAGGTAAGTAAAACGGGGGTTCGGGGGGGGCCTTTACAACCCCTTAAAAAAAAAAAAAAAACTTCATTCATAAGGTTTTGACATACTATGTATCTTGGTAAGAACTGACATTACACTACATATGTGAACTAATTATGAGATAAGATAATTTAACTACTCAGTGCATAATTAAAATTTACTCTCAAGGGTTTAGAAATACTAAGTTAAGAGTTGCATAAAAAAAAAAAAGTTACTATGATTGACATGCTTGCCCTCACCTGCCGTACCTGAGGAGTATTTTTACATCTCACCTTTTCTTATTGCAATCCATTTGGTTTTGCACGTACGAGCCTAATAACGCAAGATTAAAATGTGCCATTATCCGAGAAATGTCACTGTTTATTACCAATTCTGAGACTGGTGTGTAACAGCTTTACAGCCCCTTTTTAAATTGATATGAGCCATTTTGACAGCTGCATTTAACATTTGCCTTTTAAAGTCTATTAGAATGTACAATATCGACTGTCAAGAACACATTGTGCATTAGTGGCCAGCATTTCCACATAGCCCTCATACAGCAGTCAGTCAATTGACAATTCAGTCATCACGTCGGGGTAGAAGGCCACAGGGAAAGCTGATTATAGTTATGGAGAGAAGAGGGAAAGAGCATTCTGCATATATAGAAAAAAATATCAGACATGCTAAACAATTCGGTATTTCTAGTTAGATTTATATATTTTATATTTATATATATTTATATATTTGAGAAAAAAAATAATTGAATGCATTTTGGAAGAAGGCTGTAAAATGTGGAAAAAGCTAAGCGCTGTGAATACTTTCCAGATATATGTGCTTTCCAGGCTGCTCTTGCCCTCTGTATGATATGCACACAGGTTATGGGGATTTTAAAAAGACACCACTCGGGCTTCAGCAATTCTGCATGCAGCATCTGCGCTAAGACTGCTTGCCTCAGTGCAAGAGTTGTTGTTTTTTTTAACATACTTTGAGACAAACATTGTGATAACCCATAACAAGTATGCAGCTGAATTATACAATAGTTTCCTATATACAGTAATGGCAGGCAGCACATCAAAGATAGTTAAAGTGATTGTAAAGTCCAAATATATATTTTTTAACCACTTCAATACAGGGCTTTAAAACCCACCTCCATACCGGGCCTATTCTGGCACTTCTCTCCTACATGTACAAATCATCATTCTTTTGCTAGAAAATTACTCAGAACCCCCAAACATTATATATGTTTTTTTTAGCAGACACCCTAGGGAATAAAATGGCGGTCATTGCAACTTTTTATCTTGCACGGTATTTGCGCAATAATTTTTCAAACGCCTTTTTTTTGTAAAAAAAAAATGGTTTCATGAATTAAAAAATAACAAAACAGTAAAGTTAGCCCAATTTTTTTGTAAAATATGAAAGATGATGTTACGCCAAGTAAATAGATACCTAACATGTCATGCTTTAAAATTGCGCACACTCATGGAATGGCCTCAAACTTCGTTACTTAAAAATCTCCATAGGCGACGCTTTAAATTTTTTACAGGTTACTAGTTTAGAGTAACAGAGGAGGTCTAGTGCTAGAATTGTTGCACACGCTCTAAACGCACGTGGCGACACCTCACATGTGTGGTTTGAACAACGTTTACATACGTGGGCAGGACTTAGGCCCTGTACACACGAGCGCATATCCGATGAAAACGGTCCGCCGGACCGTTTCCATCGGACATTTCTGCTCCGGATTTTGATCTGATGGCTGTACACACCATCAGATCAAAATCCCCGCGGAAAACATATGCGGTGACGTGGCCGCGCCGTCGCCACGACGATCGCGACCCTGGAAGGTAAATACTTCCACGCATGCGTCGAATCACTTCGACGCATGCGAGGGATGGGGATCGGTTGGACTTATCCGGTGAGTCTGTACAGACGACCGGATAAGTCCGACGGACAGGTTTCCAGCGGATAGATTTCTTAGCATGCTAAGAAATTTTTATCCGCTTGAAAACGGTCGGCTGGACAAATGTCCGCCGAAAAATGTCCGCTAGGCCGTACACACGACCGGATTTGTCTGCTGGAACTGATCCGCGGATAAATCCCAACGGACAGATCCGGTCGTGTGTACGAGGCCTTAGGTGTGCGTTCGCTTCTGAGCGCGAGCTACCGGGGACAGGGGCGTTTTAATTTTTTTTTTTCTTTGTTTTTATTATTTTACTTATTTATTTATTTTTTACACTTTTTTTACATTTTTTTTTTCCGATTGCTTTTATTCCTATTACAAGGAATGTAAACATCCCTTGTAATAGGAATTGTGTGTGACAGGTCCTCTTTAAGGAGATATGCGGGTTCAAAAAGACCCCACATCTCTCCTCCAGGATGGAAAGAATGAGATCGTGAAAAAAAATTCACAGATCTCATTCTTACTAGCCGCAATTGCATATGACGGCGTGCGGTTTTAAAGTGGTTAATAGTCAGCATGATGATATACAGTACTTGCCTGCTCGGGAAGGATAGTAATGAACTAATCCAAGTTGATCATGAAATAAAGTGGCAAACCATCTTCCAAGGAATCACTATAGGCAGATAAAACCATTTTTTTTTTAAAGTGTAAGGCAATAAAACCATTTTCCACCATTTATTCAGAAAAGAACATTCTCTGTTCATCATTTACTGTCTATTATCAATAAATGTCTGACTACGATAAACATTCATATCAAATAATAAATACAAACTTCTAGAATAAATATGTTAAAGTGGTTGTAGACCCACTTAAAAAAAAAAAAAATAATAAAACCCTGCAAGACAAAGGCATAATGAGCTAGTATGCATAGCATACTAGCTCATTATAAAATACTCACCTTAGATCGAAGCCCCCGCAACGGTCCTCGTACAACGCTCCGGCCAACGACATTGCTCCCATAGTTACGTCCGGGTATGTGATTGGCTGAAGCCGCGATGACGTCACTCCTTCACATGCGCGTGGGAACCACCGATAGCGGCATACTAGCTAAAGCAACAGCACGGCCGTGCCATTGCTTCAGTGTGCATGTGCTGATGACATTGGCACATGCTGATACAGGGGATATATCCTAAACCGTGCAAGTTTAGGAGATATCCGGGGTAGCTACAGGTAAGCCTTATTATAGGCGTACCTGTAGAAAAAAGTGGTTGTAAAGAGTTTACAACCACTTTAAAGTAGATCTAATGGCAAAACTTTTTGTTTCATTGTGGATAGAGTAATTGATAGTTATAACAATTTTTTTTATCTGCATCTGTGTCCCATTGGAGAGATTTCCCTTCATTTCTTGTCCTATAGCCAAAACAGGAAGTGAGAGGAAACCCCTCCAAAGTGAGGAAATCACTAGTTGTCACCAGGGTCACCACAACTAGATTTCCCCACTATTCTTTTTCTTTTGACAACATTTGTGATTTCTTTAACTCTCTGCGATGATGGTAAACAGGAAAAACAGAGTGCTTAAATCTCCCTAAGGGGAGTACAGACAGAAATAAAAGACAGGTGTTCTAATCCCTCTCCACTCCATCCAAAACTAAAATAAAAATGTTAAGTTATACTTTAAGGATCTATACAATTTTCTGAAACAAAAACAATTTGAACTAAACATTCTCTTCGCTAAATTTCATATTTAGTGTATTTAGAAATTCCAAAACAGAAAAAAAAAACACTAATGGCACGGCCCCAAAAAATATAACAAAGTGTTAATTTTGAAACAAAACCACATGTTTAAGCTTGTCTGAGTCAAAGCAAGGCTCTGCTTCAGACTGCACCTATAGTTGGGTAACATTTTTACATAGCCAGATAAGAGAAAATCTCAACTAACTCCTTCTGCAGCATCATAAGAACAGGTTTCAGTTTTATTAGCAACTGAATGACACATACAGTAGCAAGCCAGTCCATTCTCTGAAATTTGAGTGGACCTATCAGTAATCTATGCCTGGTGTACATGTCATTTGAATTTCCGTTTTTGTCTCTTGCTTTGTTTTCTTTTTTTGTTTTTTAATTTTTCTATCTGTTCTTGTTTTTTTCCCTTTTCTATTTAACAAATTACATTTTGCAAAAGATTTGGATGTTTACCTAGCTAAACTGCTAGATCGTTTGATAACTTTGAAGGCAAAACTTGAGATCTGATATAATACTGCACATTAAAGGACCTGCTCTTAACTGAACAAGGAATGTGAAATTTCACAGAACATGTGAAATTCCCAAAGAATAAACGTGTAGTGCAATATGGTATCATCAATAGTAGATGAACAATACTATAAATTGAGGTAGGTCCAAAAAGTAAGCAATACATGGTAGCACAACAGCTGTACATTGTCTACTCTTATATCTCTAATGATTAGGATTTGCATGATTTTACAGGCAGGGGAAGTGTTTGGAAAGGGGAGGGCAGGGTACATAGTAAGAAGGGCAACCTGGATTTCAAATCTGGCTAATATGCTGGATGTGTTATTCACTATAACTGCTAATTTCCTCCAACGGCCAGACACATGCTAAATTGCCACCCCTGAAAGTTCCTGTGTAGGCTCTCTGACAAAGCCAAATTTGCTCAGGACAACTATATGTATAACCCCATTGTACACATGACAGCATTGATGTGATGCACACTACACTGGTAGAGGGAAAGGGGAGTTCCCCTATAAGTTCCAGATTTTAATCTAGCTCAAATTGTGGATCAAGGTAAAGTGAACACAGGGAACTTTGTATAAATGTGTTGCCTGCTAAAATAGTAACTAGAACAAAGAATATCTCATTATAATCTGTACTAATCAGAATCCAAAGCACCCAGTGTGGTCTCTTATATCTCTCCTCTCTCTGCTATCTACATCAAGGGTCCCCAACCACCGGGCTGTGGCTAGCTGCAGAACGGTTGGAGAGAGTGGCAGGCGGGCGAACAGAGAGATGACATCATCTATCACCGCCCATCCTGCATCACCACGTCTGCCTTCACTGTGCAACCGTGGGCAGCAGAGAGATTTCATCATCTCTCACTGCCCGCCCTCACTCTGGGACCCAGCAAATGCGCATGTGCTGAAAAGCTGGGGAGAGACTGCCAGAAGCCTCATTCTTTGCTGTCACTGTTGCCTGCCACCAAATTGCATGTACATTTTAAAAGGGACAAGTTGCATCTGGTATTTTTTGGTGGCAGGCAACAGTGGGAGGCTTCAGCTGGTGGCAGGCTGGTGACAATCCACATCTGGTGGCAGGTGACATGGCAAGTGACAATCCACATCTGGTGACAGGCGACATGGCAAGTGACAATCCACATCTGGTGGCAGGAGACGTGGCAAGGGACAATCCACATCTGGTGGAAAGTGACATGACAAATGACAAACTGCATCTGGTGGTAGGTGACGTGACAAGTGATAAGCTGCATCTGAAGGCAGGTGACAAGCTGCATCTGGTGGCAGGCGATGTGGCAAGTGATAAGTTGCGTCTGGTGGTTGGCGATGTGGCAAGTGACAAGTTGCGTCTGGTGGCATGCGATGTGGCAAGTGACAAGCTACATCTGATGGCAGGCGACGTGGCGAGTGACAAGCTGCATTTGGTGGCAGGCGGCCGTGGGAAGTGACATGCTCAGGGCTCCCACTGATTCAGCATTATGGAGAGTTGAACTATTTCATTTTATATTACAATGTAATAGAAATAATAGGAGAAGGGAAATGTTTTTTCACAGAAATGGATCACTTCAAATTCCCCTTGTATAGTGAGGGCCAGGTGTGGGGTGTGAAAAGATTTTAATGTATTTGTCTTTTGTGTTTTTTTTGTGTTGTTCCTCTGTTGTCTGTTATAGTATTGTATGTTGTTTGTAAGTCACTTTTTTTTATTTTATTTTTGTGTGGATGGGGAAAAGATACTTCATAGGAAATATTTGATTTAAACACTTATTGTATAGGTTCAGTGAGGTTCAAGGTTGGCTGGTGAAAGGGTGTTGTAAGAGGACAAATAAAGTTGGTTTATTCTTTTGTTTCACAAAAAAAATATTAAGGGATTTGAGAATGATGTGGAAACATGTCTAAAAACACAGTATTCACTTAATATTATATATATATATATATATATATATATATATATAGTAAGGGGTTAGCTCGGTAGCGGGGTGTGTGATCCCCTGGATGGGTTCACTACACACTGAATTTATACAGACAGGCAGTCGAAGACGGTTGAAAACAAAGATTTTGGTTTATTCTTCCATCTTGCTGGAAACAAGTGCAAGCATCCAAACAGCATAAACAAATTAATAAACCCTGGCCACTTGGGGTGTCTACCTTCCACACAGGAACCTATGGGGGTCTGGCACAGCCTGGTGCTGGGCAGACACTGCTGGTCATACAGCAGGAAAACAATAGTCTTTTGATTTTTATCACACAGAAAAATCAATCCTCTCCTCACCTCCTCAGAAGACTTTCAGTACACTGCTTTCCTTTCTCACAAAGCCTCAGGATGCAGCAATTCAGTGGTAATCCTCTGGATTACTTATAGAGGCCTTACTTGCCTCATTCTGAACAGCTGAAGTCTTCCAGCGCCCTTACATTTGCAGCCGACGCCTAATAACAATTGGTGTATTGTCTAAACAAGGCAGAAATGTATGTCCCGTCTGTGACAACACCCACAGATTTACCTGACTTCCTGTCACAAATATATATACATATATATATATATATATATATATATAGGCTAAAGTGGACTTTAGTGGTACTGTATGTTTTTAACTGTTTATCAGTCAAAGATTTAAGATTTTACAAAGGGGTTTTATTACAAAAAATAATTTACATATTCACAGAATAAAATATAATTTTATGACAACATGCTGTAATAAATATTTTTTGACATCTCATGTGTTACCAATTAAATATCAAACCATCCAGAATATATTGTACACATTTTATTATTGAACAACAACCATGTTCTCAATGAACCCAAAAAACTCATTAATATCAAAGCTGAATATTTTTGGAAGTAGTTTTTAGTTTGTTTTTAGTTTTAGCTATTTTAGGGGGATATCTGTGTGTGCAGGTGACTATTACTGTGCATAATTATTAGGCAACTTAACAAAAAAAAATATATACCCATTTCAATTATTTATTTTTACCAGTGAAACCAATATAACATCTCAACATTCACAAATATACATTTCTGACATTCAAAAACAAAATAAAAACAAATCAGTGACCAATATAGCCACCTTTCTTTGCAAGGACACTCAAAAGCCTGCCATCCATGGATTCTGTCAGTGTTTTGATCTGTTCACCATCAACATTGCGTGCAGCAGCAACCACAGCCTCCCAGACACTGTTCAGAGAGGTGTACTGTTTTCCCTCCTTGTAAATCTCACATTTGATGATGGACCACAGGTTCTCAATGGGGTTCAGATCAGGTGAACAAGGAGGCCATGTCATTCGTTTTTCTTCTTTTATACCCTTTCTTGCCAGCCACGCTGTGGAGTACTTGGACGCGTGTGATGGAGCATTGTCCTGCATGAAAATCATGTTTTTCTTGAAGGATGCAGACTTCTTCCTGTACCACTGCTTGAAGAAGGTGTCTTCCAGAAACTGGCAGTAGGACTGGGAGTTGAGCTTGACTCCATCCTCAACCCGAAAAGGCCCCATCTTTGATGATACCAGCCCAAACCAGTACTCCACCTCCACCTTGCTGGCGTCTGAGTCGGACTGGAGCTCTCTGCCCTTTACCAATCCAGCCATCTGGCCCATCAAGACTCACTCTCATTTCATCAGTCCATAAAACCTTAGAAAAATCAGTCTTGAGATATTTCTTGGCCCAGTCTTGACGTTTCAGCTTGTGTGTCTTGTTCAGTGGTGGTCGTCTTTCAGCCTTTCTTACCTTGGCCATGTCTCTGAGTATTGCACACCTTGTGCTTTTGGGCACTCCAGTGATGTTGCAGCTCTGAAATATGGCCAAACTGGTGGCAAGTGGCATCTTGGCAGCTGCACGCTTGACTTTTCTCAGTTCATGGGCAGTTATTTTGCACCTTGGTTTTTCCACACGCTTCTTGCGACCCTGTTGACTATTTTGAATGAAACGCTTGATTGTTCGATGATCACGCTTCAGAAGCTTTGCAATTTTAAGAGTGCTGCATCCCTCTGCAAGATATCTCACTATTTTTGACTTTTCTGAGCCTGTCAAGTCCTTCTTTTGACCCATTTTGCCAAAGGAAAGGAAGTTGACTAATAATTATGCACACCTGATATAGGGTGTTGATGTCATTAGACCACACACCTTCTCATTACAGAGATGCACATCACCTAATATGCTTAATTGGTAGTAGGTTTTCAAGCCTATACAGCTTGGAGTAATACAACATGCATAAAGAGCATGATGTGGTCAAAATACTAATTTGCCTAATAATTCTGCACTCCCTGTAGATAAAAGAGAACATGTATTAATAATATTTTTACAATGTAAATATACACAATTCATCCTTTTTCATAAAAAGAGAGGCATCCATCCCATGAGCCATCCCCAGACCCCAAATATCACCATAAGGGGTATGTCATAAAAGGTCACCAGGGGCCGAAGCAGGAGGTGACCCACCCCGGAGGACACAGGAACTCTCAAAATGACACCCAAATCCAGTGATTTGTTATAAATAAATAGAAGTATACATATGTCATTATACATATATATAGGCCATTTAGTGCATAAAGATAAAAAAACTATTGGTTTAATCAGTTTCATTATCATTCACATTATGTACCTTTAAGGAAGTCTCTGCAATCTAACAGCATCAATGGCGATAAAGAAAAAGAGCCCCTCTGGGTACAGGAAGGTCTGGGAAAATAAATATTATTTTAATTATAATCCCTACAGCAAGTGTAGTGGTAAATTGCTTACATGTTTCGCTTGATAACAAGCTTCATCGGAGAATGCGTGTTGTTCGGGTGTTAGTCCAAATATACAAAACAAATTGTGGGAAAATAGGCCTAATTTCACACTCTCGGCGCTTATGGGGCTATAGGTATTTACAACTCTGCAAATAAATTTATCTATGCCCTATGGCTAGGATATGGATAAAGCAGCTGCTCAAAATAAAACAAAACATGTATACATAGTAAAATAGTGATAAAAATAATGATAAAAATCATCAAAAGTCTCTATCAATAAAATACAGCAGCGCTAGTGATCAGAACACAGTTCAAATCCGATCACTCATTCACATTCAAAGAGATAAATGAAGGTAAGAACGTTCTCCAGAGATCAGAGGGTGCACAAATATTCCGTGACAGAAAGGGGTGCTCTTCAAGACAATTTCAACTGTCCATGATTGGTGATATCACTCGTGAGCCGAGCAAAACATGCGAAAATCCAGTGACAATGTCCCCTCAAGGATGTCTACTCACCAGATCGATGTTAAAACAGGCTTTGAACAGTAATGTCATCGAATTCCCTATCCTCATGGAGAGGATATTCCAGCAGCATGCAATACTCCTAATGACCATCCGGTGTCAGGGCACATAAAAAAAGCTTGATATGGTGTGATACCATTTAAAAAACTTTTATTTTAACATGCTGTTAAAAATCATGCATACAAACAGCAACAAAAAAGCTCCACAGAGCAGTAACAGATACAGAGTGTAATGCCTTTCAGCCGTAGGCGTACGTGTATCAAAATATCGCGAGATTGCGCCCTGACATTTCATCCTTCTGACTTCTTCTGAGGGCGCTCTCAGAAGAAGTCGGAAGGACGAAACGTCAGGGCGCAATCTCGCGATATTTTGATACACGCACGCCTGACGCTGTGGTTCAGCTGCGCTCCAACTAGGAGAGTGATCGGGTGTACTAGCGGTAAACGCTCGCATTCACAAGGTATCTATCACCCTCTGTGAGCCGCTGACCGGCTGAAAGGCATTACACTCTGTATCTGTTACTGCTCTGTGGAGCTTTTTTTGTTGCTGTTTGTATGCATGATTTTTAACAGCATGTTAAAATAAACGTTTTTTAAATGGTATCACACCATATTGAGTTAGTCCAAATATACCTTCTGTATCAGGTGATCTCATCTGTTCACCTGTGGCTTAATTGGATCATTCACACCGACAGTCATGCAAATTCACTATAAATTGTTTACACAGATGTTTCTGGAGGACGATCCGTGGAGCTGTGAAACAGCACTGGCTCAAGGAGTCAAAGGCTGATAATTTAATAAAGACAAATGTAAAACTAAAAAATTAATTATATTAAACTAATAGATATGGTTTAACATACAGAAGAGGTAAATGATTTTATATAAATAAATAAAATTACTTGATTAAAAAAATAATAGAAATAATACGCTTAAATCATCCTGACACCATATCAATCATGGTGCAAACACCAGCCATTGCCCCAAAAAAATCCCTGCGAAAAAAAAGCACCCCCCCCATCTACATGATTCACTCTTAAAAGCAACACCACAGGCTAGGCCTTTGAAGAGAGGTGTGTGTCACGTTCCTCCAATCAGTTCTCAGATTACACTCAGCTCTGTGCTCTAGCTCTACATGGTGTGACATCAGATCCTTGTGTTGATCGGGAAATCACTCCAGCGGTACTACTGTGTTCTACCAGCGGAGAGCCTTCCCTTCTGGCAGAACACAATGATCACTGGTAGCAACTATACGCGCCGGCAGTGATCACATGCAAAAAATCTAACAGGCTGGTTATACTCAAGTCAATCAATGGATCGATGCCAGTACAGCCAGGCTGTCCATACATGGATCAAATATTGGCTGGTGCCTGCTCAACTGGCCGAGATACAATCCATCTATAGCCAACATTAGTTTTAAAGCATAGCTATTACAAGAACAATATGTAAGCTGCCATTTTTTACCTCTCCTTTTGAAAAGGCTAGTTCCCTACCTGTAATGTTGAATGACTTTAGTATGTTCTAAATCAGCGTTTCTCAACTCCAGTCATCCAGTCGCCCCAACAGGTCATGTTTTCAGGATTGATGAAATGGCTGTGGTAATTACTAAGGCAGTGAAACTGATCAAATCACCTGTGCAAAATAATGGAAGGGCAGAAAACATGACCTGTTGGGACACCTTGAAGACTGGAGTTGAGAAGCACTGTTCTAAATCACTGACTCCACTTTAACATAGGAGGTCAGAGAAGGCAGCCACAGGAGTACACAGAAACTGACATGTCTATAAAATGTTACTGCTACTATGTCTTGGCTAAAAAAAACATTATTGATTGTATACACAGAACTGGCTATCTGCACAAGTCAGAGCCTTTACACAAAAGACACACAAACTCCTGCGCACGAGTGGATTGTCCGACTGTTAGTCAATATTCCACATGGGAATTTCCACAAAAATCAAAACTGGTAACAGAGGCCTTGCAGCCCTTCAGGGACGGGGAACATCCTAGCAGAGAACGAAGAGAAGAAAAAGAAAGGCGCACCAGCCTAGTGTATTACCGTTTGACAGTTTAATAAATAAATAAGATAAAATAAAACTACTCACAAACGATATAGTATAAAAGGCTTGTCAACAACGATGTGATGATGAATACCCCTCGAGCCACAATCCCAGATGGGGGGGGGGGGGACGAGGTGTGTCACTGCCGGCTGACGCGTTTCAAGGCTACAGAGGACTCTTCATCAGAGCCTTTACACAACATGGGGTTCCACCTGAACTGAGAGAGTATAGAGACTAGACATGTGCATTCGTTTTCGTCCGAATTTCAGGTATTTTCATTATCATTTTAACAAACGATAACGAAAGCACAGAAAACAAAAAACGAAAGATCCGACATAAACAAATGGTTTATTTTCGTTTTCGTTGCAGTCGAATGTGCCTAACCTTAACTCTATTAATCCAATATTATTCTACATAAAGAGAAAAGATTTGACATCGAGAGAAAAGATTCGACATTATAGAGACATGAAGAAGAGTTAACATAGAGAGAAAAGATTCGACATAGAGAGACATGAAGATTCGACGAAGTAGCTAAAAGCATACGATCGCAGCAAGCGGACATGTATGGTGAAATGCTCTGCCCATAGGCTATAGAATAATTCTAATGTTGATTGACTAGTAATAATAATTAATAAATATAATTATTATTAGTCATACAACATTAGAATTCTTCTATAGCTTGTAGGCGGAACCTTCGATGCGACATCGTACAGTTTCCTTGCTCCGTCGAATCTTTTTTTTTTTTTTTAAGATTCTGTCGAATCTTTTTTTTTTTTCTTAGAACATTAAACAGACACCATAAGCCTTCAATGACAGATTCAACCTTAATTTATTTGGATTTTCGGATCAATGCATTTTTTTAACGAAAAACAAAATAAATAAAAACGAATTTCGGGAGTAACTAAATAAATGTATTTTTCGGACGAAAACAAAAATTACGAAACAAAATATTTCAGTGTGCACATGTCTAATAGAGACTGCCATTACTAAACTCTCCTGCCACAGGTGCTGCTCCAATGGTTTTAATACTTTCTAAATCACTGAACAGGTTACGACTCGTATGAGATTATGAGTCTGTATGCTTGATCCAGATAAAAGGTACAGACACCCAGGCAACTTTTCAGATGGTCAGCAACAGCAGCTTCTGTAATTCAGTACACCAGTTTTTTAAAGAAAATTTTAAATTAGAAGCTAAATCTACATTTCTACTCCAATGTCCAGTATAGTTACCACATACACACATACAAAATATAAAGAATGGCACAGCTGTAGATGAAAGGGGAAATAAAATGTAGATTAAAGCTATTGGTACAGTTAATAAATATGTGAAGTCACCATTAGAAGCTGAAGGTCTTTTATTGAAATGTTAAATCTCCTTTGAAGTTATGTTTTCATGGAAGATATTCATTCTGCAGCTGAATAATACTGAAAGGGATAAATTTACCATCAAGTACATGTGATTCGATACATATGGGTAGTGTATTAAAGAGGGGCAACAATGCATAAAAACCTTTGCCAATTGCTTTAAATGTTTTTCCTATGCTACTTGGTCTGTGCCATTCCTTACACTGGTGGTTAGATCTAGCAGAAGAAGCAAGAAAGGAAGGTAGCTTTATGGTACATAGCTACTAATGAGTGGAAGCCTGTAGCTCAAGGATCCTAGAAGGCCTATGGTTGTAAATTAGTGCTGGCTTTATCTTTGTGATAAAGTGTCCAAAATTATAGATCAATGTAAAGCAATTCTGCTATAAATCCTTAAGTAGCTAGAGGGAGAGAAAGGGGCACATTAGTAGCACCAACAAGATGGATACTATGCGCCCTTGAGGAGGAAAACTGAGAAAAAGAGATTAACGGCACACATTTTCTGTCCATAAAAGTGCTTGCATACTGTCCTGGTTACTGGCAAATATCAAATACATGCATAACTGTATTATATAAATAAATATATATATATATATATATATATATATATATATATAATGAGAAAACATTTTTGTAAAAGGTACTTTAACCACTTAAAGCGGAGTTCCACCCTGAAAATTTTTTTTACTTACCCTAAATAGCTGTTGCTATGCGGAAGTGCCGAATCTGCCTCTTCATCTTCCGTGGTAGATTCTCTTCCTCGGTTTCTTCTTGTGAATGGGGCACGCTGCATTCTGGGAACTGTGTGTATCCCAGAAAGCAGCCGACCCATTCACAAGGTGCCGCGCTGCTCGCGCATGCGCAGTAGGAAACAGGCAGTGAAGCCGCACGGCTTTGCTGTCTGTTTCCCTTACTGTGGATGGCAGCGCTTGGAGCTGCCAGGATCGGCCGACATCGCTGGCGACTAGGATGGGCAAGTGTCCTTAGTAGCTGCTGACTTTTTTTTTTTTTTTAACAGACCTCTGCTTTAAGCCCCAGACCATTTGGCTGGCCAAAGACCAGAGCACTTTTTGCGATTCGGCACTGCATCGCTTTAACTGAAAATTGCACGGTCGTGCAACGTAACTCCCAAACAAAATTGACGTCCTTTTTTTTCCCACAAGTAGAGCTTTCTTTTGGTGGTATTTGATTACCTCTGCGTATTTTATTTTTTGCGCTATAAACAAAAATAGAGCGACAATTTGAAAAAAAGCAATATTTTGTACTTTTTATAGCAATAATTATCCCCATTTTTTTTTTAAAAAGCAAATTTTTTCTCAGTTTAGGCCGATAATTATTCTTCTACATATTTTTTGGGGAAAAAAAGCGTATATTGATTGGTTTGCGCAAAAGTTATAGCGTCTACAAAAGTAGGGAATAGATTTATGGCATTTTTATTATTATTTTTGTTTTTACTTGTAATGGCAGCGATCTGCAATTTGTATTGTGACTGCGACTTTATGTGGGACACATCAGATACTTTTGACATATTTTTGGTACCATTGTCATTTTTACAGCAATCACAGTGCTATAAAAATGCTTCTGTGAAAATGACACTGGCAGTGAAGGGGTTAACCACTAGGGGGCGCTGGAGGGGTTAAGTGTGTCCTAGAGAGTGATTCTAACTGTTAGGGGGAGGAGATACCAGTGACACATCAGCGATCACAGGGAACAGTAGATCCCTGACTTGTCACTAGGCAGAACAGGGGAAAGCCTTGTTTACAAAGGCATCCCCCTGTTCTGCCCTTGGCCGACCACAATCGCGGGCCGCCCAGGAACAACGAGTTCCTGGGACCTGCGGGCGCACTCAAGAGGCACGCGGTGCATGCGCACCCGTTGGGCGGCAAATTTAAAGGGATGTACAGGTACGCCCATTTGCCTGCCCATGCCATTATGTAGACGTAAATGTGTGTGCGCTGTTCGGCAAGTGGTTAACTTTTTTTTGTTTACCTAAAAAAGGGCCACCGTACTACATCCCAAAATGTTTTCTGATCTTTCAAAATGTACATCTCTGGGGTTTGTATGGACTTTACTGGTACACACTGCGATGAAATACAACAGAAATGTTTTACAATACCTTATTATTACAAATAAAAATATTTGGATCTAGTTGGTTGCAAAACATTTTTAAACCACTCAGTAAACCACATCCCCTCTTAATTTGCATTGCATATTTTGTATATTATTACATCTACATTATTTTCTCCATTTGAGATATTACGCAGGTATTGCTTCATAGCAATCATCCCCTAAGGTCAACGCGTTTCTCATAAAGCTTCTTCAGGACCAACTGAGGATTCAGTGATGAGATAGTAGTAACCACTAAGTAAAAAAACTGTTCATTAGAACAAATATATACATTAAATATAGTTTGCAAATAAAAAAGTTCCATTACCCAAAAATTACAATTCGTTAATTAACAGAACAGTAAATACCACTAAAAAATACCAGCAAAATAGAACAGGAAGGACAGTTACTTTCTCTAGTTTAATTTGTATGCAAGTTGGAACAGGTACATTTTGCAAGTGTAACTCCAGCAAAAAATGTTTTTTATTTTTACATTTTTTGGATAGCATATGGAGGGGTTAACACCCTGTTACATTTGTGTTGCCATCTGTGACACTGTTCAGAAGATATTACCTCACTTTCTGTCCCTGTGACAATTGGATTTTGAAAATTTTGAATTGTGGAAATTTTTAGAGGAGACACAGTTTTCCCATGATAACTCTTACAGGAATGAATTTCCCTTCCTTGGGGTAGATCTCTTTTCACTTCCTGTAAGTATGAGTCGCATGTAAGTTGGATGTTTGTAACTCGGGACTGCCTATATGCGCAAATATTGGCATTTACTAACTAGTGACCCGATCACAGTCAAATATATTAAGGAATACCCTGAATCACATTTAAGTAACAGCAGATAAAGGATAGCGGTCGGTGGTAATTTTTTGGGGGGGGGGGGGCGGCAAATAGATACGCACACCGCCACTTGGGTGGGCTCACGGTGCAATGCTCTGTTCTCCGAGCCCACCTTATTTTGAAGCCTATTAGAGCTTATGGCTCTAATCAGGTACTTCAAAAAAAATTCCCCTCGCTGCTGTAATTTAGGCACCGAGCATCCTGAAAGGGGCTATATGCCTGAATAGAGGGTGGCCTTGGCGGCCGTGGATAGATTCATACTATGCAAGAATCTATTCATTATACATATAGGGGATGGTGTGGATAGAGGGGGCGGCGCCCGGTCACCCCTAATGAACGGGTCACCACTGGGTAGTACACAGCCATTTTGCAGGCGTAAGAGATGTAAGGTCTCTGGACAGAGGTACAATTAAGTGCTGATCCTGTAACTACTGGGTCGGGGTCCTGGAAGGCTTGCCCCATTTTTTTTTTTACTTAACCTTATTGTTATCACATAGGGGACCAAAACCCCATATGTGATAACAATTCTGCTGGTTACAGGTCCTCTTTAAGAAGACTAATAGGGGTTTATGTGACCCCTAATGTTGCCTATGGACCCCAATGAAGCTGGCCAAGTACAACAGCTGGAGAATGACTACTTTGAGCCAGGAAGCAAAGTAATACACTGCATTTTGGGGTTCATCCCATAGAGGGAGGATCAGTGAATGGATGCTTGCTGATCTTCCTCTGCACTACCTGATGACACTGGCCATGCCCATCCCAGACCTGCATGTTGGCCATGGAGCCCAAGATACTTGGCAGAGAGGATGGGGGGTGATGTCGTAAAGTTCTGATGTAAGTGATTGGACAGCTTTACAGCTTCTCAAATCACTTCTACCACAAAGCCAACAGTAAAATTGACAAATATACATGCAACCGGGAGTGTGTGTGTAAATACCAGTATTGCTTATTCAATTCCTCACAGAAACATACAGTACAAGGAAAGACCATTTCCTTTTAATGGCTTGTTTTCATTTACAGTAGATGGTGAGCTAAATAAGCAACAAAGTGAAGGCAATTATTTGGACAATATTACAATTGAACTTAAATTTCATTACAAAATAACATTGTTGCTAGTTGAGCAGTTAAACTTTATTTCACATAAACATTCCAAACTTTGTAACTCATCAGTAACATTTTCTTCTCTATTTTAGGAAGAATGCAAGGCTATAATTTATCACTTAACTTCAAATGGAGAAGACATTCACCGTCCACTGGCTAGAACATTCTGTCTCCTGATAGGAGGTGTTATCACCTTCTCACATCCATGACCTTTAAGAGGATAATTGGCAAGCATAACACATTTTTCTTTGTTAAATATACACTGCAGACAGATAGTGGTTCTGGTAAAATTTATATTCTTAAAGCTGAGTTGCAGATATGGATGTTTTGAATAGTTACATTGATCAAGCTTGGACTACTGTAAGCATGCATGTTCCATATCCATCCAATCCTTGAGGGAGCTGGAAATCCCTGTAGTAGGCACAGCTACTGTAGTGATCGCTGCTTGCCTCTGGGTCCCAAACGAGCTGGAGAGGCAATGCAGTGATGTCATGATCTCCACCTCATCCATTCAGAGAATGTTTTACACTCATTACATTCTGAAATCTGAAATGACACCCATGCCAAGTGCTCACTAGATGCCAGATGTGCACAACAAAAACATGGGTTTTGTTTCAGATTTATTCGTTAAGTCAAAGCTTCACATTTCATCATATTAAAACGTTTGTTTTCACAGTTTGTTTCATATATTCGGATTCATTATTTGGAATCAATTCATTATGTTTGGGAAAAAACAGCTTAGAATAGCTGGTTGTTTGGAGCGGGCGGCCACTGAGTCTTTAACAACTATTCTGACAGCAGAATGTTAACAAAAGAAAAGCTGTCATTAGATTTATTATAAAAACAGTGTAAAAATAAAAGGTAAAATAAATAAGAAAAACGAAAAAAAATATTTAAGCGCGCCTCGTCCCGCTGAGCGTGCGTGCAGAAGTGAACGCATACGTGAGTAGCACTAGCATATGAAAAAATTGTTCAAACCACACATGTAAAGGTATCGTCACAATCGTTAGAGCAAGAGCAATAATTTTAGCCCTAGAACTCCTCTGTAACTCAAAACATGTAACCTGTAGAATTTTTTAAATGTCGCCTACAGAGATTTTTAAGGGTCAAAGTTTGTCCCAATTTTGAAGCGTGACATGTTGGGTATCAATTTACTCAGCGTAACATTATCTTTCACAATATAAAAAAAAATTGGCTAACTTTACTGTTGTCTTATTCTTCAATTTAAAAAAGTGTTTTTTTTTCAAAAAACGGTGTGACAAAAAGTATTTCATCGACCGCCATTTTATTCTCTAAGGTGTTAGGAAAAAATATAATGTTTGGGGGTTCTAAGTAATTTTCTAGCTAAATTTTTTTTTAAACACCAAATCTCAGAAAGAGGCTCGATACTTAAGTGGTTAAATAAGGGGACCACCATATCCCTGTCATCCCCATGTGATTGAGTATGAGGTACATAGTACCCCTACTCATTAACCAAAAATAATTCAAAAGTAAAGAATAACACAGATTCACAAATTCCAAAACATCAAGTCCATTTGTAGAATATATAAAGTTAGTTTAACCATCCCTCCATTCTGGCTTCAACTACCTCATACATATCACTCTTGATGCATATTGCCTACTTGAAAATTAGGGGACTATGGAACACCACAAGCATATAGGACATTGCTTGCTTGATCTGTTTTTATCCTGATATGGCTCATTTTGAAAACCTCTTTTGGAAAAGGCATCTGCTTTTTAATTTCTAAACTGGATGTGTGATGCCATATCCACCAAGGTATGCCCCACTTTGGAAGCTGCTCTGGAAAGGTGTCACTTCTTAAGAATAGTTGGACAGAATCATCATGGCTTTTTTCAAAAGTTCCACACTCCCTAAAACAAATTTGGATACTTCCAAAATGGAGTGCTTTCCTCCCCACTAATTTCATAGTTGTCATCATTCACACTTGTCTAAGCACATTTCAAAGGGCAGGTAGAGTGCAGAATGAGGGACTTTGAAGGAAAGCCTAGTCCATCATATGCAGCCACCTGTGGCCAGCATATGCATCCACCTGTGCCCATCATATGCAGACACTGTGCCCATCATATGCAGACACTGTGCCCCCCCCTGCCCGCTCGGCACCTACCCAAACGTGGTGGTGTGTCAGGCTGCAAGCTGTGGGTTTGTAGCACAGCGATGGCTCCTGTGTGTCCTCCTACTCCTCCATGCGTGTCTTCTTCCTGTATTCCTTGGCATGGGAGTGCCTGTGCCTTCAGCCAATCAGGTGCCCGGGATTACATCTGGGCCTCCTGATTGTCTGAGAGTCGGTTCTGTGTTAGCAAAGCAAATATTAATTTGCTTTGCCAACACACCTGGGTGTACTGCGAGTGCAATGGTTTGCTCTCGCAGGTCACCTTTTTTCACACCTATTAGAGATTATGACTCAAATCAGGTGCTTCAAAAACACCACCCGCTGCTGTAATTCAGATGCCCGGCACCCGAAAAGGGGCTGGACGTCTGAATAGGGGGTGTCTACAGCAGCCATCGATAGATTCATACAATGCATGAATCTATCCATGGAGGGAGTGGCTAGAGAGAGGGGCGGCGCCTGAGTGCCCCTAATGGACTCATGCACGCGGGGTGTCTGTAAAAGCCCCTCTGAATGCAGCCTAAAAAAACCCCAAAAAACGCTAAAATCTGTATAGTACACACTCGGTTAGGTGAATCTAGCATTTGAGCGGTAATGCATTTTTTTTCCAGAATATGTATATGATCAAACTGTAGACGCATCTAGTGAACCTAGACATGTATAGGTGCGTTCCAAGTTTTTTTCCGTTCTTCACTACACTCCTCTTCTAATATGCCTGTAAATACCTATGTGTGCATGGACACAGGTTTAAAATAAATACTCAACAACTGTAAAAGCTGCGTTTTTTTTTAAGCTCTATGGGCCAGATTCTGGTACAATTGCGGCGGCGCAACGTACCCCGTTTACGTTACACCGCCGCAAGTTTTCAGTCTAAGTGCCCGATCCACAAAGCACTTACCTGGAAACTTGCGGCGGTGTATCATAAACACGTCCGGCGCAAGGCGGCCCAATTCAAATGGGGCGGGTACCATTTAAATTAGGCGCGCTCCCGCGCCGGACGTACTGCGCATGCTCCGTTCGCTTTTTTCCCGATGTGCTTTGTGCGAAATTACGGCGGCGCGACATTTTTGTGAATCGTGACGTCCGTAACGTACTTACGCCGGAATTTTTTTTTTTTAAAAGCGACGCGGGAACGACGGCCATACTTTAACATGGCTGGTGTAAAGTTAAGCAATGAAAAACATTGCTTAACTTTGCGACGGGAATCTACGACTTGCGCCGACGTGACGGGAAAAATCTTCGTGGATCGCCGTAACTGCCAATTTGCATACCCGACGCTGGTTTATGACGCAAACTCCCCCAGCGGCGGCCGAAGTATTGCATCCTAAGATCCGACGGTGTAATTCAATTACACCTGTCGGATCTTAGGGCTATCTATGCGTAACTGATTCTATGAATCAGCCGCATAGATAGAACAACAGATACGACGGCGTATCAGGAGATACGCCGTCGTATCTGTTCTGTGAATCTGGCCCTATGTTCATGAGCTCTTAGGACTTTACTGACAATATGCTTGTTCCAGGCCAAATCACAAAAGTAACAAAAATAACAACTTTAAAAAAAAAAACATAATAATGTTGCCTAATATGCCACCAATATACCGCCACAGCTCCAAGCATCAGGCAACCTCTCTTCTTCATATTCCCTCTTTCCACAAACAAAGATTTTCCATGTTTGGTAATAAAACAAAAAGGGGGAAAAAATCCCTAAAGCTGGAAAGTTAAATCATTGCCTTAGGTCTGTCAGCTGGACTCCCCTCTGGATTATCTTTAGCCTTCCATTTAGATCTATTGACCTGCTCCCCTGCCCACCCTCCCTTTGTTATTTTCCCTCGTCATGGTTGACCTTTATGCGTGGCATAACGTTGTCCAGTGTGTGGGTGGACAGTGGTTGGTAAGCTGGTATTTTGTTGTTATTTGCTTGAGTCTTGGCAACTAAGTATGACGGTCTGTTAATGGCTAACAGCTCTGTTTGGTATTTAAGGTCTATCTTTATGGGGTAATGTCACCCACTTTGTGGGTAGGCAGCGGTTGGTAAACTATTATTTGCATGTTATAACATATTGCTGCTTGAGTCTTTGTGACTGTTTTACTTTGCGTTTAAGGTCACTTTGGGGTAAAGCAAGGAAGCTTAAAACCCTCTCTAGTGTATTAATATGTCAATAAGCCTTACTTTGGGGCACTGGTAGCAATAAAAACCTGATGGGTGTCAAATAAAAATATAGTATAGTCTTAACAAATGCTAAATTCTTTTTACGTGCTTGTGTTTGATTATTTTGAGGCAATTTTGAGATGGGCTCTTTCGCAAATGTTTATGACCTGCATCTGACCTCCTTCAAGTTGCCTTTTCCTTCTCAATGACTTATATAGAATTATATAGGAGAAAGGCAGTTCTGGTGCAAAAAAAAGCGTATGTACACAAAACCTTATATACAAACCCAGGCTCTGACAATACACAGTCTGCCACTTAAAGGGGTTGTAAAGGTACAATTTATTTTCCTAAATAGCTTCCTTTACCTTAGTGTAGTCCTCCTTCACTTACCTCATCCTTCGATTTTGCTTTTAAATGTCCTTATTTATTCTGAGAAATCCTCGCTTCCTGTTCTTCTGTCTGTAACTACACACCGTAATGCAAGGCTTTCTCCCTGGTGTGGAGTGTCGTGCTCGCCCCCTCCCTTGGACTACAGGAGAGTCAGGACGCTCTCTACGTTGCAGATAGAGAAAGGAGCTGTGTGTTAGTGGGCATCCTGACTCTCCTGTAGTCCAAGGGATGGGGCGAGCACGACACTCCACACCAGGGAGAAAGCCTCACATTACTGTGTGGAGTTACAGACAGAAGAACAGGAAGTGAGGATTTCTCAGAAGAAATAAGGACATTAAAAGCAAAACAGAAGGATGAGGTAAGTGAAGGAGGACTGCATTTAGGGAAAAAAATTGTACCTTTACAACCCCTTTAACCACTTCCGGACCGCCGCATGTACATTTACGTTGGCAGAATGGCACGGACAGGCACATCAACGTACCTGTATGTGCCTGCCTAGACGTGGGTCGGGGGTCCCCCCCCCGGTACTTGCGGCGGTCCCTGTGGCTTCAGGAGCGATCCAGGACGACGGCGCGGCTATTCGTTTATAGCCGCCCCGTCGCGATGGCTCCCCAGAGCTAAAGAACGGGGAGAGTCGTATGTAAACACGGCTTCCCCGTGCTTCACTGTGGCGATGCATCGATCGAGTGATCCCTTTTATAGGGAGACTCGATCGATGACGTCAGTCCTACAGCCACACCCCCCTACAGTTGTAAATACACACTAGGTGAACCCTAACTCCTACAGCGCCCCCTGTGGTTAACTCCCAAACTGCAACTGTCATTTTCACAATAAACAATGCAATTTAAATGCATTTTTTGCTGTGAAAATGACAATGTTCCCAAAAATGTGTCAAAATTGTCCGCCATAATGTCGCAGTCACGAAAAAAATAATAAAAATGCAATAAAACTATCCCCTATTTTGTAAACGCTATAAATTTTGCGCAAACCAATCGATAAACGCTTATTGCGATTTTTTTTACCAAAAATAGGTAGAAAAATACGTATCGGCCTAAACTGAGGAAAAAAAATAATTTTAGATATGTTTTTGGGGGATATTTATTATAGCAAAAAGTAAAAAATATTGTTTTTTTTTTCAAAATTGTCGCTCTATTTTTGTTTATAGTGCAAAAAATAAAAACTGCAGAGGTGATCAAATACCACCAAAAGAAAGCTCTATTTGTGGGGAAAAAAGGACGCCACTTTTGTTTGGGAGCCACGTCGCACGACCGCGCAATTGTCTGTTAAAAGCGACGCAGTGCCGAATTGTAAAAACCCCTTGGGTCATTTAGCAGCATATTGGTCCGGTCCTTAAGTGGTTAAAGCAGCCCCCCCCCCCCCACCAAACCTAAAAAGCTTATGCAGTTCTGCATACTAAACTATGAACATTCTTAAGTCATTAGTAAAATAAACAATGCAAGCAATACCTGAGGGAAAGGCTAGTAAAATTTAATATGGCTTTATTGGTGTATATTAGTTATTAAGTTGAAATTATTAGTTAAGTTTAATAAAATAAAACAAAATCATGTATTCGTGAACGTCTATTTTATTTATTTTATTTCACATCCTGATATCCAGAGGCACTGCTGATGAAGCCATTGCCTTAAATAAATGTCATCAGTGCCTTCCAAGGTCCCATTTTAAACTGCAGGATTCTGTAAGATCTCAGGGGAAAATGCATTTTTACCAACCCCCACCAGATCTCGAGATCTGGCACAGAAGTCAGCTGTGGGCTTGCACAGAGAATAAGGAAGATGAAGCCACTCACCAATAACTTATTTTGAACCCTGGTTGTTTAAAGGCTGGACTTGTGAGACTGGAAACAACAAGAACGAAAAGGCAAGTAAATCTTTTGATTTTCCTACAGAGGTTTCAAGTTGTCAAGTTTATTAGGGGAGAGAGAGGATGAGGTACATTTTAATTTGGACTAGGGACATTGCTGTCATTGTTAAGAGACTGATAGATGGGGGTTCACAATGAGTGACTCCTAAATATCTCAGGTGAATTGGTATCACTGGATACTTCTAGAGCACTACTGCTATGTGATAAAAAATATATATATATTGTAAAAGAGTAAGAAAATAGGCCTATTAATATAGGTCCAGAACTGTAACACGTTCCTGTAAAGCTTTACATTTTGTAGTTTATGCAAGTCAAGACAAAGGCAGCTTTTTACTTGCACCCAAGATTACAAACAACACTCTATATAGAGTCTTCTCACAGTAAACCTTTAGTCTTCGATGTGTCCAAGCCTCAGCACTGGCAGGAGGGCATGCACATCTCTAAAGAAGAATGCTTATTAGAGTGGGAGGTATTGAAACCACTATAATGTGGGCACTGCTGCTTGGTTTAAATTACCATAGCAACTGAAGGGCTCTGCCAAACAGCCTGCTTTCTGCTGAAAGTCAGTGCAATAACAGCAACACAGTGAGACAGAGATGGCGAGCCGCAGGTTCACTTAAAGACAAGGGGCCAGATTCACAGAAGAAGTACGCCAGCGTATCTACTGATACTCCGGCGTACTTTCAAATTTGCCGCGTCGTATCTTTAGTTTGAATCCTCAAACCAAGATACAACGGCCTCTGGCTTCGATCCGACAGGCGTACGGCTTTGTACGCCTTCGGATCGTAGGTGCAATACTTTGGCGCCCGCTGGGTGGAGTTTGTGTCGTTTTCGGCGTCGGGTATGCTAATTAGCTTTTTCTGGCGATCCACAAAGGTACACACGGCCGTCGCATTCTCTTACGTCGTCGCTAGTCAGCTTTTCCCGGCGTATAGTTAAAGCTGCTATTTTGTGGCGTATAGATAGACCTGCCATGTTAAAGTATGGCCGTCGTTCCCGCGTTGAATTTTGATTTTTTTTTGCGTAAGTCGTCCGTGAATAGGAAAGGACGTAACTCACGTCTACGTTCAAAAAATTACGTCGGTGCGACGTCATTTCGCGCAAAGCACGGCGGGAAATTTCAAAACGGAGCATGCGCAGTAGGTTCGGCGCGGGAACGCGCCTAATTTAAATGATCCACGCCCCCTACCCGGATCATTTGAATTAGGCGGGCTTGCGCCGGAAGGATTTACGCTACGCCGCCGCAACTTTACAGGCAAGTGCTTTGTGAATCAAGCACTTGCCCGTAAAACTTGCGGCGGCGTAACATAAATGCGATACGTTACGCCGCCGCAGATGTACCTGAATCTGGCCCAAGGTACTCAACTTTTCATAGCATGTTGTAATTCACAATTTTGTGTTAAAGACAGGTAATCCATAAATGCTATTCTAATAAAAATCTCTCAATATGCTTACAATTAAAGTAAATGTTTTTGTATGTGCTTCTAAAATGGTCATCTAGTGGCTTCTGTATGACAGTCTTAACAGGTCCAAAAATGAGAATACAAAAAACAAATCATTGCACTATGAACACTCCTTGATATAGCTCACCAAGAGTACAAGCAGAAAAAAAAAGTTACATAAAAGAATATATACATAGGAGCAGCTATCACTAAAAAGTGCAGACATAACACACTCATAATAATAATAATAATAATAATAATAATAATAATAATATAACAATACAGTGAAATATCACAACCAATGTGTAACTACACCACGTACATTATATATATATATATATATATATATATATATATATATATATATATATATATATATATATACATACATACATACATATACACATATACACACACAGTACAGACCAAAAGTTTGGACACACCTTCTCATTTAAAGAGTTTTCTTTATTTTCATGACTATGAAAATTGTAGATTCACACTGAAGGCATCAAAATTATGAGTTAACACATGTGGAATTATACATAACAAAAAAGTGTGAAACAACTGAAAATATATTTCATATTCTAGGTTCTTCAAAGTAGCCACCTTTTGCTTTGATTACTGCTTGGCACACTCTTGGCATTCTCTTGATGAGCTTCAAGAGGTAGTCACCTGGCGCAGCACCCCATCACTCTCCTTCTTGGTCAAATAGCCCTTACACAGCCTGGAGGTGTGTTTGGGGTCATTGTCCTGTTGAAAAATAAATGATGGTCCAACTAAATGCAAACCGGATGGAATAGCATGCCGCTGCAAGATGCTGTGGTAGCCATGCTGGTTCAGTATGCCTTCAATTTTGAATAAATCCCCAACAGTGTCACCAGCAAAAGCACCCCCACACCATCACACCTCCTCCTCCATGCTTCACGGTGGGAACCAGGCATGTAGAGTCCATCCTTTCACCTTTTCCGCGTCGCACAAAGACACGGGGGTTGGAACCAAAGATCTCAAGTTTGGACTCATCAGACCAAAGCACAGATTTCCACTGGTCTAATGTCCATTCCTTGTGTTCTTTAGCCCAAACAAGGCTCTTCTGCTTATTGCCTTTCTTTAGCAGTGGTTTCCTAGCAGATATTCTACCATGAAGGCCTGATTCACACAGTCTCCTCTTAACAGTTCTAGAGATGTGTCTGCTGCAAAAGGTGGCTACTTTGAAGAACCTAGAATATGAAATATATTTTCAGTTGTTTCACACTTTTTGTTATGTATAATTCCACATGTGTTAATTCATAGTTTTGATGCCTTCAGTGTGAATCTACAATTTTCATATTCATGAAAAGAAAACTCTTTGAATGAGAAGGTATGTCCAAACTTTTGGTCTGTACTATATATATATATATATATATATATATATATATATATATATATATATATATAGTATATATACAGTGAGGAAAATAAGTATTTGAACACCCTGTTATTTTGCAAGTTCTCCCACTTGGAAATCATGGAGGGGTCTGAAATTATCATCGTAGGTGCATGTCCACTGTGAGAGACATAATCAAAAAAAAAATTCCAGAAATCACAATTTATGATTTTTTAACTATTTATTTGTATGATACAGCTGCAAATAAGTATTTGAACACCTGTCTATCAGCTAGAATTCTGACCCTCAAAGACCTGTTAGTCTGCCTTTAAAATGTCCACCTCCACTCCATTTATTATCCTAAATTAGATGCACCTGTTTGAGGTCATTAGCTGCATAAAGACACCTGTCCACCCCATACAATCAGTAAGAATCCAACTACTAACATGGCCAAGACCAAAGAGCTGTCCAAAGACACTAGAGACAAAATTGTACACCTCCACAAGGCTGGAAAGGGCTACGGGGAAATTGCCAAGCAGCTTGGTGAAAAAAGGTCCACTGTTGGAGCAATCATTAGAAAATGGAAGAAGCTAAACATGACCGTCAATCTCCCTCGGACTGGGGCTCCATGCAAAATCTCACCTCGTGGGGTCTCAATGATCCTAAGAAAGGTGAGAAATCAGCCCAGAACTACACGGGAGGAGCTGGTCAATGACCTGAAAAGAGCTGGGACCACCGTTTCCAAGGTTACTGTTGGTAATACACTAAGACGTCATGGTTTGAAATCATGCATGGCACGGAAGGTTCCCCTGCTTAAACCAGCACATGTCAAGGCCCGTCTTAAGTTTGCCAATGACCATTTGGATGATCCAGAGGAGTCATGGGAGAAAGTCATGTGGTCAGATGAGACCAAAATAGAACTTTTTGGTCATAATTCCACTAACCGTGTTTGGAGGAAGAAGAATGATGAGTACCATCCCAAGAACACCATCCCTACTGTGAAGCATGGGGTGGTAGCATCATGCTTTGGGGGTGTTTTTCTGCACATGGGACAGGGCGACTGCACTGTATTAAGGAGAGGATGACCGGGGCCATGTATTGCGAGATTTTGGGCAACAACCTCCTTCCCTCAGTTAGAGCTTTGAAGATGGGTCGAGGCTGGGTCTTCCAACATGACAATGACCCGAAGCACACAGCCAGGATAACCAAGGAGTGGCTCTGTAAGAAGCATATCAAGGTTCTGGCGTGGCCTAGCCAGTCTCCAGACCTAAACCCAATAGAGAATCTTTGGAGGGAGCTCAAACTCCGTGTTTCTCAGCGACAGCCCAGAAACCTGACTGATCTAGAGAAGATCTGTGTGGAGGAGTGGGCCAAAATCCCTCCTCCAGTGTGTGCAAACCTGGTGAAAAACTACAAGAAAGGTTTGACCTCTGTAATTGCAAACAAAGGCTACTGTACCAAATATTAACATTGATTTTCTCAGGTGTTCAAATACTTATTTGCAGCTGTATCATACAAATAAATAGTTTAAAAAATCATACATTGTGATTTCTGGATTTATTTATTTTTATTATGTCTCTCACAGTGGACATGCACCTACGATGACAATTTCAGACCCCTCCATGATTTCCAAGTGGGAGAACTTGCAAAATAGCAGGGTGTTCAAATACTTATTTTCCTCACTGTATATATACATACACACACACACACACACACACACAGTGAGATATATATATATATAATCTATCTCTTTCTCTTGTGAAACAACCCAGAAAAAAGTTCCAACTAATTATGTTCACAGCAAATAGTGCACAATTTTCACCGAGATCCTTTACTCTGGCAGTCCCCATCCTTTTTGGCACCAGGGACCGGATTCACGGCAGAGTCTGTGCTAAGCCCCTCTTTACAGCACAATCACTCCTTTATACCGGTGTCCTCAGTTCCCCTTCACATCACAGCCCCCCTTTACTTTACAGTTCAGTCCCTTTTACAGTACAGTTTACTTTACAATAATGTAATACAATAATGAGGACTGCTCTGTGAAGGGGCACTGTGATGTACTGCAGTGTAAAGGGAAGTTGTGATGTAAAGGGGACTGCACTGTAAAGGGGGCACCATGACATAAAGGGGACTGCACTGTAAAGATTATGATGTGGTATTTTAGTAGTGAAAACTTGCATTATTTTATTGTCAGCACCCTCTGGCATCCTTAACAACCAGCAGCAAATAGTTGGTGATTAAGGAGTCAGCACCGTCTTGTCCTTATCAACCATGACTCATCTGCCATCAGCAGGATTCCCCACAAACCTGGCATTAAAAAAAAAAAAAAAAAAAACAACACAGCATAGGGTCCCCCCTTAGGGCCAGTTGACACCACAAAAATGCACTCCAGATAACTGCATGTGGTGTGAACTGTAAGCAAAAATTCACCCGGAAGGTGATACGTTTTGCTATGTTTCGGTACAGTTCTGTGCAGAAAAAATGCTGCATGTTCTACTTTTTTTTTCTACACCGGAAACTGACTAGAACTTACTGCACTAATGTGAACTAGGTCATTGGAATATATGGAAAACTCTGTGTATGCATTTTTCATGCAGAAAAAAAATGCACTGGAATGTATTTAGCACTTAATCCATAATAGGCCCTTCGAGTATTATTGATTCTAGAGGGGAACCTCACTTCAAAAATAAAAAAATAAAAGTTGACATGAAGTCCAGCCAAAATGCATACCAAATCCTTATCTAAACATGCAGCCCAGCTGGAAAAGAAAGTTGGAAGGGCAAGCAAGCACCCCCTTCTGAATCATACCAGGCCACATGCCCACACCATGGGGGTGCTTTGTAGTGGGAATCTCCCTAAAGTACATTTTCCCCATGTTAATTAGATCAATGGCCACTTTCACACAACCCTGGCCAGGTGGTTGTGGGTGGTGACTTATCTCTTTAACAAGGGAGCCCCCAGATCCCACCCTACCCTTTGTGACTGAGTAGGAAATGGTCAAAAAGTAGATAAAAAAAAAACATTTTTAACAAGTCCTTTACTTAAAAAAAGCAAAAAAATAAATAAATGTCCCCCAAAGTAAACACAGTGTAATACACAATGAAAGCCAAGTTTGCGTTCATTTGTGTTATTTGCAATATAATAACACGCTGTCAAAAGTGCATGTTATCACATGCAGGGATTTTGGAATATAAAACAAACCTGTCTGACCTGAAATACAGAAGCTACCATTGTTGATTTGCTTATGAGGATGTGTGCTTGGGTGCCAATCATTCTTACATACTTTCTTTAATTCTTCGGTGGATTGCTGATCTGAAACGTGTGCATATTGGTATCCTCTCAACTGCTATGCACATGCACATTCTTATTTCAGGTCAGGAAATTACTATTAGTGAAGGAAGGATAAAGAAAAATGCCCTGGAGCTTACACCTAAACACGTTAGCAGTGGTAGATCCCACATTTTTAACCAGCCTGGCTTCGTATGCTACTTTTCTGGTTGCAGTGCTGATATTTTAGCTGTAAGTGGTTGTAACCCTTACGTATTGCCTACTGAGGTGACTAGTCTTGTGATACAAAGAGATGAAACCTATGCTTTACCTGTTTATCTACAACCCTCTCTTATTTTTGGCCTCCTAAAACACACAGATCAAGGGCTATTTCTCAGCTCTGGCAAGCAGGGGGTGGAGATCTGATGTCACACACTGCACTACAGAGAGCTAAGTGTATTTGAGATCCGAGTGGTCTCATAGGGAAACATACAAAGCTGAGGCTTTCAATCACCTTCTGTGTGCAGGAGCAAGGCAGAGCCATTCCCCAAAATACTGTGGTGTTGGTATAACCTGTTAAAATTGACTAATGCAGATAGCAGAGGGAAGAGAGAGGAGACAGAAATCACAGTTGGTGCTTTGGATTGAGGTCAGTACACACTATAGAGGGATATGCTCGACTCATTATTTATGTCAGAGGTTTACAACCACTTTAAATACTTCTTCAAGCGACTGATGCAGATAAGGATTTTTGACTTTTCCCTGACTATCTAGTCTGCAAAGTCTTTTCAGGTCATGTTGGAACCTGCAGTTTTCTGTTATTTTTTTTTTAACTCTTAGATAATATTAATATCGATTCAATGTTAGCAATGCTTGGAATTATGGTGGTTCCTGACAAGCATTATTACTACATTGTCATCTGTGCTGTTGCTAGAACACCCAATTTATGAGCTATTATGGAGGGTGAAGAGAATATTTAGCAAGCCATAGCAACACCACTAAAACAGTTCAAGCTATAAGTTATTACAGGGCAAGTTTAACTAGTTCCAGTCCGGGGGAATTATGACATTTCTATTGACCATGTAAAAATCAGCATTTATCTGCTATAAAATTACTTAGAACCCCCAAACATAATATATTTTTTAAGCAGAGACCATGTTTTTCTTACAATTGTTTATGCTGCATGATATTTGGCCGGTGGTTTATCAAACACACATTTCAAGGAAAAACCTTTAATGAGTTTTAGTGAACACAAATACAATATAATACCAAATTTTTGGTAAAAAAAAAAAGATAATGTTACACCTAGTAAAGAGATACCCAACATGTCATGCTTTAAAAATTGCATATGCGCACCAAAACTATGGTACCCAAAAATATCCATACTTAACACTTTAAAAGCCTTTACAGGTCATCAGTTTAGAGTTACAAAGGAGGTCTGGCCGTTGGATTATTGCTCTTGCTCTGACGCTCACTGCAATACCCCACATGTGATGTGATCATCATTTACATGTATGTGTGAGACCTACATGCCATTCACATTTGTGCATGAGCATAGAGGGACGGAAGTACTTTAAAATGTTGTTTACTTTATTATTTATTTTATTTAAATTGGAACATTTGAACATCCTTTGTGATAGAATCAGTCATTACAGGTCCTCTTTTATGCAAAGATCTGGAGTCCAATCTAACTATGCTAATAGATTAGTTGTCAAGTCTAGTCATCATCATTTGTCCCCACCCAAATCATGTCCCCAGCACTACATATTTAAAGCAGAGGTAAACCCAAGAACAGTTGCACATAGGTAGACAGGACAAAGCAGAAAGTGATGTAAGCAAAAAGGCTCACTGATTCTGTTGTATTCTGCTGTCTCATTGGCTGATCCTATTGGCCCCCAGCTGCCACTTGGGTCCACAATGCTCCTGGCTGGCTCGCCAATTTCTAAAAACAAGTTTGAATTCTCTACCACACTTATCTTAGATGAAAAGCTTTAAGGTGCACCCACATATAGCATAATGCTAGAGAAATTGACATGGACACAAAAGTGCCATTCAGCAGGTTCTGTCTTTATATACAATCAATGATATTTATTTCCATAAGCATTAATAATACATGTTATGCATGTTTTAGGTTGTGAACAACTCATTAATTATGCTATTAGATAGACTGTGAAATCAACATTATGTAAAAAGTTTGTTACTACTCAAAACTATGTTAAGAGCGTGTTACTACACACAGTGACCCTTAGAGTCGGTTCACACTAGGGCGACACGACTTCCAGCACGACTTTTAGCGGCGACTCCGACACGACTTGAACATGAACCACAGGGCGATCTGGGGCGATTTACAACACAACTTGAAGTCGTCTCCAGGACAGGAGACTTTCCAGTGGCCAATAAAACAACAATCAGCTCTGGGAGGGGGAGGGGGAGGGAGAGGTTTGCCTGAGAAATGTGTGTTATCTTCCTGGAAAGTCGCTTCAGATAAGACAGTGATCCGACTTCTGAGGCGACTTCCATTGAAATCAATGGGTACAAATCGCCTACAAGTCGGATTGAAGTAGTACAGGAACCTTTTCTGAAGTCGGATCGCCTTGAGTCGTGTGTATTAACACTGCTCCCATTCACTTCCATTGTTTTTCTCTACAGCGCGACTTGGGACGACTTGAGGCGACATGAAGTCGGATCCCAAGTCGCCCCAGTGTGAACTGGCTCTTATTCGCAGGATGTAGATTCAGTGAATCACTTATCAAAATATTTAAAGAAGGAAGAGAAAACAAAAGTTCAACTAAAGTACGGTATGTTAAAAGCTAGTATCCATTTTGTATCATAGTTAAAGCAGTTCTCTGGCCAGGGCCGGTGCTACCGCTAGGCGAACTAGGGAGACACCTAGGGCGCAGCCAGGGCCAGCACTTCCATTAAGCTGCTGCTTAGCAGCTGCAGTAACATCCCCAGCCATGCAGCCACTTGCTTTGCTCCTACCAAAGATGTCCCAATCACAGAATGAGTGCCTGGATTTGGAAGAGGGAACACCCAGCCTCTGTCCTCTTTACAGAGGACATATTGGGTTGTTATGGAAGAGCTGACCCTGCCTGGATTGGTGACCCCTGCAAAATATTGGCAGGGCTCCGGTCCGGACCAGAATGCAAGTGCGGGCAACAGGAGTGTGCAGGCTCTGCAGTGTGAGAGGAAAGAGCAGCTACTGGCTACTCCTGGACACCTGCTGCATGCTCAGCCCAGCAAAGTGCTCCCGACCTCCCCTCAGCCCCTGCCAGCCAGTGGGAGGATAACAAGTAAGCAGTGAAGGAGCATTAGGGGTGGATAGGTGGTCCGGAGGCACGCTAAGCCTGATATAAGGTATAGTCCTTTTTTTTTATTATTATTTTCTTTAGTCCCTTATACCTGACATTTGCATTTTTTCGGTATTTATCTGATAAATATGAACATGCATTTGAGCACCAAACTCTACTGATATTTCAGTCATTATTGTTATGATCTTTATCCCATATTTGCGTTCTTTATACTGCATTTGTAACTTGTTTTCTTATGCAAAACTCAATAAAAATATTAAACAAGAAAACACTGAAATTTGCTCAGTTGCAGAATTGTCGCTCTCATTACTTTCAGTGTTTGATGACGAATTTCCCCACAAATCACTATAGCTCAATTCTGCAAGTGATTCTAATTTATTATCGCTGTTTTCTAGCTGGTCTAAAACCACTTTTGACATAAAGGGACACTTTTTGGTTGCTATGGACAATCTACAGTTTCCAGGCAGAAAAAAAAAACTGTCTTTATAATATAAAAGTGCATGCAGGACACTGGACAGACCACTAGAGACAAAGATTACAGTATACTATATGTGTATTGTGTTTTTACTTTTTAGAATTTGGTGCCGATCTCCGCCCCACGTGCGTCGTAACGTCGCAGGGAACAGAGCTTGGTGGCACTCGGGTACTGTGAATCGAGCGGAGGAGGACACAGCTCACTCACAGCTCACACAGCAGGGAGACATCGCAGGATCCAGGGGACAAAGTAAGTAACCATGCCTGGATACTGTGATGTGATCCTGAGTCTGGCTCGAGGATACCGCTAATGGTACTGGAATTGCACCCGAGCCAGACTCGGGATTGCCACCAGGGAGGTTAAGCACGTAACTAGAGCCAGAGGCTTCAAAAATGTTGGGCTCGGGGTACAGAGCACTACGCCCCGAGCCCATCCACCCACTTGTGACACTAGCAAATCAACATTCGCTATGGTCTGCCTGCTTCTCCTCCCAATCCGGTCTTAGGCCCCCCTTTCTGTCCTGATTGGCCGGGAGCCCCCCCCCCCCAAAAATGGAGCACTACTAATCCCATGATACCTTGCTGCTTGCAAGTAGTAATTTCTGTACTGGCTACGCCTGCTGAAACTCCTATCAGCGCCTCTATACATCAGAAGGCAGGCTCTGTGAAATGTGTGACATAGCAGTTCCTAATTAGGTCAACTAATCTTTTTTTGGTATAATTCTCCTTTAAGTGGGCATGACATAGGAGTGTTTCCTATGTCTACAACCTTTGCCAATAGGGTGTCCCTCATTCCCATCTCGAAAAGTTGGGAGGTATTTGTGTGGATCTTCACAGAGTAAGTTTAAAAACTTTAAGATTGTTCAGATTAATAGGAGTAGGTTATAAATACAGTAATTGAAATACAACCTGGAAATGAACACATGCTTTTACATTTAGAACATTGGTATACTATAATTGTTATATCATTAAAATACTAAATGGAAATTTCCGTTAAGCCATGAATAAATAAATAGACACTCATCACTGGATCTTGTTAGGCCCCTTTCGCTCCATTGATCCTCGCTGAGCCGGCGTACGACAGGGCGGTCCCCGCACACTGTGCGGGGACCGCCCTGTCTTTTCTCCACTTTTTCCTATGGGGGGATCGG
This sequence comes from Rana temporaria, assembly GCF_905171775.1. Lineage (NCBI taxonomy): Eukaryota > Metazoa > Chordata > Amphibia > Anura > Ranidae > Rana > Rana temporaria. The sequence goes on along the minus strand of NC_053496.1, from coordinate 74,123,057 downwards.
ATGAACACGGACCGTCTGTCCGTGTTTACCCGATCCGCCAGACGGATGGAAAAGTAGGTTTTTCCTCCGTCACACTTTGGCGGATCGGAGCGGGTCGGATGTCAGGGGGGATGTCACTGCTGACATCCACGGCTCCATAGAGGAGCACGGAGAGCCCATTCAGGTCTGCCAAAAAAACTGGCAGGCGGACCTGAACGGCCCGCCAGTGTGAAAGAGCCCTTAGGCCCCATACTCACGAGCAAACATGTCTGCTGAAACTGGCCCGCAGGCCAGTTTCAGCAGACATGTTTGGTCGTGTGTGGGCGCGAGCGGGCCGAATTCCAGCAAACATTTGCCCGCCGGGCCTTTTCCCAGCAGACAAATATTCCTGGACTTGTTTTAAAACAGCCCGCTGGAATTCAGCCCGCTCGGACATGTACGGTCGTCAGTACAGACCTACCGTACATGTCCAGGCGCCCGCCGTCCCTCGCATGCGTCGAATGACTTCGACGCATGCGTGGAAGCATTTTAAAGGCGGGCCGCGCACGTCGCCGCGTCATTGTCGCGGCGACACCGCGTCATCGACGCGGCGACACCGCGGACACGCCCCGCGTATTGTTTACGCGCGGACTTCTGTACGATGGTGTGTACAACCATCGTACAGAAGCCCTCTGGCAGACATGTATGGTGAAAACGGTCCGACGGACCGCTTTCACCATACATGTTTGTCCGTGTGTACCCGGCCTTAGTCTCTAACAGTAGAAAACTTGCAGAACTAAAATAAAAAAGACTGCTTAAATGTTGGTACTGCATTTATTAAACCTGATGAAAAAGAGGAATGACCCACAGCAACCAAGTAAATAATCTGTACTAGAAAAGATTGTTGCTATAGGCTCAAAGGTGCAAAGTGCACTTGAAATTGCACTGAAAGTGCACTTGAAAGTGCAGTCGCTGTGGATCCGAGGGGGACATGCAAGGAAAATAAAAAGCTTGCACGTGATTGGATGATAAAATCAGTAGAGCTTCCCCTCATTTCAGATCTTCTCCTCAGATTTACAGTGACTGCACTTCCAAGTGCACTTTCAGTGCAATTTCAAGTGCAAAGTGGATTTGCCTTTCGTAAATAACCCCCACGTCTGACACAAAAACACATCAGTACATCAGAACAGTCACAGGAAACACACAGCATTATGTTGTCCATGCTTGATATGAATGGAGACTGTGACAGATCTGTAGGTTGAGAAAAGTCTGCCAGCATAGACAGACAGCAAGGCCTGTGCAGATGCACGTGGGAATGTTTCTTCACCCATTAATGTTTGTTGAACTATAATTCCAACATATCAACAATGAAGAAACATTTAGAAATCAACTGTTTCAAGCTTGAGGCTGAAAACATATTCCTCAAAAAAAAAAATCATTTTAGAAATAGAACAATTTATTTTCTTGTGAAAAAAGAAATAGAACAATGTATACAAATTTTAACATTACTGTGCTTATTAAAAAACCAACACAGGAGCAAAGTCTAGATACAGAGCAACCAGTCCAAATCAATTTCATACCGCTATGACTTCTGAAAAATTCAACCTAATTGGTAGAAGCGAGATACATAACTGTTTTTTTAAAACATAAAAAAAATAAAAGCATGAAAAAGATACACGCATATTTAAATAATATATTACGCCATAAATCCAGATATTACATTTATTTAATCCTTATCTATCCCCAGTTACCAGTAGCTACAGCCCCTTCATATTCCTTTGCTTAACCACTTCAGCTCTGGAAGGTTTTACCCCCTTTCTGACCAGGCTATGTTTTGCGATACAGCACTGCCTCGATTTAACTGACAGTTGCACGGTCGTGCGGCGATGTACCCAAATAAAATGTATGTCCTTTTTTCCCCCCACAAATAAGCTTTCTCTTGGTGGTATTTGATCACCTCTGTGTTTTGTGCTTTGTAAACAAAAAAAAGACAGACAATTTTGAAAAAAAAGAACAATATTTTTTTACTTTCTGCTATAAAACATATCCAACAATTAAACAAATAAAAATCGAATTTCTTTATCAATTTGGGCCAATTTGTTTTCTGATACATATTTTTGGTAATAAATATATCCAAAAAGCGTATATTGATTCGTGTGCGCAAAAGGTATAGTATCTACAAACTATGGGATAGATGTATAGACTTTTTAATTTATCTTTTTATTGTTTTTACTAGTAATGGCGGCGATCAGCGATTTGGGGACCAGTGACACCAATACAGTGATCATTGTCGATGGATTGACTGGAGGAAGATAGACATCACTGTTCCTGATTAGCAGGAACACAAGATCTCTCTCTTCCTATCTGACAGGACGACGGTCTGCCTCTCCTACGAACGATCGTGGATGGCCAGCGCCCATTGCAGCAGCCGAACCCGCTTATTGGCTCCTCCCGTGTCCAATCACAGCTGGAACGCGAGCGCCCCAAATCCGTCAGTAAATGTACATGGGTGGTCCTTAAATGGTTAAAGTGATATTAACCCCTTCACGCAAACTTAACACATTAATGCAGCTTCACTGCAAAGGGCTTTTTTACACGCGGCTGCATATATATGTATAAATGAAAGTATTCCTGCTCCTGCCAATTCTTCACATAAAATACATTTCCGTTTTTGGTTGTAACATGACAAAATGTAGAACACTTCAAGGGGTATGAATACCTTTTCAAGGCACTGTATTCCAAGAGTCTTTATGGGCATTTTTTTCTTTCATCTGGAGGAGGGGAGGAGAGGCATCCTCAGCTAAGTACACCCTCCTGCCTTCATGCCTCCATTTTTTACTATCAAAAGCAACATTTTAAGAATTTCGTGGAAGTGTGGCTGTCCAGTCTTTTTCTCCAGTCTACCTTTACTGAAGATGGTCACAGCTAGAAATGATAGGGGTCTTTTTTTGATTTATCAACAAAACAAAGCACGGAAAAAAAGATGGATGGACAAATTTTCTTTGACTATCAACTACTTAACCTCTGAAATGTTTTACCCCCTTCATGACCAGGGCATTTTTTGCTATTCAGCACTGTGCTACTTTAACTGGCAATTGCGCGATCATGCAACACTACGCAAATTACAGATTTTTGTTTGTTTTATTTTTTAAACAAATAGAGCTTTCTATTTGTGGCATTTGATCACTACTAGGTTTTTAAATTTTCTAATATAAAAGTGAAAAAAAGCCAAAAACAAAAAACTAAAAAATTGAAAATATTTTTTTACTTTCTTTTATAAAGCATTTCCAATCAAATAAAATTTCTTCATAAATTTAGACCAAAATGTATTCTGCTTTAGAATGCATTAGAATGCATTAAGGTGAACAAAAACATTTACCTTTACAACCCCTTTAACCATAGGGGAGCACCTGTGTGACTACACCTTGGCATGACTTTGGATCACTTACTGGGTCGTGTGTTGTTGTATGAACTGTATTATACATCACCCTTGGATTGCTGCTACTGATTACATGCACTAAAGCACTGCGGAATTTTTCATTCATTTTTTAGCCACACTGAAGCACCTTAGAATATTTTTATATGGACTTGTGTGTCATTTTTAAGGATTGGACTGTTTACCACTATTATTTATTATCCATGTTTATGCGCCTTACTGTGATGCGATTTTTTTAATCATGCAATTTTTATATATATTTACTTGTACTACCGTATTTGCCGGCGTATAAGACGACTGAGCGTATAAGACGACCCCCTAATTTTCCAGGAAAAATGTTGGTTTTGAGATATACTCGCCGTATAAGTCTAGGAGTAGCCGGAACAACCGCTGACAGAAACAACCGCTGACAGAAACAGGCTTTTTTCAAATCTCACTGTGCCATTACATTACATGCCCCACTGTGCCATTACATTACATGCCCCCACTGTGCCATTACATTACATGCCCCCACAGTGCCATTACATTACATGCCCACACAGTGCCATCACTTGCCCCCACTGTGCCATCACTTGCCCCCACTGTGCCATCACTTGCCCCCACTGTGCCATCACTTGCCCCCACTGTGCCATCACTCACGTTTTGCAGCTTCTGGATTCCAGGCTGATGACAGTCTCCGTCTGCTGTGAGCGTCCATGATTTGAAAGCCGCGCCTTCTTCTCAGACTGTCCTGTGATAGGCGGAACACAAATCTTCCCAGCAGCGCCTCTGTTCTGTGTTCGGCCTATCACGGATGTCCTCTCGTCCGAGGATGAGAAGGCATCCATGATAGGCGGAACACAGAACAGAGGCGCTGCTGGGAAGATTTGTGTTCCGCCTATCACAGGACAGTCTGAGAAGAAGGCTCGGCTTTCAAATCATGGATGCCCACAGCAGCACGGAGACTGTCACCGGCATTTAAGACGACCCCCAACTTTGGATGCATTTTTTTGCATCCAAAAAGTCGTCTTATACGCCGGAAAATACGGTATTTGTTTGCACATATCTACATCACTTAGCTTGGGTCAGCAGGAGGAACACGCATGCAGTACATCTACTATGAGCTGGTCGGCAAGAGGATAAAAATTAATTAGTGTTTTCAGTTTGTGGTGCTCAGATACAGTTAAGTTCTACTTTAATACTGACTGGGTTGTTTTTAATGGTTAGCTTTTATTAATTGATGTGAAACCTTTATACCCAAAAAATGTCAATAAAAATCGACACTACCCGCTTAAAGCAGAGTTCCACCCGTAAGTGGAACATCCGCTCATTTGTCTCCTGTGGTGCCACATTTGCCACCTTTTGGGGGAAGTGAATACCTGTTTTTGACAGGTATCCTGTCCCCACTTCTGGGAGACCGGGCCGTGGCGTATTAGCAGCTTGGCTCCCTCCTCCTCCTTCCCCCACCACCAGGCAAGTAGGAGTGAAGAAGTAGGTTGGGCTTTAACGCCCACATGCCACACATGCTGTATGCATCCAAGGTATCTGTGCACTCTTATACTAGCACATTATGAAATACTTATCTTAAAACTAAGTCCTCCAGCGGCACACCGTCACTGCTGTAAAGGTTTACATCTTTGCAGGCTGAGGCCGCTTGAATGGCTGGCCACGGCACAGAGCTCTGTAGGAAGGCACAAGTATGCCGTTCCTTCAGAACACATGTGCCTCTGATTTTACCAGCTGAAGCAACACTGAATATATCCCAAACAGTGCATGTTTAAGAGATATTCCCAAGCTTTATTACAAGCTTACCTGTAGGTACAAATATCCTAGCAGTGTTTACTACCACTTTAAAATGAATGTACAGTGGATCTGTATATGATGTTTTTGTTATTTATTATGGTCAAGACAAGAAAGTGTCTGAAACAAAATAATTTTTCTTCTGCTAAAACAGATGCAATTTGAACCAAATTACCTTAATTCGCAGAGTGTTTAAAAGCAGAGAGAATCTAACGCTGATACACAAAATATTTGATGACATGGTTGTCATATAGCACATAAATATGTTCCACATTTAAAAACAAACTCTTGCAGACGATGGCCAAATATTTTAACCTTTCTCACGAGATCAGACAAAAAAAGGTTCTCACATGCATGTGAGATCTGTATAGAAAATCTGGCTTGTTTCCACAACACAAACCAGTCTAGATTCTCTAGAGGACAAGTGCCGATGTCAATTTGTCACTGCTCCTCTTTAATGGCTTTTTTATAAACTTCGAAAATTTATTCTACAGCATTCCAATTTCTTGTTCTCATAGCAAAACCCACACACCACTGTTTTTTTTCTTTTGAAAACAAAATGCTTCCATAGCTGTTCACTGCAACAAAAATGATTTAAAGTGTATGTTAACCATAATTAAAAAGTATAGGAAATACATTAATTTGTCCCTCATAATTAACATCAGACATGTGCAATTCCGTTCGCAACTAATGGATTTTCATTCAAATTTTTCAGTATTCGTACATTCGGATCAATTCGAACATCCGAATAGCTGAAAGTACTAAAATACGAAAATTATGGAATTACGAATAAGCAAAATAACGAACAAGCAAAAATACGAACGTACGATTGGACAAACTTACTAAAATACAAAACACTGAAACAGCAAAAGAACGAAAATGACATCTATAACGAACGATTTGCATTCCGTATTTTAAATCCTTTGTCTGTTCGTAATTTCGTATATTTGTATTTTCATTCGTATGTTCGTATTTTCATTTGTGTGTTTTGTAAATCCGTTTCTTTGTCTGTTCGTAAATTTGTGTACTCGAATCGTTCTTTTGAATGGGCACTGGGCAGTGTAGTTAGTGAGTGATGTATCTTACTTAATATCTTAGCCAATCAGCTTATCTCTTTTGTGCTGAGTCACATTGGACAGTGTAAAGCCATGATTTTTTGGAAAACGTGCTTATTTTGAAGTTTGTTGGCAAAAAGTCCGTCCGTGTGCACAGGGCTTAAGAGAAAGTCTTAATATGAATTAGCCGCGTGTTGAAAATTAAACTAAAATACGAGATTGCGAATGACCGCGCGGCAATGTATTTACGAAAGTACAAAATTACGAATCCATTAAACGAAAATTATTATCTAACAAAATTAAGAATTTCGAATCAATGAAAATAAATTAGACATAATTACGAATTATTCAGTATCAAGGAAACTCGAATGGGTCCGAATAGGAAAACTTGCGTCCTACGAAATACGAACTGGTCCGAATAGGAAAACTTGCGTCTTATGAAATTACAAATCTTTACGAATCTACGGAACGAGACGAAACGAAACAAAAAAAAATAACTATGTTTTTTTTGTTGTGCACGTGTCTAATTAACATGTATGTAGATTTAGTTTTATAAAAGGTGACTACCCGTTGATACTGCCATCCCCCTTGTAAAGAAAGACCTGTTTGTTCCTGACTATGCCAAGCAATGAAGCAAATCCATGCTAGCATGGTCAACTTGTGTTCCTTCTTCCTCCCTGAGCCATAAAGGACACCATACTAAGGCACAGTTACCCTGTGGTCCCCCTGTCAGCCTGTGATGTCACAGGATGGCACACTTTCATCCAGCCCTGCCAGGTTGACAGCAGCTACTGGCAGGAGAGGCTCTCACAAGAGTGGCGGCCCATTCAAAGAATGAGCAGGAGAGCTTTCTGTTCTAAAAGCACGTTCACTGCACACTTCCACCACAAAGACAGCTCTCGATCCAGACCAATGATCGGCAATCAGCAGGCTGGGGCCCAATCATGTTACCACTGTAACAGTCAATCACAGTGGTCATGTGGTCGGTGAATCTTTACCACCCCCCTGGACATACAGACGCTATTAAAGGGACACCGGTGATAGGTGGGAAGGGGTTAACATGATCCTCCTACATTAGAACTATATACTGTAAATAAACAAAAGGACAACCTCCAAATCAGACAAAGCAGGAACAAAGATTGTCTCTGGACAGCCGCACTCTGAACAAATTGTAGCCTTTTATTAAAAGAAGGACAGCACTACAAGTCACAGCAAAATAAAATCTGACTGCTGACGTCTTTCGCACTGAAACTAGTGCTTAGTCATAGCTCCAAATCAGACAACATGGGAAAAAAAGTTTTATCATTTCATTTTAACATCTGAACTGCAATGTTTTTGTTAATGCAACTACAAAAATGTAGTCACATTAACATGTGAGGGCGATCGTGCATGCGCAGAGCGTGTGTGCGTAGCATTCGCCCTCACATGTTGATGTGACTACATTTTTGTTTGGAATTCCATTTTTAACTTTGCCATTTGAGTGCCTCAGCTGTGGGTCATCTCATACCATGCAGCATTACTTTTGATTTTCAATAAAGCCCATTTTAGCAATTTTGCACTATTGGAGCTTTTTTCACTCCTTCATTGAAGCCATGGGATCGGATCCAACTATTGCCTGACAGCAACGGAAGTCCATCACCTGATACTTAAAAGAAACCGCAGGGTCAAGAATTTTCACGGTATCTCTAGGGATACTAGATCCTACAAGCCTTTTTGACCCCCCTGAATAAGGGCGGTCGCTGGCTTTCTGGTAAGCCTCTTGTATCCTCAAGGTCACGGGTTTCACGTGGTCAAGTATGAGTTTCACTTATTATTATGAAAGCTTTCTTCACTGAAGGCACACAGCACCTGAATTTATGAACTTTATCAACTTTTATACGCACATTAGGGCCCGGATTCAGAAAGCTTTTACGCTGGCGTATCTATTGATACACCACGTAAGTTAAAAGATATCTGCCCTGTATTCAGGAACCTAGATACGCCTGAAATATGGCTTCAGCCGACCGATGTAAGTCTTAGTACGCCGTCGTATTTTGGGGGCATATTTACGCTGGCCGCTAGGGGAGCTTCCGCTGATTCACGCATTGAATATGCAAATGACCTAGATACGCTGATATACAAACGTAGTTCCGTCCGGCGCATAGAAAACAGTGATAATAAATTAGAATCACTTGCAGAATTGTGCGATAGCGATTTGTGGGGAAATTCGTCATAAAAAAAAAAGTAATGACAGCGACAATTCTGCAACTCAGCAAATTTCAGTGATTTTGAGTTGATTACATTATTGAATACTTATTATAATATTATTTGTAATAAATTATTTATAATTATTTACTATATTATAATTAATAATTTAGTTTTTAAAAATAATTCGTACCCGGGATGCCAACTAGACTCTTGTTTGGACAGATTTAAGTGAGTTATTCCTAAGAATTACAGGCCTACAGTATAAAATGCCAAATTTCCTTGCAAATAATGGTACCGCTTTCAGCACCTTTTTTCTGAAATAATCATACCGCTAGGGAGGTTAAACAATTTATTTGACTTATCTATGAGATTCTTCGGTTTTGGTCAAAGACAATGATAGCTACGAAATTAATAGTTTTGAATATTCCAAATTTGCATCTTTAAAGTCCCATGCCACACCCCAGTTTCGGGGATTCCTCTTTATAACGTCATGTAGGGATATAGATGCAATTGGACATAACTGCGTAGATGTGTATGCTCTATAAGTTACACTTTTTTTTTGGTGCCTTAACTTTAGTCATTGCTGTCTAAAGTATGGCCGTCGTTCCCGCATCGAAATTTAAAAATCAACGTCGTTTGCATAAGCCGTTCAAAAAAATTACGTCACGGCGCGCAAAGCACGGCGGGAGTTAGGAAACGGAGCATGCGCAGTAGGTCCGGCGCGGGAGCGCGCCTAATTTAAATAGCACACACCCATTTGAATTGGCCCGCCTTGTGCCGGAGGCCGCGGGCGTAGGTTGTCATCGCAAGTGCTTGGTGAATCAGGCACTTGCGATGAAAAATTGCGGCGGTGTAACTTATCTAGGATAAGTTACGCCGCCGCGATTCTACGTGAATCTGGCCCCTAGTACACAGTCTCAGCATGTATTCAGTTAACTGGGCTTCCTTAAAGTGGTAGTAAACCGCAAATAAAAAAAAAATCTTCTCCCTGCACATTAATGTCATAATGTGCTAGTATGCATCACATACTAGCACATTGTGAAAGATTTACCTGAAAACAAAACCCTCCAGTGGAGCACTGTCACTGCTGACAGGGCTTCCATCTTCGCTCAGTATTCCTTCCAGGTGTACAGGCAGCCGCAGTTTGATATGTGCATGGGAGTCATACCCGCGGCATGGTTCTCTCTAAGGATTGCACGCCATCCATTGAGAGCTGAATACGCATGCATTGGTGAAATCACTGGCGCTGCTACAGTAAATATCTCTCAAATGGTGAAGGTTTAGGAGATATTTACTGTGCCTACGAGTAAGCCTTATTATAGGTTTGCCTTTAGGTATAAATAAAAAAGCCTTTACTATCACTTACTAAGGTGTAAACACCATGCATATATGGATGTCCATGTAATCTTGACTGTAAACAGTATTTACTGGGGAATTAGCACAGAGAATTTTGCAGTTTGTTGTGTATTTTTCCACATACAAAACGCGCACACACATACTTATTTATCATTAAAAAGCAGTTTTCGAAAGTGAACTATTCCTAACAAAAATCTTTCAAGGTATGGCTAAGATAAGCATTCTAGGAAAATTACAAATACAATCCAATGAGTGCCTAACAAACATCCAAAAGTCCAAGGTAATTTAATGATAAATGGGTTCATAGCAGAATAAGGCCAATGCATTTCGGGGGACAAACTTACTTCCCCATCATCAGGGCTACAAAACAATAAAAATACAAAGGTCATAATTCTAAAAGTAAAAAGGTCATAAATATAAAAGCAAATAAACAAGTAAAAAAATTATGAATATAAAGGTCAAAGTATATATAACCATTTGCATACTGTATAATGTCTGATTCCAGTAAATAGCAGACTCAACGATAAAAATATCTTTTATACAGACACCAAAGGTCACAATACGTCATTAGCAAACACTGAAACTAATAAAATGAAACAAATAATTTCACTGTTAGCTAATCACACAACATATTACCCCCTTGATTTAAGGCTAATATGATTCATAAAACATTATTAGTAAGGCATTGTGCAAATTTTATTGACTATTGAATAATAAAAGCAGATTCTGCGGTCACCTTCAGAAGCCAAAACAGAATTTTGTTCAAATACTGTCAGATCATATTGTTAATCAGCGTGCTTCATTATGCAGCTGTATTCCTAACACAATGGTAATTATAGCAAAGAAATAAAATGTATACAATATGGCCAAAATCATCTATAAAACTGCAATAATTATAAAGAGATCATCAAAACTCACAGTTAGGACTCTTTCACACGTGGCTGTCCATGTGCGGGCTCCGCTTTAGCTCAGCTGGGATCGCAGGCAGATGACAGGTCGGTCTTTGCATACTGTGCAGTGACTGACCTGTCAGAGCGCCGCTCTTCCCTATGGGGGTTCGGATGACGACAGACAGTAGAGTCCGTTGTCATCCGATCCGCCAGACGGTTGGAAAAGTAGGGTTTTCTTCCGTCACACTTTGGCGGATCGAAGCGGGTCAGATGTCAGCGGGCATGTCACTGCTGACATCTGTGGCTCCATAGAGGAGCACGGAGCGCCCATTCAGGTCCACCTAAAAAACTGACAGGCGGACCTGAACAGTCCGCTCGTGTGAAAGGGCTATAAGCATAAATAATATAGTTGAATACATTGTTTCATCTTATAATCTCATCAGCAAACAAAATAGCAGTCAAATTGCTTGTGATGCAATTGCAATGATGCAGAATGTGAACCAGGGCCCCATAATATCTGATGAACATTAAAGAGAAGTCCATCCTGGGCTCGTTTGGCTGGACTTCTCCTATGGGTCACAGGAGTGCAATTTGTTTCATACAACTGTGATCCATTTTCAGAGGAGAGCGGTCTGAAATCCGCTCTCCACTGACTTCAGTGTAATCATTCCAGGCAGCGTGTCATTCCAATTTAGGAAGTCTGTATTCCTCAGCTCCCTGGACTGATGGCAGTCTCAGCCTCTCAGCGAGCCGTTGAGATGGCCGCTCCCCGCCCCTCCACAGCTCAGCGCTCCAATAGACTGGAGCATTGACGCGACATTTGCTGAATGCAGCGAAAGTCTTGATTCCCAGGCACTGGAAATCGAAGGACATTCCTTCTATCCCGGAATGGCTTAGTTCCATAGGGAACATTTATCAAATGGAGGAAACAGTAGCCATGGCCAGGGAATCGTCGAATAAATTCAATCAGATATAGTCACCTTGGGTGGCATTTAGGCATTCTGATCAGTACTCACAACTAGATTTGGCATAGATTGATGTTCTGACTTTGATCGTCTCTCTTTCAAGCACCTTGATATGTTGAGATTCTAGATAGTTTATCTATTACAGTGCTTTTTTGGGTGCGTGTCGGTGCCTATATTTGAGATACTCTTTTATTGTTTATTGTTTACCGTGCCTTCCTCAGAGGAATGGAGTCTTTTGTCCAAAACAAACACATTTTTTTTTTCTTTCCTCCCTCGTTTTTTTTTCCTTCTCCCCTAGTTATAGCTAGTATTGGGTAATATCCTAGATTGCGAGTATGTATTGATCTGTTCTGATTATGTGTTAATGTGCGGTACTCATATACAATGGCTGTATTTTGCATTTTGATTTATCTTTTTCTTAATAAAAAAACTTTAATGAGAAAAAAAAAATAGACTGGAGCCGGACCAATTGGCCTTCAGGAGAAAGATTAAAACCCATCTCTTCTGAGGTCAAGGGGTTCCTTACCCATGAAATGGATACAGTGCCCATAGGCGATTCAGTTTGCATGTGTTGCGCTTTACAAGTCTCTCACTCACTCACTCACTCACTCAGTGTGGAGCAGAGCAGGAGAGATGCTGACTGACAGGCAGCAGCTCTCCGCTCAGGGAGGTGAGAGAACTGAGCCATCGGCAGTGTTTGGTGGCTCAGTTCTCAGTGAAGAGGTGGCGGGGTTACAGATGCAGCACCTAGCCAAGTATGAATCTAAAAAAACAAAAACAAACCCATACTTCTCTTTTAATAGCAAAACCTAGCATAACCCACAAAAATAGCAAAACCCACAGAAGCCTTACACAATAAATTGTATATATTTTAAGAATTCTCTTCAGAAAGAACCTCAGCAGGAAGGTGTAATTGACTCAGGTGATGTCCTTTTAGAATTACAGAATTTTGAAACCAATGCTCTGAGGGCAGGGGTGCTGTTAATCTGACTACATATTGTCTCTACGTATTATTTGAAATCTTTGCCACAGTAGAAGTCAATTTAAATAATGTACAGGGATAGGAAATGGTCAACTAACCATACCCCTTGCACTCACAGCAGGGTTCTCAGAGCTCTGTACCTAAAAAAGAACAGCAGAGAAATTACATTTCATTACACTTAACTTGAATGGTCCTTTCTGTAAATAATTCCTGAGATTCTTCTTTAACCGCTTGCCGACTGCATAACTTAGTTTTACAGTGGCAGAACTGCTCTCCTGCTCTAGGTTCATGTACCGAGTACGTGATTCAGCAGTTCCCGAGGAGTGTGTGAGAACCTGGGGTGCTGGGCAAACCCTATTAGGAGGCCAGGAGTGGGCCAGCACAGCAAGGTGAGGGAGTCTGAGGAGCCTGTGGTCAAGAAGACTACTTTTAATAGCAGCACAGCTGCTGGAGTGTAGCCAAGTGGGCTATCATTTTTCATTGTTTATATTTGTTTGAGAAGAACCCCTGCAAGGGTAACCAGTTTGTAAACTTTGTTTTTCCTTTTGAATCAAAGTGATCCATTGAGCCCTTACTATAGTTCCTGTGTGACGTGGATTCACTTTAAAAAAAACGGTCACCACCTCTGAGTCTAATCACCCCCATATCACAATACATATACTAAATTTAACTTTTTATTTATTTTTTTCAGCTTTGGGACTTCCACTTTGATTTTACCATTACAATTATTTTCTTCTTACTTACATTTTTCCATATTATTTAAAACTGCTTCACTGTGCTCAGAGTCACATATTATCTGTTTTCCATATTTATTTTTTGTGCTTTAATAGACTTCTTCTCTCGCTCCCATTACCCACATGCCCTCTGTTATCACCCATGCATTCTACTGTACAGTGATTATCTCCCTTTGTATGCTCAGTAAATATGTAATTAAAGGAAGTCAAGGATCAGGACATTTCCATACAGCCTTCTGAGTGTGCACCTAACCATTTAACATACACAAATTCCATGTAATACTACAATGTAAGAATGCACCAATGAAGTAAGGGACTATGCTATATGGATCGTTTGGAGCATCAAGCTTGAGCTACAGTTTGTATATCCAACATGGTAAACTCAATAAAATATAGTAGGTGCATTTGTAGGGACATATAACACAAGCTCAATTTCTTTCTCAGACACAAAGTATGTTTCCGTTATACAGAAAAATAAGTCTATACAGTTAATTCAGATAGGAAAGAAGTTCAGAATTTGGTCGACCATGAGTTTAAATGCAAGTCGTTTGCAGTTTAATGTGTTATAAACCCAGTAATATGGAGGAAGCTAGCTGACCAATGACGAGTCTGTCCGAAGGATACCAAGCACAAGGCTGGTGTTCCAGGAGGGGCATGTCCATTCATCAGGAGACAACCTGGGATCTGACAGGCTGGATGTTGGTCGCCTGTCAGTTACTAATTTTGCAAAACTACCTGAAGGAAATATGGGTGCTGAATCTACTGAGAGAGGATTCTGGACCATAATTGTCTCCAATCTTATAGGAGGGTCTGTGGCAGAGACTTGATCGTAAGTTCGAGTGACACTCTGGCTGCCAGGCTGGTGAGAGAGGCCTGTCCAGGTGCGCTATACCCACTCCGGCTAGAGTGGCGAAGTAAAGTGTTGTTGGAAGCAGGACTGTTTCCCATATGCAGTTACACCTGAATCTGCTGTCTCCTATTTGTTATCCTTTCACCTTTCTACTGTTTAATCGTTTTTTACCCGGCTGGGTAATAAAAGCACAGAAAAGATGTGCACATTCCCTTTACTACAGTTTTCATCAAGTACCATAGACGGCGGAGATACAGAGGTAACATGCCACCTAAAACAAACCAGCAGCTCTTTCGGGGGTAGTGCTACACCTATATAAATGATTTCCTCTGTTACTCGCTGTAGATTCTGGCACTTTGTACTTACAATCTAATTATATTAACACTTTTTACTGTGGCCTATGCAGTAGCATTTGCCACTGGACATCCAGAAAACATGTCCATACAGACAAAATGCATACTCGTAAGATCCTGACTTGGGCATCTGGATATATCTTTTTGTAATCTCTGGAAGGGATGTTCAGCTTTTGATAACACCTTTGGTAACAGGTAAAACAAGAAGTGGTATGTTATAAAAACAACTGTGGTGAACCCTGGCATTGGCACTATCCCACGCTCATTTACTAAGACAGCCATACCTGCTTGTGACTGATGACACGATCCATGTGTCAAGCAAAAGGGAAAAGAGTGTCTGGCAGACATAAAAAGATCACATTTTTCCAAAGTCCTGTTTCATAAGAAGTTGCCCCCTGTGGACCACTTGTTCTTCTCGTTCTGGGGTCCTTAAAGTTGAATTATTAATCCCAGCTATACTGGGCCAGAACTAGGGTGGAATCTGCGAGTTGCAGAGACCAAGCAAGTGTTCGGGGCTGTAATGCAGCATCCTTAGTTGCCTGGTCTGCTTCCATGTGTGAGTTTTAACCACTTAAAGGAGGACCAAGCCTCTTTCTGAGATTTGTTGTTTACAAGTTAAAAACTGTTTTTTTGCTAGAAAATTACTTAGAATCCCCAAATATTTAAAAACAAATTCTAACACCCTAGAGAATATAATGGTGGTCCTTGTAATACTTTCTGTCACACCATATTTGCGCAGTGGTCTTACAAGTGTACTATTTTGGGAAAAAATACACTTTTTTTAATTTAAAAATAAGACAACAGTAAAGTTAGCCCAATTTTTTTTCATATTGTGAAAGATAATGTTATGACGAGTAAATTGATAGCCAACATGTCACGCTTCAATATTGCGCCCGCTCGTGGAATGTTTTGTGGAATCTTCTAAATGTATTACCCACTGTGCAGGGTTGAACTTGCACCAGTTTCTGTATGTCCAATGACACACAAAGCGTGGCTCCCCCTCCCCACTCTCTCTTTACAGGCAGTGATTGGCAGCCATAAGTGTCCTAATATTAATATTAAGTCAGCAGCAACAGTATTTGTAGCCTGGAGCTACTCTTTAAATCCTTCCTGATAATACAATAATTTGTATCAATTTGTTTTCCTTCTGTGTGAGCTTCCTGTAACTGTTAGTAGGGCAGACAGAGAAGGACACAGTATGAGTGAAAGAAAAGGAAACAGATTCTGTTTATACTATGTTGTAATAACTAAAGGAACCACATCAATGACTTGTGGGAATCCTCCCACTATACTTATGTTTATTTGCATTTTCTATTAAACAGAGATAAATGTCAGATGTAGAACAGTGTGGCTGGGGATGAGCTTTGCTTACAAGTGACAGCAGGGTGCTAAAGTTTGATAACAGTTCTTTATGATGTCACCAACAAAGCATGGGAATAAACTGAGCTTCATGTGCCATGGCTGCTATGTACGGACAGATTACTGAGAATGTAAATTATTTAATAATCTGACAATGTAAAAGGCACTAAACTGTACAGAGAGACTGGTCTTAATGTTACCAGTGTTGAGATTTTGTCTAGTGGATAATGAATGACCACATTGCCCAAATAGAACATCATTTGGCCTTGTGATAATTTGGTTTTAAATAGTCAGATGCCAGCAATCGAGTCCCCAGGCCTTAATCCCCTTGAGTCCCAGAGTTTATGTTTTTGTCTTTTTTTTTTTTCATTTCAGAAATGTCTTGATTCTGCACATTATGGGGTTGATTTGCTAAAACTAGAGAGTTCAAAATCCGGTGCATCTGTGCATTGTAACCAATCAGCTTCTAGGTAAAAAACCTTCAAGTAGAACTATAGGCAAAACTTTTTTTTTCCCATTTTCGATACAGCAAAGGAGGGTTATAACCTCCTACCAGATTCTTTTCGCCATCTGTGACCCATTGCAGAGATTTCTCTTCACTTCCTGTCCCATAGCCCAACAGGAAGTGAGAGGAAATCCCTGCAAGTAAACCACTTTCCACCCAGTCAATAGTAAATTGACGTCTGGGAAGTGGTTGTGTTATCCTGACTGGACGTCATATGATGTCCAGAAGCATAACAGCCACCACTCGCCCATGGGGTGCGCATTGCGGCGATCGGTGGTGTGGAGGCTCTTTAGCATGTGATAAGCAGTGTCCAATCACGGCTGATCACAATGTAAACAGGAAGAGCCGCTGATCACCTTTTCCTCACTCGCGTCTGACAGATGCGAGTAGAGGAGAGCCGATCGGCTGCTCTCCTGACAGGGGGTGTCTGTGCTTATAGTTTATTAGTGCAGCCCCCCTTGGATCCCCGCTCAGGACCACCAGGGATGGGCATCCACACTGGACCACCAGGTATGCCCCCTAGACCACCAGGGAAATGCAAATCTGTGCCAAGGCAGCTGCCAATCAATGCCCAGGCAGCTGCCAATCAGTGCCCACCCAAAATCCCTGCCAGTGCCACCAGGAATAAGCATCAGTGCCACATAAGCATCAGTGCCGTCTATCAGTGCCACCTATCAGTGACACCCATAAGTACCCATCATTGCAGCCTTTCAGTGCCGCCTATCAGTGGCAATCAATGCCCATCAGTGCTGCATATAAAGTGCTACCCCTCAGTGCCGCCTACCAGTGCGCATCTTTAGTGCCCATCAGTGCGGCCTTATCAGTGCCCATCAGTGAAAGAGAAAACTTTCATATTTACAAAATTTTATAACAGAAAAAAAAGAAAAACTTTTTTATTTATTCAAAATTTTAGGTCTTTTTTTTTATTTGTATAACAAAATATAAAAAACCCATAGGGGATCAAATACCACCAAAAGAAAGGTCTATTTGTGGGAACAAAAATGATAAAAAATTTGTTTGGGTAAAGTGTAGCATGACAGCGCAATTGTCATTTAAACAGCGACAGCACAGAAAGTTGAAAATTGGCTTGGGCAGGAAGGGGGTGTAAGTTCATGGTATTGGAGTGGTTAAGGGAGTTCTTTGGGGCCCCCAAGTCACCAGAATTAGTGCCCCCATTGGAAGATTTCCCCTTTATTACTTTTTTGGGGACAACCCAAAATTTAGGGTTTTCGTTTACTTTCAATTTCAATGATAAAGGGTAAACAGGACAAATAGAGTGGGTGAATCATCTTAAAGTGGAGGTCCACCCCAATTTTTTTTTTAAAAAGCCAGCAGCTACAAATACTGCAGCTGCTGACTTTTAAAAAATGGACACTTACCTGTCCAGCGCACCGAGGATGGCGGCTTCACTGCCCGATTTCCTGCTGCGCATGCGCGAGCGGCACGGCCCGGCCTCACCGGTCCCCACTGTCTCCTGGGACCAGTGTGTTTCCAAGAAGACAGCGGGGGGACAGGGGACAGGAGGGGGCGTGACTCCCACGAGTATCTGCACCCCCTCCCCCCTGAAAGGTGCCAAATGTGACACTGGGGGGGGGGGGGGGTTCCAAAAAGCAGAGGGTTCACTTTTTGTGTGGACCTACTCTTTAACTGGGGCACAGACGGCAATAAAAACTGAAAAGTTCTAATCTCTCTCCACTCTATCCAAAACAAAAACAAAAAAAAAGGAAAGTTTTGCCTTTAGTTATACTTTCAGTATGCAGCTCCCCGCAGCCCCTCTTGAAACTTATCCAAGCCCGATCGCGATCCAGTTAATGTGCACAAGACCAGCTGCTCTCCTGGGTCTTTGCCTCCTCACTGGCTGACAGACAGCAGCAGGAGACATTGATGGGAGGGTGCGGAGCAGAGGCTGGGCTGAGGCATGTTCTGTGTGTTTTATGGACACACAGAGTAGGGCACAGGAGTGAGGAGGCACAAGATTTCCAATAGCAAGTGGCTTTCTATGGGGGCACTCATAGAAAAAGAGGAGCCAGGAGCACTGGCAGGAGACACAAGAAGAGGAGGATTGCACAGAGCAGGTAGTGGAAGTATGACATGTTTTATTTATTTAACCTTTAACCACCTCAATACAGGGCACTTACACCCCCTTCCTGCCCAGGCCATTTTTCAGCTTTCAGTGCTGTCACACTTTGAATGACATTTTCACAGTCATGCAACACTGTACCCCCATTTACCTGCCCCTGCCATTCTGCTAGCGGCATTGTACCCGGTGGTATATATATATATATATATATATATATATATATATATATATATATATATATATATATATATATATATATATATATATGCAGAACTGCACCAGATTTTGCAGTTTTAGTAAATCAACCGCTATATGGCGCATGTGCCCGCCGTTTAGAGCTGACTGCGCAGGCGCTGTATAGCGCCGACTCGCAGCTCGGCTATTTACAGAAAACTGGTGACGCGCCTTGTGCGACATGGGAACTTTGTCACAACACGTCAATCATCTAACCCAGGGATAGGAAGGCCCAGTCCCGCGGGAATCAGAACCCGGAAGCCAGGGAGAAAATCACACTATATCGGTATGTACGGCGAAAAAAAAAAGACCTGCATACTGTAAATGTCGTTCGTATGCTGGATGTAATGTTAGAAATTTTTTTTAGGGTGAACCCGCACTTTAACTTTATTTTATGGATTTAAAAAAAAAAAAAATTGGGTCACTTTTATTCCTATTACAAGGAACGTAAACATCCCTTGTAATAGAAAAAAGCATGACATGTCCTCTTAAATATGAGATCTGGGGTCAAAAAGACCTAAACTCTCATATTTGGACTTAAATGCAATAAAAAATGGCCCTTTAGGAGCTATGGGCGGAAGTGAAGTTTTGACGTCGCTTCCGCCCTGTTATGGTATGGAGACGGGTGGGGGCCATCTTGCCCTCACTCGTATCCATACCCAGCAATGTGAAGGATCCGATCGCCTCTGCTACTACCGACGACTCTGGTAGGTGGCAGAGGGCGTGGGAGAGCGGCAGGAGGGGGGCCCTCTTTCACCGCTGATAACGGTGATCTTGCATTGAATCCACCGCAGAGACCACCATTATTGGAAACATGACCGCCCACTGAAAAGATGGATACCTCGGTTGTGGCAGCAGCCGCTGCCATTACCGAGATATCCATCGTTAAAGTGCTGATGTATATATACAGTGGGCGGTCGTTAAGTTGTTAAATAAAGTAAAAAAAAAAAAAAAGTAAACATTGTGATGCGGTTAATTGTACACTGCAACTAGAACTGAAAGCTGCCCACATTCTAAAAAGCTCATTCAGCATGTGGGCAGCGTGAGTAAGCCCTAAGACACACAGGTTAAAGCTTTCATATCACAGGACAGGCAGACCCTGCTGGACCCTGCTATAGACCTGATGGGCCCGATAAAGGAGGGCTGCCTGTAATCGCAATCAAAAGCCCTATCTTTGCCTATAATACAAAAATCCACACAAAATAAGCATTCTTTTATACCGGTAAGTAGAGCATTATAATGATGTAGCACCCTGGTGTTTAAACAGGATTGCTAACAAATTTAGTTTGCCAGGTAGTAATTGTCCTGGCTGATTGATAGAAGATCCACTGTTTCTTCCCTAAATTCTGGAATGCTGCACATTTTCTCTTTTGTCACTAGGTGGCGCTGTGGCTGGTGACATTGACAGGGGCTTAGCAAGGTCAGATCATGAATGGATAGGATGTGTCAGTCAATTGGTGGGGGTTTCTTTTAGTCCCTAGGCCTGCTGGGAGAGCCTATTTATTTGGGTGGAGTCAGGTGATCAGGGTTCTGTGCCACCTGGACAGCTGTCTGGGTGGATGTGTGTTATGTCGCCTCAGCCTGCTAGGCCGGAAGCCTGAGGCCTATCCTGGGGACACCTGGCTGGTAGGCTGCCTGAGGCCTATCCAGGAGCAGGAGAAGTAGTGTAGGGTTGGGACTGCAGGACTGGAGTCCAACCGAGTAGCGAAGGTTCAGCCGGATGGGGAACCAGTTGTGGTCAGAGATAGAGGGGAAGCTGTCACCACTAAGGGACCATCCACCTTGTTACTGGAGACTACTGTGAGTAAGCTGAAGCAAGTACATGAGCAGTCTTCTTACCAGCCAAGGATGGTGAAGAAGTGGAAAAGAATCAGCAAATGTCAAGCCAGGGACCCAGCAGGATAGAGGGAGTGACAGCAGGGGTGACACTTGAGGAGTATACAGCAGAATAGCTGTGGAAGAGCTCAAGGGATCCAGTGACGACTGGGATCTGGAAGTCTAGTGAGACTGGGAGCTCAGTGAGTGAAGATATACAGTGGGATACTGTGAGATAAGTAAAGGACTGTTCTGTTTTAACAAGAGATTTGAACTACCTTTAGTGACTGTTGCAAGATAAGTTAACATAGGAGACAGCAATCCTACCTATACAGGAGTGTTATCCGACTGAAGGCCTTCCACTGTATAGCTGTCTGGTACCTATAGAAGTCTTGGAGTCTGCCAATTACCATTGCATCTACTCAAGGGTGCCCTGGCCCTAACCCTCTCTCCCACAGTTTTGTTAAGAGACAATAAATCTCTTGCTCGTGTAGCGCCCCCTTACTTTCAGTATGGGCACTGCGCTAAAGTTAGTGGGGAATGGGAGAGTTATTTTGCTCCCATTCGCAATTTGCTAAATTGGGACTTCTGTCATTCCAGAAATGTCCACTGGGTCAGTCTGTGCTCCAGGGATGCGGTGCCATCCCTGGCCGGCAGTTGGCACCAGAGGGGTTCTGGCAGAGCAAGTTTTCCCCAGCAGCCAATCAGAGGAGTTTTCCCTCGCGGGGCATGCTGGGGGAAGAGTATATCTGTGACAGATGTCATGTGCTCTAAAATCTTTGCGGGGTCCCGATTCCAGGTGTGGCATCCACCTTTAGGGTGCGCGCATCCATGGACCCCGCCAGCACGGCCCACCTGGCCAAATTTGCAGGCTACACAGAACCTCATCCAGAGGTGAAAAGGGAATCCAGTGACTTACTGGGTCCCCAGTTCTATTGAGAGGATCCCAGGCTGGGTGCTGTTCGATTGGGGGGGGGGTCGGCTTGAGGAGAACCCGGAGGCAGGTTGTCCAACAGGGCTTGAACGAACCAATCGGGGATCTGGTGACTGGAATGCTGACAGGTATGCTTTGCTGTCATGCGGTGACCTATGCTAAAACTTACTGGGAGGATTCGCTCCAATCATCCATCTAGCTTGCTTAAAGTAATAGGCCTGTGGCAGAGGCCCTAGAGCCAGGCCTGTGAGAGAGACCTGTTCCTCCAAGCAAATCTAAAGTGACACCTCGGCTGCCAGGCTTATGATAGGGGTCTGTCCGGGGGCACTTCACCCACTCTGGCTAGAGTGGCGACGGACCACAATCTGGTACTACTGAGAGCAGGACTGCTCGGTTCATATCCAGGCCTGACACTGCAACGTTTCTCTCGTTTCCTTCATCAGCCTTATCTTTCCCATTTGATGTTGATGTTGGACGTGTTGGCCCGGAAATAAAGCATTGGAAAACCTTTATTCACTGTCTGGACCTTCGCTCACTGCTCTGTTTCTCCAACTGCACCCCTAGATTGCATCAAGGTAACTTAAAAATGCAGACCCCAACAACAACTCAGCGGCTCCTTAAGGGGGTAGCGCTACACTCGCATTCAAAAAGTGACTGGCGCCCATCATTTCTTCTTGCATGACATCCACCATGCCTGGTAACCAACTCTACAAGGAAGGATGTCAGCTCTCCCTAACCCTTGAGGTCATTATTAGACCTCTGGGGCCTGGGATCTTGCTACAATTAAAATATACTTTTGTTGCACTGTATACCAATGAGCTTACAATAGATCACACTGAACCGTACAAAAAGCATCTACGCTTCTTTACTTGCTGCATGATTATTTTTAAGTCAATAACTTTTATAAGAGATGAACAGAGATAATCAGGCACATATTATTTTCATAAGGAGGCCAGCAAGGGCAGCCAATTTATTTCTGATGTGATAAATTTACTTTAGAGCTTTTTCAAAACTGCACAGTACACACTCGTCTTTTGCTAAACAAGCACACTTCTTTATAGTCATTTAGTAGTTACAGTATATTCAATCCAATCTGATTTATAAGTGTAACGCCTGGTTACTTTAGGTATCGGTGCTATTTAAATTTAGAGGGAGATCAGAGTGTAGTTAAACTCTGATCCAAATTTTTATGTGCAAAACAGGGTCTCTGTCTCAGCTTGGCTGTGTTGTGGGCTATTCTGTTGTGCTGGGGTGCTCTTCCCGCCCCTTGTGCAGTAGGTGGCAGCAGTGGAGTCAAGGTTTGGGTGCTCTTCGCCAGCAGCCAATCGGGAGGGTTTGGCCTTGCTGTGCATGCTGGGGGAGGGTATTTATGGGGCAGACGCCATTGGTTCTGGGTTCTCCTTCGTCCAGTGTGACACCCACATCAAGGCGCCCCGGCGTTATGGCCTACCTGGCCAGGGTGTGCGTGCCACGCGGTGTTCCTGGTTCCGGGGCAACGTTGGCCTGGAACATTTGAGCAGTGACGGGGACCCAGTGAGCGACTGGGTTTCCACCTTTGAGGATCCCAAGCTGTATTGCTGTTTGGCGGAGAGTCCGTCTGAGGAGCGCCATTGAGAGGCTGGCAATCCAAAAGGGCCTCGACAAACCACCGGGGATCAAGGTAACCGGACACTGAAGGATTGATCACCTGTCAGTCAGTACCTGGGCGACAAGTTGAAGGAGATCCAGGCGTCATTCAACTAAGGAGGATCTCCTCCATAACTACAATCAGAGAGGGCCTGTGGCAGAGGTTTCTCCCTGACGTTCACCAAGGAGGGTCTGTGGCACAGACTTTTCCTCAAGTTCAAGTTCACTAAGGAGGCTCTGTGGCAGGGACTTTATCCTACAAATGTCCGAGTGATACTCCAGCTGCCAGGTCAGTGAGAGAGACCTGTCCGGGTACACTAATCCCACTCAAGCAGGAGTGGCGCAGAGAAGTGTTTACGCTTGGGAGCAGGACTGTTTTCCTATCATCACGCCTGAATTTGCTATTCTCCTTTCAACTTTACTTTCCTCACCACAAGTTTTATTGTTTTTACCCGGCTGGGTAATAAAGAGCACAGCAAAGAGCACCTGTTGCGGACATTCCTTTGCTTCTACTAAATGCATCATGCACCCCTAGGAATTTGGAAGAGCCACGAGGTAAATGTGCCACCCAAAACAACCAGCAGCTCCTCCGGGGGTAGTGCTACATAAGCAAAGACATTTTAGAACTGTATGTCATCTAACCACAATGATTTGAGAACTAGAACGTTGCAGCTCACATGCTGGAAAGGAGTGGACAAAACAAGAATAAAGCAGCCAAGTCCATCAATTACAGTCAAAATCTATCGTAAAAGTAACAGCAAAGCTTGGGAACAAATGTATAACAGTAGTGACCTGGTCATTGCCCATAGCACAACAGTTTGACATTTCAGACTGGTTTCTGCTGCACACCCATTAATGAAAGCCGGCGAAAGGAATGCAAATGGATCAAAAAAAGAATGCGTCAAATAGCAAAACCTGCTGATGAAATATTTTTTACTTGAGTGATTCAGTCAGCCAGATGTGAGGTGTAACTTACATCATGTAGATCAGTTGAGACCAACTTGAACATTAGGCCTAGTTTATACTTGCAGCCGTAGGGGAATGGTAAAAACGGGTGTACTCACTTTTGTCACCAACCGTTTAGACATTAATGGCTGTGTGTTGAGTTATTTTGAGAGGACAGCAAATTGACACTGTTATACAAGCTGTAGACTCACTACTTTACATTGTAGCAAAGTGTAATTTCTTCAGTGTTGTCACATGAAAAGATATAATAAAATATTTACAAAAATGTGAGGGGTGTACTTACTTTTGTGAGATACTGTAACATCTCCCAGCTGCCTGTCAAACAACCTCTGAAGATTGCTCTTCAAAGGCCTACGCAGATGTAAATAAGCTCTCAAGAGCTTAAGAGGAACTTAAATTAGCCCCATCATTGGTATCAGTAGCAGTAACAGCACTTTCACACTGGGGCGGGCGGGCGGACATCAGCAGCGATTTACCGTAATTTTTGCTGTGCTTTTCGGCCACTAGCGGGTGGCCGAAAACCTTCTAACGGTCGAAAAAGGGGTAAAAACACAGCCAAACCTCCGCTACCTATTGATTTCAATAGGACTTTTATTAGCCTCCTGTCAGCGCACCGCTCCAGTGTTAAAGGAGAGGCGCTAATATTTTACTAATAATGGCAGCAATCTGCGATTTTTTAGTGGGACTGCGACATTGCAGCGGACAAATTACACTTTTTGGGGGCCAGTGAAAAAAAGATGTGCATTTATGTTTTTTTGTTCACATTGCTGCACTGTGTTTTGAAAAGTCCTGCATACTGCATCTTTTGTGTGCTTTTTTTTTTTAACACACTTAGGCTGCTTTCACACTGAGGTGCTTTGCAGGCGCTATTGCGCTAAAAATACTGCCTGCAATGCGCCCTGAAAGAGCCGCTCCTTTCTATCCAGTGTGAAAGCCTGAGGGCTTTCACACTGGAGCGTTGAGCTGGCAGGACGCTTAAAAAAGTCCTGCCAGCCGCATCTTTGAGGCGCGGTAGGAGCGGTAAAAATACCTGCTCATTGAAAACAATGGGGTCACGCCTTCAACCCGCCCGCAGAACGCTGCAAAGTGGCGTTTTTGTGGAAGTTTTTAACCCTTTTTCGTCCGCTAGAGGGGGTTAAAACCGCAACGCTAGCGGCCGAAAGTCACGGCAAACACAACGGTAAAACGCAGCTAAAAATAGCGTTGCTTTACCGCCAGCGCACCCAGCGTTTCAGTGTGAAAGTAGACTAAAAATGCACCTTCCAATGTAAGTCAATAGGAATGCATCAAAAATGCTTTAAAAGTGGATCAAAAGTGAGCCCCATCTGCAATTTCGGTGCATTTGTTTGAGTCACATGTCCCTGTTTCACAGTGCCATGCTGGGAGTCGGGAAGCCAGAAAAGGCACCAAAAAATGCAATAAAAGCATGTAAAAAAAAAGCAATATGCGTTGCTAACCCCTTCCCGACCAGACGCCACAGTTGTACTGCGGCAGGTTGGCTCCCCTCGGCGAAACGACATTACCTTACGTTGGTTTGACTTTTGACCACTAGGGGGCGTGAACACACCCGCAGCTAGCCGCTGGAGCCAATGCGGTCACTCGTGACAGAGCGAGACCTGGGATCTGTGCGTAAACAGGGGAGAGGAATCAGATCATGTGTTCATACTAACTATGAATACCGATCTCTCTCTCTCCTCCTAGTCAGTCCCATCCCCCCCACAGTTAGAACACACCTAGGGAGCACAGTTAACCCCTTGATCGGCCTTTAGTGTTAGCTCCTTACCTGACATTTATACAGTAATCAGTGCATTTTTATAGCACTGATCGCTGTATAAT
Organism: Rana temporaria; assembly: GCF_905171775.1. Taxonomy (NCBI): domain Eukaryota; kingdom Metazoa; phylum Chordata; class Amphibia; order Anura; family Ranidae; genus Rana; species Rana temporaria. Next base: position 74,097,157 of record NC_053496.1, on the reverse strand, counting down.
TGTCACTGGTGTCAAAAGTGTCTTATTATTATTATTATCAATTTACAGGCACCAAAACACACACTGATGAAATTTAATTTGTGCAGGCTGTATTTTGACAAAACACACTGACCTGCAAATTATGAATAAAGCCAACTGAGCTGTATGAGAATGAAGTGTGCTGTTGCAGCCTACTGCATTAAACATCTGAAAAACCATGTGAACAAACAAGGCCTACATCATTTGTGGAGCACACCTTACAATTGCAAGCTTTTTATGAATGTGCAAAGCTGAGTGAATTTCACTGGATGGAGTGCCTCCATTACAGCCATGTAACCTAAGTGCCGGTTCACACAGGGGCGACCGGTCAGGCGACTTAGCCACCTGACAAGTCGGGCTTAATGCATTGCAATGGAACCGTTCTAATAGGAGCGACTCAAGTCGCTCCGACTTAGAAAAAAGCTCCTGTACTACTTTGGGGCAACTTCTACACATAAGTCATTTGCAAGTCGCACTGTACAGGATGGCTTTAGAGTCGGACGATTTTGAAGCCACCCCTGTGTGAACCGTGAGCAAGCAACTAAACAGCACAGGTGCATTTAGAAATCTTGATTTTTAATTGAAGCAGGCAATAACAAATTATACATAATAAAAGGCAGGAAAATGGGGAAGATCTGTACAATATATTCAATACTACACGTTTTCACTTTAATCGCATTTAAAAAAAAATACCTGAGTTAGTCTGCAGCTTCTGTAAAATGATAATTTAAAAAAGGAGATTCTTTGCAAAATAGCAACCTGAGGGATTTCTGCTGGTGTACAAACATGCCCCCAGAAAACAAGCTTCTTGTGTGTGAGATTGGCTCACTGCTTTTGCCAGAAGTTTGCAGTCACATTTCAGAAATGCCCTGCTGCAAGTTTTATTTTTAGTCAGATACTTTCTAAGCCCCGTTAACCTCTGAGGGGAAGCAGTTAATGCAGCCTTTTCTCATTACAGTTCTACAAGATGGCAGCACATAATTGAGGTGATGGTAGCTGTATTAGTGCACTTTTGCAGCAAGATTTCCTAACCTTTTTAAATAGGCTTGTTCGCAATAGTTACGCTGATAGCTATATCCAATGCACAGACAAGGCAAAATGTCTTGCCATGCATTACATTTTTCAGCACAGTGGGTTTCAACGTTAACCACTGCATCCCAAATACTGCATTGAATAGAACTGTATTAAATTGTTTATCTATAAAGTTCTGATAAAGCCAAATGAAAAAAAAAAAAAATTATATTAGCACTGTATTCAGCACATTTCTGGTGTGAATGAGCCCTAAAACCTCTGTGGATCAGAGCTGCTTGAACCATAAAAGAAGGGGGTAGGCCCTGAAAGAGTAGTATGGACAGCTCTCAACAGCATTGCAGCATATAACTATAATGAAGAGTGATTCTCTAATTTCAAAATAAATGATTTTTAAAGAGAGGACATGGCAAAGAGAAAGTTATGAATCTGCAAAAAAATATATATAGTTGTTTAAGCCCTGGTTCACACTGGGTACGATTTGGAACGATTTGAGATGCGATTTGACATGTCAAATCGCATCTCAAATCGGCGGCAATTGTCAGCAATGGCACTGTCCTAATCAGTGCGACGCCGCATCTGCGATTTCAAAAAGTAGTTCCTGTACTACTTTTTGCGATTTCGGGCCGCGATTTACATTAAATTGCGGCCGAAATTGCGGCAAATCGCGGCCGCAAAATCGCGCATTTTACCGCGATTTTGAATTCGCAGCAGTGTGAACCTAGGCTAATACTGATAAAAAGATCAGTGATGCAAAATGCATGCCCTGTATTTCACTCATGAGAAGTTTACCTCACAAATTTTTAATAAGACATCCACTTGCCGTGGTCTTCCATTTTCCACACAGTCTGGTAGGTGCACAGCTGTGTTAGTTAATTAGAACCAAACTATCTCAGCTGTGATCAGATGAGGGGAACAGAAGCCCTGGCCTTGTCTGACCAGTAATTCCTATTTTCTTGTATCTTTCCTTAGGAGATGTATTTACCACAGCAGTTACACTGATACAGGTAAGATGGCTACTGAATATGTATGCAATGCCAGTATCAGTTTTATAACAGTGTACTGTATTATTATTATTGTGTATGTCTTGCATATTGCTGGGACTACAGCTTTAAAGTGAAATCATTTTGTGTAAGGCCCATTTCACACTGGAGCGTTTTGCAGGCGCTATATCGTTAAAAATAGCGCCTGCAAACCGCCCTAAAACAGCTGTTACATTTACTCACCATGTGAAAGCCAGAGGAAAGCAGAGCGGTAAAAAAAAGTCCTGCTAGCCGCATTTTTGGTGCAGTGTGATTACCGCTCCTGCCCATTGAAATCAATGGGACAGCGCGGCTATACCGCCCGCAATACGCTGCTTCAGCAGCGCATTGCGGGCGGTTTTAACCCTTTCTCGGCCGCTAGCGGGGGTTAAAATCGCTCCATTAGCGACCGAAATGCTCCGCAAATCCGCCCACAGCGTTGGCGGCAAAAATAACGTAATTTTACCGCCGACGCTATGGGTGGCTTAGTGTGAAAGGGGTCTAAAAGACAAAAAATAGCCCACCGATTGGGAGAAATGTGGCCATTGTCATTACCAAGCTCTCCTGAAAATGCTAGTTGCCTGGCTATCATGCTGACATTGCCCTAATACTTTGGCAAGTGTGCAGAAAAGGCCTTCTGATTTCTGAATTGTATTCTTGTTCCAGGCTAGAAAGTACTAAAACAATACTGTTTTTAGGAAGCCAGCGACAGCAGCCTTTTGTATATTTCTTATGGCAGGCCTCATTTACACTGTCCGAGGGCTGTGTTTGCCTGCACAGGGATGCAGAAATGTTTCATGTATCCCTGTGCAGGCAGTCCCATTCATGTCAATTGCGACACAGCCGCTATGCCCAATTTGACATCTATGCACCCACATAGCTGTCAAACCGGGAGCAGCTGCTACATCTCAATTGTTATAAAAAAGACCTACACAGAACACTTGTGCATCCTCATGCTGGAAAACACAGCCCTTGCATGGGCATATGCTTAAAGTGGAGTTCCACCCTGAAACAAAAATTGACACCAAAAATCTACAAATAAATAAAATAAAAAAAAAAAAATGAAAAAAAAAAAATCCTCCACGGTGGATCTCCTTTCTCGTCCTACACTCAGTGTCTTCTTGTGAATGGGGGGCGCTGCCTTCTGGGAACTGTGTGTATCCCAGAGAGAAGTCGGCCCATTCACAAAGTGCCGCGCTGCTCGCGAATGCGCAGTAGGAAACAGGCAGTGAAGCCGCACGGCTTCACTGCCTGTTTACCTTACTGTGGATGGCGGCGCCTGGAGCTGCCAGGATCGAGGGATCGGTCTTGGAGTAGGCCGACATCGCGGGCGACTAGGACAGGTAAGTGTCCTACAGTGTTTGTAGCTGCTGACTTTAAAAAAATAAAATAAATCACGCGTGGAACCTCCCTTTAACCGCTTGCTGCCTGCCCACAGTACATTTACTGCAGACGGGCAGCACAGCCAGGCTAGACGAAAGTTGGGAGGTATGTGTACTGGTATGTTGCCCAGCACATGTGTACTAGTGCTTGATCCCGTGACCACTGTACTACACTACCAGTGTAAAGAAAATACCTGGTCATCTCCCCAGTGTAGTACAGTGTCACTAATTTAATTTGCGTATAGTGGTGCATTACCACGATATTGGCAGTTAACCAGTTGCCGACCGCCGCACAACAATATACGTCGACACAATGGCACAGGCAGGCATATGGGCGTACCTGTATGTCCTTGCCTCTTTCCTCATGTCGGCCTTTTGGTCCGGCGTCGAGGAGAGAAGACATCTCACAGTGAGTTGCGGCAACAGTACACTGACACAGTACACGTAGGCACACTTTTCACCCCCTGCACCCCCAGTCACAGTGTCACCGATTGCAGTGTTAATTTATTTACTGATCGCTGCATTTGGTGTCATTTGTGACTGTAAAAAGTACCAGGGCAGTTAGTGGTAGGCCCCTTTAGGTGTAGGGTACCCCCTAATAAAGGTTTAACCCCTTAATTGCCCCACAGGTAACCCTTTCACCCCCGGTCGCCGGTGTCCCTAAGCAATCTTTTTTCTGATTGCCGGGCAGTGGCGGCTCGCCCATAGGGGGTGCCCGGGCGCCGCCCCCCCCCCCCCTCCTGTAGGCACAAAAAAAAATGTCTTTTTTTTTTTTTCAGTGGCCCCTTTAAGAAACTTAAAAAAAAAAAATTCCTTTACTTAAAATTAGATTGAGCGCCGGCCACTATTGCCCTATGAAGCGCCACGTCAATGCAATCTTAAGATTGCATACATGGCGCTTCATTTGCGGGCTGTTATCCCGCCTATTGAGCGCATTTGAAAGCGCTGATAAGCTTCCTGTGCCAGTGCTATTATGGGCGCCTTACTTCCGGCCATTCGTCTTACAGACGAAAAACGGAAGTGACGTCACGCGGCAGCTCACAACTTTACACAGCCTGAGCGGAGCGGAGCTGAGCAGATGGAGAAAGAGAGAAAGCCTGAGGGAGATTTCGGTGGGTTTAGATTTACAGACGTTGGATCCAGATACTTCTGTTGTGGGATGATATTGTCACATTTGTTACTTTGTGTATTTCTCAATGTTTTATAGCTGTTTGCAGGCGTGTTTATAGCTCAGCTGTTTGCCTGTCTGGCTCACATTGACCAGCAAAATTTACTGATAGAACTTTGGAGACGGTTGAAGTTTATATCAGCAGCTACCACAGCACTAAATCACATCGGACTGACCATTCAATTGGATGGCTGCCTTATACCGATCACTCTGACCTGTTATTGTTGTTAAACTGCTGGGACTTGTAGTTCACAGTATGTCCGCAGTCTCTGGTAATCTTGTGCAGTATGTGTGCAGTCTCTGGTAATCTTGTGCAGTATGTGCGCAGTCTCTGGTAATCTTGTGCAGTATGTGCGCAGTCTCTGGTAATCTTGTGCAGTATGTGCGCAGTCTCTGGTAATCTTGTGCAGTATGTGCGCAGTCTCTGGTAATCTTGTGCAGTATGTGCGCAGTCTCTGGTAATCTTGTGCAGTATGTGCGCAGTCTCTGGTAATCTTGTGCAGTATGTCTGCAGTCTCTGGTAATCTTGTGCAGTATGTCAGCAGTCTCTGGTAATCTTGTGCAGTATGTCCGCAGTCTCTGATAATCTCATGCCCATTTAGAGTCCTTCATAACTAACAGTGTAATTTTTTAGTTTGTTTGCGCCGATCTGTAAGGCTGCGCTGTATACCATGATTTGTGATGCTGGGGCTATATACTGTGCTGTGATGCTGAGCTGTATACTCCTGACACTATGAGTGGAAGCAAGTGGAATACAGGGGACAAAGTGGGTGTATTCTATAGGGGGTGTGGCTTATGAGAAGTGGGAGGTACCAAATGTGGAGGGGCGGGGTCTTGCGCCCCCCCATTCTAAAACTTCACCAGCCGCCACTGTTTGCGGGTGACGCTAGTTAGCTATTTAGGTTCACAGTCAGGTTTTTATAGTGTCAGGTACCCCCATATACTACCTATTAAAGGTTTTAACCCCCGATTGCCCCCTAGTTAACCCTTTCACCAGTGATCACCGTATAAGTGTTACAGGTGACGCTGGTTAGTTAGTTTGCTTTTTATAGTGTCAGGGCATCCACCGTTTATTACCCAATAAGGCTGGGTTCACACTACTACACTACTTTCATCCTACTTTGCTCTGCTACATCGGTCCTACATTTATCCTACATTGGTCCTACATCCATCCTACTTTCATGAACAGGATACTACTTTGGTCCGACTTCAATGATATTCAATGGGCCTGAAGTAGGATCAATGTAGGACCAAAAGTTGTACAGGGAGCATTTTCAAAGTCGGACCGACTTGTGTAGGACGCTACAAGACGCTCTCATAGGGAAACATTGAACACAGAGCAAAGTAGGATGAAAGTAGTGTAGTAGTGTGAACCCAGCCTAAAGGTTTAACTTCCTGATCGGCCGGCAGGTGATATCAGTTAGGTTTTAGTGTCAGATAGGGTCTGCATCGCCCCAGGCAGAGTCAGATTAGTGTCAGTAGCGCTAACGCCTATGCACACAGCATACACCTTCCTTAGTGGAATAGTATCTGAACGGATCAATATTTTATCTGATCAGATCTAGACTAACGTCCCCAGCAGTTTGGGGTTCGCAAAAACGCAGTGTTAGCGGGATCAGCCAAGATACCTGCTAGCACCTGCATTTTGCCCCTCCGCCCAGCCCAGCCCACCCAAGTGCAAAAAAATGTGTTTAACGATCTGAATCATTTAAGTGTAAGAATATTTGATCCCAATCTTTGACCCTTACCTTGACCCTAATTCCCTTTACACACGATCAGGCTTTTGCCCGGCCAAATCGCATCGGAATTCCGACGGAATTTCATCAGAGTAAAAATAGAACATGCTCTATATCTAAACTCCGATGGAATTCCTCGGAATATCCGATCAAAAAACTTCGATGGGGCTACACACGATCGGAATATCTGATAGAAATCTGATGGCATAACTCTAACCTAGATCAGACTTTGATGTAGCTATTTTTTTATTATTATTAATATACAATTTTAGCTTTTCTTGCACACTTTTTTTTCTGCTGCAAGGAAAGAACAATGTATCTTTCTCTCCATTCAGAAGAGAGACAAAACACATGGGCTGTGCAGTTACTCATCATTGTTGTAGCCAATCGGAGGTTATCACAGCGATCAGGTGACCGGGAACCAGGAATCCCGATCGTTAGTACGAGACTTGGGGCTCTCTGCGAGAGAACGCGCCCCCAGCACAAAGAAAGGTACACAAATATGTGGCCTCATGGATAGAGGCCCATTTCCGTGAGGCCGCATATCTGCGTACTGTCGGCAGGAAGGGGTTAAAGTAGAACTATTGCCTCCCCTTAAAAATCATTGTGCTGCAGCTCTTATTTAGAAGTGCTTACAATTTCCCCTTTTCCCCATGCAAAGTTCCAAAAACACCTGTTGGTCCTGCCAGGGAAGACCACCAAATACAGCTTCCTGTGATGTTGTGGCAACATACTGCACTGCTCCTGAATGCAAAGCAGTTGCCACTCTCAGGTAGGCTGTATCTACTTATACTACAGTGGGGAGAAAAAAAATTCTGGGGGTGTGGCTTTCAAAAATGTTGGTTCCATGTAATTTTATTCTATTTTCAGAAAATACAGGAAGACATGCACATACATAGTTCAAGAAACATCTGAATGGGTTAGTAGTTACTGTAGGAATAGATGAAAAATTGGAAAAAAAAGTTTACATCTCTCTAGCAGAAAAGTACATTGGGCTGCCATTATATGGGAGACTTGAATCTGCACAGGGGCTTCTTATAGGTGAACTTAGAAGACTAAAGACCAGGAGTATTTACAGAGATTATGTTAGTTGGTTATGTACAGGTAGACCATGATGGAAGGGTTCACCCCACAGCATAGGGGAAAATAACTGACCCTTAGTATACAAAAGAGAACATAATGTAAATGGCTATTGACTCAAGTGAAAGGAAGAGTAGGGGGGGAAGTGGAAATGTTACTGCAGCAAAAAAAGGGAGAAGACAGAAGGCAGGAAGACAAAGAAGTAGCTAGGAGTCAAATGTGGGAAAGACACACCAGTCAGTGTTGCCAACCGTCCGTATTTTTACGGACAGTTCGTAAAAACGGGCACTTTTTTCCCCTGTTCGTAAATGTCAGTGGTTGCGGAAATGTGCCAGTAAAAATAGCCGAGACCGGTTCGGCTTGGAACTGCGCATGGAGATTGGAGGCAGGGGGTGATGGTGGCTGCGGTGGCAACGCAGAGGGGGATGGTGGCAATGAAGAGGGTGGGGGATGGAGACGGGTTGTTGGTGGCACCGCAGAGGGGGATGGAGGCAGGGGGTGATTGGAGGCAGGGGGAGATTGTGGCACCGCAGAAGGGGGTGAAGGCAGGGGGTGTTGGTGGCAGAGGGGGATGGAGGCAGGGGGTGATATGACTAAATAAGTTGCCCATATTATATCCAAAATAACAAAAATATGTTTTTTTACCTTAATATCTACCTTAAATTACATTGCTATTTGCCTAGTGTAGTGGTGTGTAGCCTAAAAACAGAAATTTGCACCTAAAAATGTAATTTAGTAACTTTTGTCAGTAAAAACGTGGCTGCGCCAGTAAATTTCGGGTGTCGTGCCAATAAATTTCAATCTGGTAGGTTGGCAACACTGACACCAGTTTGCGAGCAACACAAGTAGATGTGTGATTAAAAAAAATAAAAAGGGGGTGCAGGAATGTTGGATAGATAAGGGGATACTTTGTAATGCAAGTACATCTACTCCCCCCCCCCCCCCCAGAACAACAATTCTTCTGTCCAAAGGTGCCCTCTGTGCTCCTTTATTCAAAGTGGAGGCACTCTGCAGAGATAAGAGAGCTGAAATTCGCACTGCACAAGTGTGAATCCGGCCTAAGAGCTTTCTCTATTGGGGACGTAAAGGCCTGCACAACTTTTAACAGAACAATATATGTAAATAAAATTTGATTAATTTGCTGCCAAGGCTTAAAGTGGTTGTGCACCATGTACCACCACTTTTCCCTACAGGTAAGCCTATAATAAGGCTTACCTGTGGGTAATGGAAATATCTCCTTAACCCTTTACGGTTTAGGAGATATTCGCCATATACGCCGGCGCCAACACAATCAGTGCATGTGCACTGAAGAAAGGGCACAATCCGTGCCGTTTCTATAGTGCTTGTGCCGTGAACATCGGCTCCCGCGCACATGCAACTCCGGCCAATTACAGAGCCAGAGTCCACGGCCCTGGAAGGAAGAGGGGTTGAATATGAACGTGATTAGAGAAACGGACAGCGCTGACATTGCGGGCTTCTTCCTCTTGAAAGCAAAACATTGTATAAAAGTGAGCTTGCTCTTTTATGTACCTGCTATGCCTGTGCTGAGTATTTAAAGGTTTGTAACATATGACCTTGGGGTGTGTGTGTGTGTGTGTGTGTGTGTGTGTGTGTGTGTGTGTGTATATGTATATGTATCTGATATACTGTATATGCTTTTGGTGTGTGTGTGTGTGTGTAATTTATGTTCTGGTTTTCCTATGAGTCTACTTCTGTTATTTAGCTAACATTCTGTTATACATTTGATAATCGAGTTGTGCAGCTGAGCCTGGAAAATTCCATCAATCTGAAATACACATTTAGGCTTACTTAATGAGGCAAGAAGAAATGTGCAAAGTGCGTAGCACATAACAGCCAAGAAGAATTCATCTTTTAGTGACCTGACTACAGAAACTGAAATCTAGTTGCTATGGGTTACTGTACCTTTCAGATTGTTAGTACTGCTATTTACACTGTTTGCTATAAATAAACCTGTAATGGATATTGGGAGTCGTTCACATCAAGGTGCATTTTATATACAGTGAAGACCAAAAGTTTGGACACACCTTCTCATTCAAAGAGTTTTCTTTATTTTCATGACTATGAAAATTGTAGATTCACACTGAAGGCATCAAAACTATGAATTAACACATGTGGAATTATACATAACAAAAAAGTGTGAAACAACTGAAAATATATTTCATATTCTAGGCTCTTCAAAGTAGCCACCTTTTGCAGAAGACACATCTCTAGAACTGTTAAGAGGAGACTGTGTGAATCAGGCCTTCATGGTAGAATATCTGCTAGGAAACCACTGCTAAAGAAAGGCAACAAGCAGAAGAGACTTGGGTTAAAGAACACAAGGAATGGACATTAGACCAGTGGAAATCTGTGCTTTGGTCCAAACTTGAGATTTTTGGTCCAACCCCCGTGTCTTTGTGCGACGCAGAAAAGGTGAACGGATGGACTCTACATGCCTGGTTCCCACCGTGAAGCATGGAGGAGGAGGTGTGATGGTGTGGGGGTGCTTTGCTGGTGACACTGTTGGGGATTTATTCAAAATTGAAGGCATACTGAACCAGCATGGCTACCACAGCATCTTGCAGCGACATGCTATTCCATCCGGTTTGCGTTTAGTTGGACCATCATTTATTTTTCAACAGGACAATGACCCCAAACACACCTCCAGGCTGTGTAAGGGCTATTTGACCAAGAAGGAGAGTGATGGGGTGCTGCGCCAGGTGACTACCTCTTGAAGCTCATCAAGAGAATGCCAAGAGTGTGCAAAACAGTAATCAAAGCAAAAGGTGGCTACTTTGAAGAACCTAGAATATGAAATATATTTTCAGTTGTTTCACACTTTTTTGTTATGTAGAATTCCACATGTGTTAATTCATAGTTTTGATGCCTTCAGTGTGAATCTACAATTTTCATAGTCATGAAAATAAAGAAAACTCTTTGAATGAGAAGGTGTGTCCAAACTTTTGGTCTGTACTGTGTATATATATAATATATTGGCTTTCAGTGCTTGTAAATATGGAAGAAAAGAAAAAGAAAAAGATGTCTGTTAGCCTGGGCAACAATGAGTTTTTCAAAACCATTCCATGTATGTAGATTCACAACATTTTACTATTTAGCACAGGCTATTCTTGTCTCATTAAAAAGTGTGCTAAGTATTCCTAATTTTATAGTAATTGAGTTGAAATCCAAAGTCCTCTAAACCCCTCCCCTCAACATACAATAAATACCAGATCCTTTTAGGGTCTGGTATGTATTTTGGAGATCTGGTGGTATTTGGTGGTATTTGATAACCTCCTGGTTTTTATTTTTTGCGCTATAAACATAAAAAGAGCGACACTTTTGGGAAAAAACTAAATGTTTTACTTTTTGCTATAATATCCAAAAATAAAAAAATTCTTCATCAGCTTAAGCCAATATGTATTCTTCTACATATTTTTGGTAAAAAAAAATCGCAATAAGCGTATATTAATTGGTTTGCACAAAAGTTATAGCGTCTACAACATAGGGGATATATTTATGGCATGTTTATTATTATTATTATTATTATTATTATTATTATTTTTTTTTTTTACTAATACTGGCAGTGATCAGCGTGTTTTTTTTTCTATGCAGAACTGCGACCTTGCGGCAGACAGATCAGACACTTGTTTGGGACATTGACATTTATACAGCGATCAGTGCTATAAATAGACACTGATTACTGTATAAATGTCACTGGCAGGTAGGGGTTAACACTACAGGACGATCAAGAGGTTAAGTGTTTCCTAGGGAGGTGTTTATAACTGGGGGGGGGGCGTGATTGACAGGGAGTAGAGAGATCGCTGTTCCTGATCAGTAGGAACAGCAGATCTCTCTTTACTTCCCTGACAACAGGGATCTGTCTGTTTACATTGACAGATCATCGTTCTGGCTCTCTGAGGAGTGATTGTGGGTCGCCGGCAGATATTGCCGACGTCTTCAACGTTGCGTGTGCCCCTATAGCTCTTAAAGCAGCCGACGTACACCTATGGTGGTTTGGGCAACCGTGCTAGCCAGCCGCAGTATAATGACGGCGGCTGGTCAGCAAAACTGTCCTGTTGGTGGCATTGGTCTCCGCTAGGAGGGTCACTGAAATTCAAGCCCTCTCAATGGTAGAACCATTTTGCATAATATCTCAGGACAAGATTATCCTTTCTCTTGACCCCGTTTTCCTTCCCAAAGTAGCTTCCAACTTCCACCGATTGGAAGAAATAGTAATCCTGTCTTTTTGTGGAGTCCCTAAAAATTAAAAGAAGGATAAGTTTAATAAAATAGATGTGAGAAGATGCGTGATCGCATATATCAAGTGCAACAAAGAGTGGAAATCCCAACAAAAAGGTAAACGGGCATCAAAAATACTATCGGCAGGTGGATAAAGGCAATCATAGAAGCATATAAGACAGCATATCTACCACCAACAGGAGTCAACGCTCATTCTACAAGAGCGGTATCTACATCTTGGGCTGAAAAGATCGGAGCTTCACCCCTCCAGATATGCAAATCGGCAACCTGGTCCAGCTTTCATATGTTAAGCACTATAGGCTGGATGTGCTTCAAAATCAAGACCAGCACTTTGGTAGAAAAGTGCTGCAAGCTGTGGTCCCGCCCTGATTAGGTAGTTCTATTTTGTCCTCTCTGTAAGCTGTCCTGGAAGATGACCGGGGGAAAAAAATGGGTTATTACCTGTTAACACTCTTTTCTAGGAATCTTCCAGGATGGCATCAGATAAGTTGGTTGCACTAATGGAAGTGTTTATTATCTTATCTGTGCCTTTGGTTATTTGTTAATGCTGAGTGGCCATGGCCTATGGGAGGTCTTTTATAGCCTCTTTTTCTATAAGCCATCCTGGAAGATTCCTGGAAAAGAGTGTTAACAGGTAATAAATAACCATGTTTTTCAATTCAAAACCTAGGCCCCTATAATGCAATGTAAGGGGAAACTACATAATTGTTATCACCACAGGCTTGGTTTCATTTAACTTCTTTCCTAAACAGAATTTTCCTAAACAGAATTTGCCATTGCTATTACTCTATGCTATTCAGGAAAAAGATAAAAAAAAAAGAGATTTAAAAAGAAAAACAAAAAAAAATAGAGGCAAATTATCCAAAGCACAAACAAACAGTGCTCTTGTACTTCCCATGCCTTGGTATAAGTAAACTGCACATGCTGTTAACGGAACCAAGAACAGTGGAGTAATTTCCTTTGGGAGCTGAGCAGGTCGCAAGGATCATTGATTGTTATAGCTCGGCAAGCCAAGCACATTTACAATAGCTGTGTACCACATATTAAAACCAGCAAGCATGTGTCTGATTCATGTGAAAGTTTTTAGCTTGCTCATCTTACTGCAAATATGCACTTAAGTGCCTGTAAGAAGCAATCGCCTTGCCCACAGCAGTCAATCTCCTGGTATTTTTAATTTTTACGTTCTATCCTACATTTGTTATTTTTTTTTTTTTTTTTTTGTACATGATTACATTTAAAGCCCAACTATGGGCTTTTAGATTTTTACATGATCCCTCCAGGCGTTTAAAACAGAGAAGCAGCTCTCATCTGCAGTGCTCGCCTTTTTTTCCAATGCTGTCCTCTACTGGATGTTTTCAGTCTTCAGACTCCCAGCATCATGAGCCTGGGTTAAGCCCAGCATCATGAACATAGTTAACTGATATTTTGAATAACCGGAGGAAATGTTAGAAGCTCTATCCAGTTTTTACTGCTAATTTCCTGCAAACTTTTAAACAGGAACTTAGAAAATGTATCTGGTTTTACTGCTGGCTTTATCCTCTCTGGGTAGATTCCCCCTAACTTCCTGCAACAACGCAGCAGGAAATGAGAGGTAAAATTGCTGCACCAAAACGAGTGTCCCCAATGGGAGATTTCCCCTTTTTAATCTTTTTCCCTGGGCCAAAGGTAAACCTTTTCACCAGGACAGAAAGTGAGAGTTGTACTGTATCTCCCTAATAGGCATAACCAGGAATTCAACTGGCTTATTAATGGAGACATTGGATAATCCGCTTGGTTACCAAGAGTTTACCACAGTTTATCCACCAATAGGGTTACAGGAGTAGCGACAACAATGTCACGACTCTTTTTGGAGAGTGGTGTGCTAGGAGACAGACATTCTCTGCAGTATTCCTACTGTCAGATTGGGCTCACATACTGTATGTGCGGGGTCAGTTTCAGTGCAATTTTTCAAAGGAGTCCAGTGTAGTTTCATTCACTAAATCAGGTGAAATTCATGTGGGAATTTTTGAAGTGTATGACACTTAAAATGGCACCTGAACTGGACTGAATATTATACAGGACTCTTTTTTTAAAAACCTACTGCGGCAGGCTCACACATATGTGAACCGACTCCATAGAAAGCTGATTTTGGTTCACATGTCATGCGAGTCGGATGAAGTTCAACTCATCCAATTCGTATATACTGTATGTGAATCGGGGCTCAGTCCAAAGGTGGAACTTTGACTAAGCACTAGTTTCAGTGCGAAACGCATCAGCAGTCGGGTTTTATTTTATGTTGCTGTGACTTGTAGTGCTGTCCTTTTTTTAATAAAGGCTACAACTTGTTCAGAGTGCGGCTGTCCAGAAACAATTTTTGTTCCTGCTTTGCTAAGTGCATTGCCTGCACCTGAGTTGTCTGCAACGGAGGATATTCATCTGGGTTCCCACCTGGAGCGGCTACTCCCTTTTCCTCTGAGATGGGGCACGCCAGACGTGGATCTCCTGGCTTTTCGACTCAATTGGAAGGTGTTGAGGTTAGTGGCCAGGTCAAGAGACCCTTGCGCGGATGCGACAGACGCGTTGGTGGCCCCATGGGGACAGTATCAGCTGATATATGCATTTCCCCCACTGAAACTGCTTCCTCGTCTGCTCCACAGAGCGGAATCCGAGGGGATCCCAATGATCCTAATTGCTCAGACTGGCCTTGGCGTCCCTGGTACGCTGACTTAGTACGGCTGGTGGCGAATGCTCCTTGGAGACTGCCATTGCGGGAGGACCTTCTGTCGCAAGGTCCCATTATCCATCCTGCTTTACAGTCACTGGCTTTAACGGCATTGCTGTTGAAAGCCAGGTGCTGAGAGACCGGGGCCTGTCGGATTTGGTTATTTTCACAATGCCGAGGGCACAGAAATTTTCTTCTCTGAAGATTTACCATCGCACGTGGAAGGGCTACATTTCTATGTGTGAAGAGATGGGGTGGCATCCATGCACATATTCTGTTTCTAGGATCCTGATGTTTTTACAGCGGGGAGTGGATCAGAAGCTTGCCTTAGGCACCATTAAGAGGCAGATTTCAGCTTTGGCTGTTTTTCTTTCAAAGACCCTTGGCGTCCCACTCATTGGTGAGTATGTTTGTGCAAGGGGTTCGACACTGCTTGGGGATGCCCCTACAGTCAAGAGTATAAGGAAGCTGTGTCCATACATGGACAAAAGAGAAAATAGGATTTTTGTACTCACCGTTAAATCCTTTTCTCTGAAGTCCATGGACGGACACAGCACCCATCCCTCCTTTTTTTTTGAGTTTGTACTGCTTTTTGACGAACTGAGCTGCTCAGAGCAGTGGGAGGGGTTATGACCAAAGGGACCACCCCCTGGGCCGGGCTGTTTCAGCTTTGCTAAAGTTTACATGTTTTAACCAATAACATGTCTGCCTATTCCTCTCCTAATAGACGGAACATAACCCTACAGTCAAGAGTATAAGGAAGCTGTGTCCGTCCATGGACTTCAGAGAAAAAGATTTTACGGTGAATACAAAAATCCTATTTTTTCTAAAACTGCAACTGATATTGAGAAAAACTCAGCAGTGATTCTAACTCCCCATTCTATTCAAAACTAAAAGAAAACATTCTGGCTTAACATGTCTTTTAGGATGCTTTAATTGGAACTGTGCTTATGTCTCCTGCAGGTCTGTCCCTTTCAGACCATGCCAACTTTAACTCCTATGTTCCACCATGGCAGAAAGCATATGTAGCTGCTAAACCTTTATTTGGCGCCCTATTCCTTGCCCATTGATGCCTAATAAAACCCACATGCATAGCTATAAAACCAGCCTGAAGATTTTGAGGTGATTATGCATTCTCTTTGCTAGAGCAGTTATATAAGTAGATTTGTCTGTGTGATTTTTCTTTTTTTAAACAAAATGATTGTCTAACCATGAAAATAATATTGTACATCACTGTACTGTGTGACTGTTTTAATGCATAAATATGTCTGGCTTGCTTACAATGCAGGCAGAACATTCCAGAACTGATATTTTTGAAAGTGATCTGCAAGGTTAAGTCTCCAATAAGTCACTTATTACCTCAGACAAAGATCAGATTTTTGACCCTGAACATTTTTATTATTCTAATCTAGGCTAAAACTTCAGCTCGGTTTAGATAGCAAGGAAGCCCAAGGAGCAATAACCTACAAAACCAATGTGCAGATTGATCTTTTCCATATACCCCTCTTAATGACTCTCAGGTAGAATCATAATGGTCTAGATCAGTGGTCTCCGAATGCGGCCCTTTGCATGCCTTTATCCAGTGTTTCCCAACTCCAGTCCTCAAGGCACACCAACAGATCATGTTTTCAGGATTTCCCTCAGATGAAACGGCTGTGGTAATTACTAAGGCAGTGAAACTGATCAAATCACCTGTGCAAAATAATGGAAAGCCTGAAAACATGACCTGTTGGTGTGCCTTGAGGACTGGAGTTGGGAAACACTGCGCTTTATCCGTCCCTTGGAATTCCTACTACAGATATGAAGCACTTTTATACCTCCCACTTATATGGACGATGGGGTAATTCCTTCTACTGATACCAATAATGGAATACTATCTCTCCCACTGACACCAATGATGGGGCAGTATTCCTTGCACTGACACCAATGATGGGGCAGTATTCCTCGCACTGACACCAATAATGGGCTATTATTACTCCCACTGAAGCCAATGATTCTTATAACAAATACCTTTTTATGGGTCACTATTCCAGCTCCTGCTGACTACCAGGAATATGTAATTTTTTTTTTTTTTTTACTCCCACTGACCTACTGGCCACAGTCCGGCCCCCCTAAAATCTGAAGGATGGTAAATTGGCCCTTTGTATAAAAAATTTGGAGAACCCTGGTCTAGATGCTTCAAGCACAATATGAAAAAAGTCCACCTTTTTAATGGAAAAACAGTGATGAGTGAAATATGCGGGCTTCTATTATTGAACTTATTCTTCAAATGCAAATTGCCTGGCTATCTCTAGCTTCATTATTTTCACCCGAACTTGGAACAAGAATGTATTGACAACAGAGAAGTCTGCATGTTTTGTTGAATGAAAAAAAAAATCTCTTGGGGTTTTGCCAGAGGAGGAAACAATTCAGTATTTTCAAGATGTGTGACTATTTTGAGTATTGCATCTAGTCCTATCTAGGGTTTTTTTTCCTCTATAGTTTTGAAAGCTGGTATCTTGGTGGGGACTGTCAGTGCTCAGCTTGGTTTTAGGTGCTAAAGAACATTAATATTCTCCTTCAGGGGTTAATTTAGTGTTTGGGATTATACTCTGGTTCATGTAGGTTATTGATAGTGTCAAATATTAGGGCATTAAGATTAAAGGTAACCTTTGCCACGAGAAACCTGCAGTCTGCCATGGCTGACTGCTCGTTGTGCAATGCTCGTTGCCTGGCTGTCAAGCTAATCTTCTTACTTCAATATTTTGAGTCCCTAACCTGGAACAGTTAAGCAGATAAAGATTTATGACTTTCTTCATCCTACATGTTTATTTCTTGATCGATGACTTAAAGTGGAGTTCCACCCATAAATATAACATTACATCAGTAGTTTAAAAAAAATGTCATTAGTCCTTTACGAAAAAAAATTTTTTTTTAGATGCCTTCAAAGTGTTGTTGCTAGGCAGAATAGTTAATCTTCCCACTTCCTGCACCTAGGTGCTTAATGCTTCCTAACCTACACCGCACAGACTCCTGGGAATGTAGTGGGTGTAACTTTCCAGGAGTCTGTGCACTCCCCAGTCTCAAAGAATCATGTGACTTGGACAGCACAGGTGCTGAAACCTGATCTGACACTGCTTGTGCAGCACTGAGCATGTTTGAGATCTGCAAGGCTGAAATCCAGGAAGTCATACAGTCTGGCTTCATGATGCCCACACTTAAGATGGCCCCAGTCAATTTCTATTTTATAAAGTGTCTAAATGCTGTAACAACCTAACAAAATGGACCTTAGTTTACAGGCCAACTTTACTAGAATACATTAAGCTTGTGTATTACAGGGGTATTTATATTTAAAAAGTGAAATTGTGGCCGGAACTCCGCTTTAAAATGTATAATTACAATTTTCAGAAAAAAAGGTGAGCAATTGTAGACACTGTATTATTTTGAGGAGTAATTTACATTAGGATTCAGTGTCAGGGTGAAGGATTAAGTGCAAAGGAGTCCAGGTTAAAAGGATAAATTCACCTTTGGAACATATTAAGTGTTAGGCTCCATTCACATCTATGCGACAAAACGCCCGACGCCGGACGCTTCTGCCGCTAGAGGGGAGAATTCCCATTGCTGTCTATGGAGATGGTTCACATCTAATAGACGCCGAACGCCTGTCGCCTGAAAAAAAGTCCCGGACCCTTTTTTTCAGGCGACATTGGCGTTCGCCCATTGACAGCAATGGGAAGAATCTGAAAAAAAAAAAAAAGATACACACTCGCGGCAAAATACGCCGCATACGCCGCTGTCGCATAGATGTGAATGCAGCCTTACACCCATATTTATGGTGTAACGTGTTTCAGCTCCTGCTTCCCCCCCCCCCTCACAAACAGCGAGCAGATGATCCTCTTCCCACACCCACTGTCAGAATTTAAAAACAGCTAAGCTGTGTGTATTTCAGGCTTTTTTTTCACCTGGTAATCCTGCGAATAGAACCCTTCTATCTTTGAGTGCTTATACTTACTCCTCCACTGTATTTATGGAGAGAACCATGGTTGTCACCCAGGATTGTAAACAAATTATTTCTTCCTCTATTTTCTAAACTACAGTATTTTCTGTACTTGTTTGTTCTGTACTGAAAATGTTTGTAGCCTCAAATATGAAAATGAAAATGTTGTATCCTCAAACATGAAAATGAATGCACCCGCTACATTTACAGACTGGAAAGCTGCAGTATATAACATTTTTCTTCCTGAGTTTAGCTAGCCTAGTGTTCACCTTTTTATAGAAAGAAAAGGTGTACTCTCGGTCTTCACTGTACTTGCCTTCAGGGTTGCTGAGCTGTCAGTGACCACGCAGCCAGTCCGGCAGTCCATGAATTTCAAATCCCCATTCTTCTCCCTCGTCTCTGTGCCGCATTTCTGGGGTGGGCCACAGTGATTCTGATTGGTCAGCACTTGCATAGTGAATCCCTCTGGTCCATCCTGAAGATGCGCTGCACAGGGAGGGAGCCCAGAGATTTCAAATTCCCAGACTTATGGACTGGTTGCATGGGGACTGAAAGCTAAGCATCCCTGGAAGTAAGTAGAGCAGGGACTGTGTGGCAGTGTATGGTGTCAATCCACCTTTTCATTTTTTAACCGGTTCTCGAACGACTCACGCAGATATACTGTGGCAAAATGGCTTTGGCCACGCACGATCGCGTGCACGAGGGTTTATGTGTGTAGACACATAAATCCCCATGCTTTCTGAGGAGAGAAGGACAGATCGAAGTAGAAAACACAATCTGTTATCTCCTATAGTGAGTCCCCCTCCCCCCACAGTTAGAACACACCATAGGGAACACAATTAACCCCTTGATCACCCCCTAGTGTTAACCCCTTCCATGTCAGTGACATTTACATAGTAATCAGTGCATATTTATATCTGTACATGTCAATGGTCCCAAAAATGTGTCAAAAGTGTCCGACCTGTACGTCGCATTACCGCAAATCGCAAATCATTGCCATTACTAGTAAAAAAACTAAATCTTTCCCATAGTTTGTAGATGCTGTAAATTTTGTGCAATATACGCTTATTGCGATTTTATTTATTTATTTGAAATTGGGATATTTACTATAGCAAAAAGTAAAAGATATTGTGTTTTTTTTTTTTTTTATTGTCGCTCTTTTTTTGTTTATAGCGCAAAAAATAAAAACTGCAGAGGTGATCAAATGCCACCAAAAGAAAGCTCTATTTGTGGGAAAAAAAGGGTGTCAATTTTGTTAACATCCCACGACTGCGCAATTGTCAGTTAAAGCAACGCAGTGCCGTATCACAAAAAAAGGCAAAAAAATGAGCAGACAATTTTTCTGGGGATGAAGAGGTTAAAGGAACACTAAAGGTTCGGTTTTTTTTTTAGATCAATTTATTGCTGTAAGCTAGAGCATTTAAATATCACTTACCTCGTTTTTCCTTTTGACCTCCAAAATACAGTAATCCAGGTTTGAAAATGCCATTTCCTGTCGCTCCTCTTCTTGCTTTCCACCAGCATCTGAGCTGTTTTGCATGGTGGAAAGCAGAATGTGCTCACCCCCTCCCTATGACTACAGCCCTGCGTGAAGATTCTCTCTTATCCCTCACAGGCATGGAGGCTAAGCCTAATGGGAACTGTAGTTCCCATTAGGCCGTGATGTAGCAAGAATGAATGCGCATCGCAAACCAGGAAGTCAGTGAGAATAATGATTCAGGAGTGACGGAGGTGAATAAATCAGCTCGATTTCAACAGGTATCAAACTAGTTATAATGCAAAACATTACTTTTTACTTTATCAGCTACTGCCAGACTTTAATTTAAGAGGAAAATATTTTTGTCTTTACAACCCCTTTAAAGTTGAACTCTAGGCAAACAATTAAAATCGAATTAAGAACATTTACTGGAAGCTGTTTCAGGCTAGGTTCATGTGGGTGCAGGGCTGTGTATAAATCGCGAACCTTCTTGCACCATCAGTAAAAATGTGCTGCTGTTTAGCAGATGCACAGGAGCCGCCTTTTTTTTCTTAAAGGCATCCCTACCCATTGGAACTTGCGGCATACTTTTCCATGTGCAGAAATGTATAGCACTATGTGGTTTCCATGCAGCTTCAGTTTTAGAAAAGGTTCAAAGACTTTTTCCTTGTATTTCCCACAGGTGCAGCAGATAACTAAAATAAATGGGCTGCTGTGCTTGCACAACTGAGGCTGCAGGGAAATGCATACAGTGCCTTGAAAAAGTATTCATAAAATTTAAAATTTAAAATTAGTAAATGGAGTCCCCTGCGTGTAATTTATTCTCAGTATAAATATAGCTATTTTGGGAAGCCCTCAGAGGTTTGTTAGAGAACCTTGGTGAACAAACGGCATCATGAAGGCCAAGGAACACACCAGACATGTCTGGGATAAAGTTGTTAAAAAGTTTAAAGCTGGGTTGAGTTTTAAAAAAAAAAAAATATCCCAAGCTTTGAACAGCTCACAGAGCACTGTTCAATCCATCATCTGAAAATGGAAAGAGTATGATGCGACTGAAAACCTATAAAGACATGGCTGTCCACCTAAACTGACAAACCGAGCAAGGAGAGCATTAATCAGAGAAGCAGCCAAGAGGCCCATGGTAACTTGGGATGAGCTGCAGAGATCCACATATTATCCAAATATTAAGGCCCATACACACAGTCAGAAAATCTGAAGTTAAATTTCTTACAATGAACGATCTGCCGATTTTCTGATCGTTGGTATGCTGCTTTTGACAGCCGATTTACACATTTTCGTCAGACAAAAACTGGATGTGCAGGCTCCAAAATTTTTGTCTGATGTGACCACAACGTCCGATTTTCTTTCCATTAGTATGGTTTTCTGCCCAAAAAAAAATCTGAAGAGCAAGACTAGTCATGCTCAGAAACGGAGTTTCCGAAAGTAGCCAAACTGCGAGTCAGCTCTATACGGCGCCTGCGCAGTCAGCTCTACACGGCTCCTAGTCGGTGCGCAGGCGCCGTATAGAGCTGACTCGTAGTTCGGCTACTTTCGGAAACTCTGTGACTCTCGTGACATGCCTACGCAATAGGGGGGTGCGGGGGGGAACTTTTTCTCAAGGACGTCAATCATCTGGGCGAAGTCCCAGGTGACATTGCGCCTCTGCATAGAAACGCCTACTCCCGCGGGAGTGAGTACCCGGAACCTGGGTGGAAAATAGCCATAATAAGGTATGTAGAGCCAAAAAAAAAAGGGCATACTGTACATGTTGGAAGTATAAAGAATATGATCTTGTATACATGTTATTTGGGTGAACCTCGGCTTTAATGACATTGGCTGTATGTATGGATTTGTTGTCCTGATGAAGAATAAATGTGGGGCCAATCACATGCCTTCCTGATGATATGGCTTGATGTATTTGTATTTGCCTGTATTTCTCAGCATGGATGGCACCATTGATCGGGCAACATTGAGGGCCGTATACGCTGTGATCGGCCAAGGAAACTTAATGCAGCAGATGAAAGACACATCATGTTTATTTCCTTTAGACATTGGAAGATGTCCAGCAGTGCCATCAGCACAGAACTGGCAGAGATCAGTGGGAACCAGGGGCCCATAGCTAATGTCTGGAAAAGTCTGGCCAGAAGTGGCCTTCATTAAAAAATTGCATCAAAAAAGCCATACCTCTGATGTGAAAACAAGGCCTATGCATGAAACCATAGGATATGCATGAAACCATAGGATCTCGTGTTCCTAAACGGCAGCAGGTGCTCTGGACTGATGAGTCCAAATGTTAAATATTTGGCTGTAGCATGAGGCAGTTTGTTTGTTTGTTAAAGGATTGGAAAGCGGGACAATGAGTGCCTGCAGGCAACAGTGAAGCATGCTGGATGTTCCTTGAAAATTTGGAGCTGTATTACTGCAAATGGAGTTGGAGATTTGGTCAGGATTAATTGTCTCCTCAAAACTGAGAAATACAGGCAGATATGTATCCATCCATGCCATGGCTTCAGGAAGGTGTGTGATTGGCCCCAAATATATGGGACTGTAGGCCACACATCCCCCAAAAAAACTTACTCCGGGTATAATCAAATAAATATACTGACCCAAGTTTGGCAAATAATGGCCGCAACATTTTTAAAATTTAATCAACCATATAAACTTTTATTATTCAACATCAAATATCATACTTTAATGAAACCAACCAACTGTGCAACTGCTTAGTTTTCAGAACTCAAGCAGCATTACCTCATTATATCATGAAATAACACGTTCCCCGCCCCCCTCCCCTAGACATCCAGGGTGACACCGACCACATAAAAATGCACGCGACTGGGGAGGGAGGGAGTTCTTCTACCGGTGCTTGCTGACAGGAAAAGGGGGGATTCCCAGCCCAGCCAATTCTTAATTCTTATAAAGCCTTCCTGGCTTCCAATACCTTCTGCATCCTATTGGCTGGCTGCTGATCCCACATTTAAAGCGACAGTACCTAAAATTCAAATAATCCTATACATCCACTGCATACTTACAAACTTTACATTTAAAGGGGTTGTAAAGGTTTGATTTTTATTTTCTAAATAGGTTCCTTTAAGCTAGTGCATTGTTGGTTCACTTACCTTTTCCTTCAATTTCCTTTCTGAATGTTTTTTTTCTTTGTCTGAATTTCTTACTTCCTGTTTCTCCTCAGTAAGGTGTTCTGTAAGCTGTTCTAAATGACTTTCCACCCCTCGGATGATGGTGGAAAGCTTACTGAGGAGAAACAGGAAGTGAGAAATTCAAACAAAGAAAAAAAACATTTAGAAGGGAAATGGAAGGAAAAGGTAAGTGAACCAACAATGCACTAGCCTAAAGGAACCTATTTAGAAAATAAAAAACAAACCTTTACATCCCCTTTAACCCTTACAACCCCTTTACACATGTGGTGGCAACAATCCCAATTAAGTGGGCTCCTATTGTGCCCCCTTTTTTATTCTGCAGCAAGACAACAATCCCAAACAAAAAGCCAATGTCATTAAGAGCTTTCTTCAGCGTAAAAGGAGAACAGTCCTGGAAATGTATGATTTGGCCCCCAAAGAATCCTGATCACAACATCATGGAGTCTGTCTGGGATTCCATGAAGAGACCGAAGTATTTGAGGCAATCTACATCCATCTTTGTAACAACCTACCTGCCGAGTTCCTTCAAAAACTGTGTGCTATTGATTGTACCTAGAAGAATTGAGGCTGTTTAGAAGGAAAAGGGTGGTCACATCAAATATTGATTTTATTTGGATTTCTATTCTGTTTATTTACTTTCAATTTTGTTAGATTATAAAAATAAATGAATACTTCTATTTCTGAAAGCTTTGTTAATTTATTCCTAATTTTCAGAATTTTTTTTCACACCTGTCTACAACTTTTGCACATTAGTGTGTGTGTATGTATGTATGTGTGTGTATGTGTGTATATATATATATATATATATATATATATATATATATATATATATATATATATATATATATATATATATATATATATATATATATATATATAT
Source organism: Rana temporaria (assembly GCF_905171775.1). Lineage (NCBI taxonomy): Eukaryota > Metazoa > Chordata > Amphibia > Anura > Ranidae > Rana > Rana temporaria. The sequence goes on along the minus strand of NC_053496.1, from coordinate 74,073,273 downwards.
ATATATATATATATATAATTGTATATCCTTCTCTGGAGCTGAGGCTCATGCTTTTAAGGCTTTAAAGTTGTATAAATTTTGATGATGAGAGAGATTTAAAAAAAAATGACACAGCAGTATTTGGAGAACACAGCTGTGTGGTTGGGTGATCAATGGCTTTCTGGCCTTCGCCTTGATCTTGGCAGTCAGTAAGCGCCTATTGTGGCGATAATGATGAGCATGCAGTGCATCCCTGTATACAGGGCAGGACTTAGGGTGGTGGGGGCCCCTGGGCTTGAGTGTTGAAGGGGCCCCCTGGAGCCGAGAATTGGGGGGGATCGAAGTTGTTGAGCGGGGGGGGGAGCGCATTAAAGTTGTTGAGCGGGGGGGGATTTTGCAGTTGTTGAGGGGGGGGAGTGCCTCTCACCTGTGCCAACAGCCGGGGCCACAGACTGTCAATAGCCCGGCTCTCGGCTTTCTTCCCTTCAGCAGCCACAGTCCTCCACACACCACTCCGGTTCCTCCTGCTTCCGTGCTGCCTCCTCTTGCAGTGCGGGGAAATGAACCCTTTTGCGGGACTGCGGGAAGAAGCTGTCTGTGCGGGAAAGTCCCACAGAATCCGTGCGTGTTGGGAGGTATGTGCAGGGACGCCATCAGGAATTTTGGGGCCCCTTGCACAGCTTAAGGCATGGGCCCCCTGAAGCAGAGAACCTAGGGGGGGTGGGGGTGCTGCCGCCTGAAATTGAGAAGCGTGGGGGCTGCCGCAAATTGAGAAGCCCCCCGCGGCCTTTACAAAAAAAAGAAGAAATAAAGAAGAAAACAAATATATATAAATATATGTAGCCATCCAGGGCCCTGGGGACCTCTGGGCCTTTTAATAAAAAGAAAAAATAAACCTCTGGGCCCTTTAATAATAATAAAAAAAACATTTATAAAAAATACATAAAAAAAGGGAGGTTGCCAAACCCGGGGGCCCTGGGGACCTCTGGGCCCCTGGGAACCTCTGGGCCTTTTAATAAAAAATAAAAAAATAAACAAAAATAAAAAAACAAACATTTATAAAAAAAATAAAAAAGGGGGGGTTGCCACATGGGGCCCTGGGGACCTCTGAGCCCTTTAATAAAAAATATATATATATATATATATATATATATATATATATATATATATATATATATATAAAAAATTTAATTTTTTTTATAAAAAAATAAAAAAGGTGGGTTGCTATCCGGGGGCCCTGGAGACCCCTGGGCCCTTTAATAATAATAATAAAATATATATATATATATATATATATATATATATATATATATATATATATATATATATATATATATATATATATATTATATATATAAAAATAAAAAATATATAAAAAAAACATTTTTTTACAAAAATAAATAAAAAAAAGGGGGGTTGCCGTCCGGGGCCCTGGGGGCATCCGGGCCCCTGGGGACCTCCGGACCCCTAAAAAAAAAAAAAAAAAAAATTTTTTTTTTTTTTTTTTTTTTTTTAAAGGGGGCCCCCTATTGGGTGGGGCCCCTGGGCTTGAGCCCAGTCAAGGCCAATGGTAAGTCCGGCCCTGCCTGTATACATCTATGTCCTGATACATGGGAGCCCACTATCACTCTGTAGCTTCACTAACATACATTGATTATAATAAAATGTAATTGTTCCTATATGTAGGCTTTCACAATCGGGTCCTCTGAAACTACCTGTATCGTCTCCCTTTTTAATTGTGCGTGCTGCATAAACTATTGGTGCTTTATCAATCCTGAATATTATAAAATAAGAATTGTGGTGTTAAAGGGTTTGAATAAGCTCTGAAGCCTCCCACCCTGATCACCTGGAAATAAGACAGAATATTGGAACAATGTAGCCCAGGCAGCAGATAAAGAAATGCGGCAATAAAGCTGACACTTTATTATTGGTGAATTGGGAATGAGGCAGAAAATGGACCCCAGGCAGAGCAGTGTTCCTGTGCAGCCCTTTCATCTGCTGCTCCCCAGTCTCTTATTTGTCTAGCTAAATCTCCCCATGGAAGCTCGGTGATTGCTGCCGCACCGAGGGAGCCAGCCGTGTGTGATGTGTGCGCTGTGTGTGTGTGTGTGTGTGTGTGTGTGTGTGTGTGTGTGTGTGTGTGTGTGTGTGTGTGTGTGTGCTGTGTGAGCTGCTTTAGCTATTACATAAGAGGTGGCTGGGTGCACGGTGCCCCCTCCATGGACAGGGAGGAGGACGGGCACACCACCACCACCGATCAGCTATTTTGGCCCTGAATTGTGCCCCCACCCCCGTTCTTTGCTTCCTCCTTCTCCCTGTCTGTCTGTCTGCCTTGAGATCAGCGTGTGCTGTGCTGGTGACGCTCCCTCCTCTTCTTCTTCTCGCTGCTCATGTAAGAGCCACCCAGAGCGGCGAGCAGCCTGGACACCGCCTTCTCCTCCTTCTCCCAGCCAGAGCCCGGCACTGCAAAGGGAACGGGGGACAGCGCAGTCAGCACCCGCATTACACACAGCACACCCGAACCGCAGAGCCAACATGGAGGTACCACGCCTGAGCCAACACATCAACAGCCCCAACAGCCCCTGCGAGGAGATGATCAAGAACCTGAGCCTGGAGTCCATTCAGCTGTGTGAGAGGGACGGTAAGAGCCTGTCCTTGTCCTCATCCCCCGACACCTTCAGCACAACAAAAGAGCACATTGCATGTCATACAGAGCCATTGATTCTGGAGGTGATTTGCATTGCAGCAGTGTGTCAGTGTACATCATACAGCGCTGTGTGCTCCTTCATTCTACTAATCTGAAGCTTCCTGTGCTTTGCCATCCTTGCCTTTTATTGTTCTCATGTCATTGAGCCCTATACTATATGGTTGTAAAATGTACTCTAATGGGGGGCGTAGTGTGGGTGGGGGTCTCTTCGGCAATGTGTTGCAGTTTCAGCACCATGGACAGATGAAGCTCCAGGATTCTGGGCTCAGAGTCAAACATTGGTGCTCAGCATCTGCACTGAGCTGGCTCTCCTTCTCTTCCAGCCTCACACATACAAGTTTGCCAGTGTTCAGGAAAGCAGGCTTCCAGATTGCAATGAATATGTATTTCTTGCACAGCCCCACAATGAGTGATGCTATGTGAGTAACACATTTGTTACTACATGAAGCATTTCATTCATTGGTGCAATGGCAGACTTGTGAGCCTCCCTGACACACCTGCATGGCAAGCTGAGTCTATAGTACAATCATTGTTCTCAGAGCAGTGGTGCCAACCAGTGGGCCCTCAATGCTATTCCCTATTATTCAGGGACCCTTAAGTTTGCCCTTGGCATTTAGACCTAACAGAACAAAATTATGGCATATCTGATAACCTGGGGACAAGCATGAATGTGTTCTGCAAGGGAATATGGGGCTCTGAGCCACAGGTTGTGCACCCCTGATTTAGACAGTGTGTGTTTGATTTTTTAATGAGTTTAGGACATCTGAATGCCATGTCTTATTCCTGTTTTACAATATATGATGTTGAATGTGTTGTAGTCATGGGCACTATGATTGGAAGTACTGGATTATAGAGTAGCCTATGTTAATTGAATAACGTTTTTGTATTGTTGAAGTTTGCAGACAATGCATGTTCTATGAAAGGAAACCTAAATGACGGTGCAATGCAGTGTAAATGGTTCCAAATTTTCACTAACGGACTTTAGATTGCTACAGAATTCATAGTCTTTCTACATAACATGCAGTGGCAGCTCTGTGAAAACCATTTAATGCAGTGTCATTTTTGTTTAGTGCCTAACCTCAGAGCCAGCAAACAGCAGAGGCATTAATGGAAAGTGATCAGGCTCTCACCGCCATGTTTACTCTTACAGTTAGAAAAGCAGGTGGTATATAGCAATTGTGTGGGTGCTGATTTCTATGGACGATGCAATATTTACAAATTTATCATTAATACTTTTTATAGTCGACCCATCCTGAGGTTTGTGGTTTGTAGTAACCACATAACTTTGCATTGTGACTCAACCTTGTGCTTCATTTTATATGTATAACATTTTCCAACAAAGTATTTAACTATTGCAGGCTTTCAATTGCATGGGTATTTTTAGAGGATGGTAATTATAGCTGTAAAAGGTATTGATTTCTCTCTACCTAAACAATAAAATGTTTGCTCTGCTCAGCAGCAAGCCTGCAAGCTTTGGACAGACCTGCTTTGGTCTTTTGTTTCTGCATTGCATGATTAAAATACAATTGCTTCAATGTTTTGAATATAATGCAAATAACTGTCACAAGATGCTACAGTGTTTTTTTGTTTTTTTTAAACTGCAAGTTGTTCTTCAGTTGTGACAAAAAATCAATAGTATGTTGTAATTGTCTTTTATTTGCATGTTCACATCTCAAAGTCTGAGGGCTTTATCTCATAACATGATGCAATGAACGGGTACGTTATACTACATATGACAGCCAATCAGAAATTTTGCATAGAACAGTTTCAGTGCTAACAGACTAAAAGATTAACGTGATTTTTTATTCTGTATAACTACGGTATGAGCAGGTTCTCTTGGTGCTTTCTGAGTTTGTGATAATATAAATTTAGGAGCAGTCATTGCTTACTTGTTTTTTATGTTGTTTCAAGCTTGGTTTTTTTCATCTTTCTGTTAAGTCAATGCTTCTTTAGGTCATTTGCTAACTGAGTAGTGAGGGAAGATCTAAGGCAGCGTTTCGCAACTCTTTCATTTGCGGTTTTAAAAATGTGCAAAATCTCAAGGTACCCCAATCTAAAATGTACAAAGAAAACTCAAACGCTCCTTTTCAATGGGAAATCTGTGGCTGCGACAATGCACAAGTGCCTTTATGAAATTAAAATTACATCAGAGGTCCTTCCATCATGTCGGTCACCCCTTCTTGTCAGAGGCCCCCCATGCATGAGTGCTCCCTATCGCATCGGATTCATCCCTATACATGAGTACCCCCATCTTATCCGAGCCCCCCCCCCCCCAATCACAGAGCCCCACAGTCACACAAGACCTACAAATCACACAGTCCCATAAGAGCCCTATTTTTTTGCTCCAGCAGCGCAACATAGAACATGAGGTGGAGGAGGTAAACTTCCTTCTGCTGAATGCTGGGGGTGGCCCCAAGTGCCGCCTGCACTGGATCAAAGTAACGCATTGCCATGGAGCAGTCAAGCTTGCTGCCATTACCATAGCAAAAAGTTCATCCAATAGGCTGTACTTGAATAGCACTGGAGCAACACTTCAATTGAGGAGAAGCAACTCATGCAAAGACATAAAAGGAGACAAGAAGGTGTTTCCAAGTACAGTATTTATTAGCAAAAACAGTCATATTCATAACTGGTCTTGATTCTTGGCTCTAAACCAACACCTCCACGGAGAGAAGCCAACCAGCAGCTGCAAAAAGATAGGCGATAATAAACCTATCCCTGCACCAGCTATGCTCATTGATATTCTCTCTCTCTCACCCTCGTAGCACGTCCTGCTCTTTGAGCTTTTGTCCCCCCCCCCCCTTTTTTTTCTCCCCCGGGTTGCTTAAAAGCTAATCTGACATACTGAGGCCTAGGTCTGATGAAGAAGCGATTTGCGCATGCTCCAACGCGTTACCACCCCCTGCCTGACATCACATCCGGTCTGTGTGTTCCACCGTGGTTCCGGAAGTCAGGCAGCCACCTTGCCTCCTCGCTTTCCCGCCTCCTTGCCCTAGAGTGTCATTGGTTGTTATGGTGCTAGAGGCCAGGCTTTCTGCACTATGTTAACTCATGATACTAATGCAGGCAAATTGGGTTCTATCTACAAAAAAAGAGATCAGCTATAGCATCTCCCATATTTCTAGCTGAAAAAAATACTGTCTCCTAACATGTAATACATGTCAAACATGGTTAGTAAAAAGTCGAGACCTGGAAGCAAACAAATGTAAAATTTCAGTCTTTCGTATTAATTGGGGAAAGATATTAAAACATAATCCATACAAAACAGTATTGTCCAATTGGGAGGTGGTCTGTTTTTCTTGTTTCTCTATACTGTATGTAAGAATATCCCAGGCACTGATGCTGCAGTTGAAGTTAATCGCTGTATTTCTGGGTATAGATACCCCCTCCCATTCCCTGACCCCCATCCCCTTTCACATATAATGGCTGGGTCAGTCTAAAAGAAACAGATTTAAAGTAACTTTTTTTTCAGTTTTAGATAGAGAAGAGAAAGGTTGGTTAAAACTGCTTTATTTCTTGATCTGCACCTTGTATCCCCATTAAGGAGATTGCCATTTGCCACCTGTACTGCAAACAGAACAGCAAATTAGAGGAATCTTCCCATAGCACTCACTTTCAGTACCACTGACCTTGGTTATCAGGGTAAATTCCTAATCCCTAACGGCAACACAAATGCCAATAAAACTGGACAGGGGGGTCTAAAAATATGATACATTTTTAGCTTGTCCCTCTAGTTTTACTATATTACCTGCTCATGGTATCGCTGAAATTTTTACCAGATACAATACTGACACTCCTGAAGTTGGCAAATGTCTGACAAAAGCCAGACAAAAAGTGTTGCAACTCCGTCTTCAAAGAGTGAATTCGATCTCCATTAAAGAAAAAAAACAAAAACATAAGTAATAGAATTTGCTAGTTTTTACTGCATTCTTACACTAACCGTTTTCTAGAGGAATTGAATTGTAAAGCAGAACATATTGTCTAAGGCCCAGTTCACACTTGTGCGAGTTGAAAATCAATGCGTTGCATTAAAAATAGCCTAGATTTGCATGTCATCCAAAAAGTCATTGTTTTCAATGACGGCCGTTCACATCTATGCGTTGCGATTCCTCTATGAATGCGATGCGATAATAAAAAGGGTCTTGTGCGAGATTACAGCGTTGCGTTGCAAATTTAGTCTCCATAGACATCAATGTAAATCGTTCTGGAATCGCATTGTTGGTTCAGATATGTGCGAATTCCACCACACTACTCTCCACAAAAAACAGGAAGTACACAGGAAGTTAACACTTTTTTTATTTTACATTAGACATTAACATGTTTCCATTGGCTTGAACAGAGGTCTCCAAACATTCTAAACAAAGGGCCAGTTTATTGTCCTTCAGACTCTAGAAGGGCCGGAATTTGGCCAGAGGGGTGGAAATGTTCTTGGTTAGTGCGAGGAATACTGCCCCATCGTTTAGTATCGTAGGAAGGAATAATTCCTCAGTAGTGGTGTCAGTGGGAGACATGGTGCTGCATTGTCTGTGTCAGATGGCAGAATAGTGTCTCGTATCAGTGGGTGAGATGGTGCCCCAAGGGCCAGATAAAGGCAAGTAAAGGGCCACATCTAGCACTCGGGCCACAGTTTGGAGACCACTGGGCTAGAACATCAATTGCAGCTGTGTCCAACTCCTGAAATTCACTGTAAAATCACGGGAATATTTGCAGAAATATTTGCACCTCACACAGGCCAAAAAAAAAAAACGGAACAAATTTGCAACATATCACAGAGCAGCAGTGTGAACCGAGCCTTACAAAAGGAAGCAAAATGTGAAATTAAAGTAAATGCTTAGGCATTTTTTGTTTTTACTAGTATTGGAAATACTAGCCCTTGCAAGTTGATTATTTGCTTTCTATGTCCTGTTGTGGAGATTTCCCTTCACTTCCCATCTTGTAGTATGTAAAATAAAATCTCTACAGAGATAGACTTGCTCTTCGAGGGTTGTCATTCATGTTCTCATCTGTTGTTCTGGTGAAAAATGTAAAATTTGGGACTTTTTCTGTCTCTGTGACAATGGTCACCAGGACAGATCGAGAGCGTCAATCTCTTCTTTGTGGAAACAGACAGCAATATAAGCTTTACAAAGGAGTCAAATCATCTTTTAATGCATCCAAAATTTAAAGCCGATCTCCAGATCTAATTTGACTTTAAATAGTTAATTTGGGCCAACAAAGGAATAAAGTATAAACTGTATCGGCTACATACAGTATACAGTGCTGTGTTCTGGGAGCAGAATGGGGGCCTTCGTTCTGTTCCCATGTCAAAATCAGGTTGAGCAGAGTGCTGCTCAGCCATTCATAGAAAGCTTTGTATCATATGAATGATTTTAAGGCTTCTTCTGATTGGTGGAGGTTGTGATGTCATCTGCCTGTATCTACTTCTGCCAATCGGAAAGTATTTTATTCACTGTGAAGAAGGGGAGAGGGGGGTGAAAGCAAGGAAAGGAAAGCATATACATGGGTTGTGAAGGTGAAATAAAAATCTATGTGAAGCAGGGAAATGGTGGAATGGAAAGTATGAGTGTGCGATGGTAAGAAGTGGTACTGTGTGTACAAAGATTGAAAGATATGGATGAAAATGAAATTGAGAGTAAAAAGTATTTTTTCTTTTATTTAGTAATATCTACAATCATGCTGATGTATTGTGACCTTTGGATATAATACTATTGAGCAGGGGTTCCCTGAGAATTTCAAGGGTTCCTCTGGGGTAAAAAAAATTGAGAGACCGATTTTAGACTCTCTTCCTATTTGTAACTGAGCAGATCCGTATCCAAAAACTCAGTCAGCAGTGAGCATTGACACACACATAGCGTTGTTTCCACTGACCACTTTGGGTTAGACACACACAAAACTAAATATTGTGTCTGTAGGAAGCTGGATAATTTAAATTCTAGTAGACCTCTGATCTGTTTCTAATTTGAAATATATAATATGCAGCAAAATAAGTCAGCACTTCTTATCTACATACTCTTTATCATCCAGTGATTTGGAGAGTATTGAAGCCAGAGAAGCAGGATTCCTCTAAAGCCATGTTCTAAATACTGTATATCCATCATAATTGGCCTTCCTAACATTTTTCATTTATTCCTATGGAAGTAGGAGGGTATCTCCCTTTGAATTCTGTAATAGTAGGTCTAGGTCTGGTAGATCTCAAAGTGAACATCAAGGTTGGTGAAAGTGATTTATAAAGTCTTGTTTGTTATTTTTATATATATAAAAAAAAAAAAAAAAAAATCATTCTACTTGCCTACCATGTTGCAGCGGATTTGCACAGAGCAGCCCAGATCCTCCATTTTGCTCGTCCCTCTTCTGGAGTCCTGTTGAGTGCATCCACAGCAGGTAACTTGCTATGGGGGCACCCGAGCCAAGCAGCAGCTCCGTATGTCCATTCAGACATGGAACTGTGGTTCAGCCCCTCTCCCTCTCTCTCCTGATTGGCTAACTGGCTTTGACAGCTGTGGGAGCCAATGGTGCCACTGCTGTGTTTCGGCCTATCAGAATGGAGTGTCCCGGACAGCTGACACACTTGTGGACATCGCTGGACAGAGATGGGGCTCGGTAAGAATTGGGGGAGGGGGGCTACTGCACACGGAAGGCTTTTTATCTTGATGCATAGAACTTTATAACCCCTTTTAAGGCCTATTACAATACTACCATCTCCATTAGATCTTTCTGCCAGCAGCTGGCAGAAAAACCCAGCAAAAAAAATACCTATTTTGATGCATATTTTGTGCATATGGAAACACTTGCCCATAAACACATTCTATTGGCTAGAATGCATTCCACTATGTCACACTCTGAATATGATCAAACCAATTTATCATCTTGATTCTCTGCACAGGTTGTGTAGATCTCAACAGGGAAAGCTGTATTGCAGAACCTTTTACTTTTTAAATCAGACCTGCCCAGCTAGGATATGCTTAGATAGAAGGTGGATTATTATTATTATTTTTTGTTTGTTTAACAGTAGCAGATAGGAGGTGGATTTACTATATACAGAGGGCCAGATTCAGGTAGAACTTACGCCGACGTATCTGTTGATACGCCGCGTAAGTTCTAGGATGCGCCGTCGTATCTATGCGCCTAATTCACAGTACAAGATACGCCTGAATTTTTACTTCCTACGACCGACGTAAGTCTCCTACGCCGTCGTATCTTGGGTGCATGTTTACGCTGGCCGCTAGGGGCGCTTCCATTGATTTACGCGTCGAATATGTAAATGAGCAAGATGCGCTGATTCACGTACGTACTTACGCCCGTCGCAGTAATCTACGCCGTTTACGTAAGGCGTACGTCCGGTGTAAGTTTACCCCTCATAAAGCAGGGGTAAGTCATGTTAAGGTATGGACGTCGGAAACGTCGGAACAGCCGTCGTATTTTACATTGTTTACGTAAGTCGTACGTGAATGGGGCTGGGCGTAGGTTACGTTCATGTCGAAAGCATTGAGCCGTCGTATCTTAGGGAGTATATGCAACGTGATTCTGAGCATGCGCGCGCATGCGCCGTTCGTACGGCCATGCATTTACATGGGGTCACGACTCATTTTAATACAACACGCCCACTACCTGCCTACTTTTAATTAGGCGGGCTTACGCCGGCCTATTTACGGTACGCTGGCGTAAATATGGGAGCAAGTGCTTTGTGAATACTCAGCTTGCCTCTCAATGTTACGTCGGCGTAGCGCATATGAGATGCACTACCCCGGCTCAAATATGCGCCGATGTACCTAAATCTGGCCCAGACTCTTTTGACTTTTCAGTGTTGGAGGTTTAGTTTTTCTTGCACATTTTTATTTTATATTTTTCCTACATAATGACAATTATTTGAAGTTAGTGCTTTTATCAGTGCATGTCATGTCATTCACAACTCTGGTATTGATTAAACATCCTGTCCTTCCATTGTGATGGAAGTACAAAGCTGATTAACTACCATCGTTTGGTTTGTCCTGAAAAAGCACTGCAGTGAGAATCAGAAAGCTGGGCTTTTACAAATAGACATGCTAAAGCTTTCATCTTCTGTTGAAATATGAATACATTTCCTTTACATTTGAATATCCTGAAAACAAATATTTGTAGCTTGTTCACTGAGAAGTTAATTTGCTTCTGCCAACAGTGTCTAAAAGAGAAAGATCTACTATGGCTGAGCACTCCGAGGAGATAATTTCCCTGATTTTTACATGTTTAAAGCTGGTATGCATACAAATGATGTGCATTTAAAGCTAACTCCAGACAAACAGTGAAACTCGCTGTGAAATACATATGTGAGGACTGTCATAACTATCAAAATATGTGTAATCCTGTTCAGCTAGTTTTATGATCTAGATAACCTTGTCAGACCATACAGCTAGGCCTCAACACCAATTGCAGTTCAAGGATTAGGTCACATTTAAAAAAAATAGAAAAAAAAAAGCGCATTGTTTGCAGGTAATAATTATAAATGCACATAATTTTTTTTTTTTTTGGAGCCAGATCGCTGGTGCCAAACAGGTCTCCTGCAGACCTGTCAGTGTAGCTGTGTGCCCTAACATTCTGTACAGGCAAGCAGATACACTGACAGGAAGAATCGATAAACTACCACGATGCTCCACAGCACCGTGGTAGTTCATTGAGAACTGCAAGCTGACAGCTGCAAAGGATGTTGGGGCTTGTAGTTTATTCACACACAGAGCCGTGTGAATGAATGATGTTGGAATGTGGGCGGAGCCACACACGGCTGCGTGATTTAAAAAAGTGACAGTTAGTACGTTTCTCCGTTATGCTATCACGGGGGGGGGGGGGGGGGGGAGGGATCAGGCAGCGGCTGCAGCATTGGGAACATGTTGCATGTTCCCAAAGGTGAACTTCTCCTCCAACCACTTAAGCCCTGGAAGATTTTACCCACTTCCTGACCAGGCCATTTTTTTGTGATACGGCACTGCGTCGCTTTAACTGACAATTAGGCGGTCGTGCGACGCTGTACCCAAATAGGATTTATGTTCTTTTTTTTCCCACAGATAGAGCTTTCTTTTGATGGTATTTGATCACCACTGCGGTTTTTATTTTTTGAAAAAAAACTATATGTTTTACTTTTTGCTATAATACATATCCCCAAAAAAACAAACACATTTCTTCATCAATTTAGGGCAATATGTATTCTGCTACATATTTTTGGTAAAAAAATCCCAATAAGCGTATATTGATTGGTTTGCGCAAAAGTTATAGCGTCTAAAAACTACAGGATAGCTTTAGGGACTCATATTTAATTTTTTACTGGTAATGGCGGTGATCTGCGTTTTTTTTTTTTTTAACGGGACATTGTGGGGACAAATCGGACACTTAAGGGGGTTATTTACTAAAGGCAAATCCACTTTACACTATAAGTGCACTGCAAGTTCACTTGGAAGTGCAGTCGCTGTAGATATGAGGGGAAGCTCTGCTGATTTTATCATCCAATCATGTAAAGCAAAAATGCTGTTTTTTATTTTCCTTGCATATTCCCTTGGAGCTACAGCAACTGCACTTCCAAGTACACTTCTAAGTGGACTTGCAGTGCAAAGTGGATTTGTCTCTCCTGTAGTCCAAGAGAGGGGGGGAGGATGACACTCCACACCAGGGAGAAAGCCTTGCATTACTGTGTGGAGTTACAGACCGAAGAACAGGAAGTAAGGATTTCTCAGAAGAAATAAGGACATTTAAAAGCAAAATGGAAGGATGAGGTAAGTGAAGGAGGACTGCACTAAGGGAAAGGAAGCTATTTAGAAAAAAAAAAAAATGCCTTTACAACCCCAACCCCTTTTAAAGAAAGCTATTTAGAAAATAAAAAAACAAACCTTTACAACCCCTAAGTGATTTATTTTCTATATCCACTGTAAGTCACCTTTTTATTAATAGTTAGAAAACCTAATTTATTCTAAATATTCTCCTTGTCAAAAATAGGTTTATTGATGGTCAATGACCGGGCCCCTTTTTGCGATCCAGCACTGCGTCGCTTTAACTGACAATTGCGCGGTCGTGTGACATAGCTCCCAAACAAAATTGGCGTCCTTTTTTTCCCCACAAATAGAGCTTTCTTTTGGTGGTAGTTGATCACCTCTGCATTTTTTCCTCAGTTTAGGCTGATACGTATTCTTCTACATATTTTTCGTTAAAAAAAAATCGCAATAAGCATTTATTGATTGGTTTGCACAAAAGTTATAGCATCTACAAAATAGGGGATAGTTTTATGGCATTTTTATTAATATTTTTTTTTTACTAGTAATGGCGGCGATCAGCGATTTTTATCGGTACTGCGACCTAATTGAGGAAACACTTTGGACACTTTTGACACATTTTTGGGACCATTGGCATTTTTCTAGCAATCGGTGCTATAAAAATGCATTGATTACTGTAAAAATGACACTGGCAGGGAAGGGGTTAACACTAGGGGACAAGGCAGGGGTCAATTATGTTCCCTGTGTGTGTTCTGGCTGAAATGCGAGATGACGTAATATTACGTGCTCTCACGCAGCCGAGCCGACCTGCCGCCGTATATACGGTGGCTGGTCGGCTAGTGGTTAAACAATAAAAATAATATATGTAGGTAACATAGTGTGTTTTGTTTGTGTTAAACTTCATCACACACAATTAATTAATTGCTCTATGTTACTTTATCATGTTAGTATGAATATTGTAACTATTAATACCTAACAAAGTTTATCCTAAAAGACTTTGTTATTCTAAATATTCTATCAGCCATAATAACAACAAAGGGTTAAAAGGTTTGAGGCACTTTACAGCGCTTGGCATCTGTTCTACCTTGGCAGGGATATGGCATAAACATGGGGAAAACATTTCAAATGATTCCAGATAGGTTTAATCCCTATTTCCCCACTGCCACATAGCATCTCTAAGCAACTGTGTTGCTCATAATAAAATGTTTCAAGGACATCCCATGTAAAAATTCCTTTGTCTGTTGCATGCATGAATTCAATGTGCTTTTTTTTTTCATAACTTGATATGTGAGACTAATTGGCTGAAATTTTGATTACAGCTGTTGGACAAGTGATGGTCACAAGTAAAATGATTATCTAGAAAGATTGTTCTGTTAAACAATTTCCAACTGGCACAAAGTATGAAATAATGTGTCATAGAACAATATTGCCTTATTTTTCCAAACAAAACAATATTTTGAATTGTTAGACTGTAGTAGTATATGTAATGAAGAGTGCAATTTTATACTGGTCTGGCTCTGCAATTGCAACTTTCAAAGCACAGGGTAAGGAAAGTAAGGGGTTTTGTTTATGAAGTTGCTTGGTGATGCTGAATAAAGAACTTTAATCTAAAATATAATGTGCAATCTAAAATATAATATTTTGTGTATTTTAAGTTGTTTTATGTCATTTTAGTTTTGAAAATCAGTTAAAAATTCTGCTGGCTTTAAGTCTGAAAATGTTTGCTATTGCCTGACCAAGAATGTACCAAACTGCAACTGAGACTATTCAACCATAAAAAACTGCCAGACCAGGACTTCCACTTGTGCTATTATGAATGTTAATGAATAACTGTCCCTCTTTTATTGTATGGGCTGTTTAGAATAGATGGAATTCCAGGGCAGTGGCATTCATACTAAAGGAAGTATCCTGGAACAATAAGAAAAGTAAAGCATAAGGTTGTTAACGCTGCAAAACAGAATGTGCTAGATAGTTAATATAAAAAACTTCTATTGTTGTACTGTACCTTCATTTAATTAGGACAAACAAGAATGTTATATTATTGCTTTATTGTGTTTTCCTTGTGTGTTGTTTATTTCTCACTTTAGGCTACCATACTGTGACCCATGCTCTATTAAAGCTGAATTTTGAACCCTTATCTTAAAGTGGTTGTAAACCCTTACAGAAAACTTTTTTCTACATGTAAGCCTATAATAAGTCTTACATGTATCTACCCCGGATATCTCTTAAACCTCCACAGTTTAGGAGATATCCCCTGTATCAGCATGTGTCGACGTCATCAGCATATGCGCACTGAAGCAACGGCACATTCGTGTCGTTGCTTCAGCTGGTGTGCCGTTACTAGCAGCTCCCACGCGCACGGTGTGACGTCATCGCGGCTCTGGCCAATCACAGTGCCGGAGCCCGCGATACCCGGAAGTAACTCTGGGAGCGATGTTGCCACCTGGGGCGGGGTTCGGGGATCGCTGCGGGGGCTTCAATCTAAGGTGAGTATTTCATAATGTGCTAGTATTGTATGCATACTATATACTATGTATGTATGTGTGTATATATAATATATATATATATATATATATATATATATATATATATATATATATATATATATATATATATATATATACAGGGAGTGCAGAATTATTAGGCAAATGAGTATTTTGACCACATCATCCTCTTTATGCATGTTGTCTTACTCCAAGCTGTATAGGCTCGAAAGCCTACTACCAATTAAGCATATTAGGTGATGTGCATCTCTGTAATGAGAAGGGGTGTGGTCTAATGACATAAACACCCTATATCAGGTGTGCATAATTATTAGGCAACTTCCTTTCCTTTGGCAAAATGGGTCAAAAGAAGGACCTGACATGCTCAGAAAAGTCAAAAATAGTGAGATATCTTGCAGAGGGATGCAGCACTCTTAAAATTGCAAAGCTTCTTAAGCGTGATCATCGAACAATCAAGCGTTTCATTCAAAATAGTCAACAGGGTCGCAAGAAGCGTGTGGAAAAACCAAGGCGCAAAATAACTGCCCATGAACTGAGAAAAGTCAAGCGTGCAGCTGCCAAGATGCCACTTGCCACCAGTTTGGCCATATTTCAGAGCTGCAACATCACTGGAGTGCCCAAAAGCACAAGGTGTGCAATACTCAGACATGGCCAAGGTAAGAAAGGCTGAAAGACGACGACCACTGAACAAGACACACAAGCTGAAACGTCAAGACTGTGCCAAGAACTATCTCAAGACTGATTTTTCTAAGGTTTTATGGACTGATGAAATGAGAGTGAGTCTTGATGGGCCAGATGGATGGGCCCGTGGCTGGATTGGTAAAGGGCAGAGAGCTCCAGTCCGACTCAGACGCCAGCAAGGTGGTGGTGGAGTACTGGTTTGGGCTGGTATCATCAAAGATGAGCTTGTGGGGCCTTTTCGGATTGAGGATGGAGTCAAGCTCAACTCCCAGTCCTACTACCAGTTTCTGGAAGACACCTTCTTCAAGCAGTGGTACAGGAAGAAGTCTGTATCCTTCAAGAAAAACATGATTTTCATGCAGGACAATGCTCCATCACACGCGTCCAAGTACTCCACAGCGTGGCTGGCAAGAAAGGGTATAAAAGAAGAAAAACTAATGACATGGCCTCCTTGTTCACCTGATCTGAACCCCATTGAGAACCTGTGGTCCATCATCAAATGTGAGATTTACAAGGAGGGAAAACAGTACACCTCTCTGAACAGTGTCTGGGAGGCTGTGGTTGCTGCTGCACGCAATGTTGATGGTGAACAGATCAAAGCACTGACAGAATCCATGGATGGCAGGCTTTTGAGTGTCCTTGCAAAGAAAGGTGGCTATATTGGTCACTGATTTGTTTTTGTTTTGTTTTTGAATGTCAGAAATGTATATTTGTGAATGTTGAGATGTTATATTGGTTTCACTGGTAAAAATAAATAATTGAAATGGGTATATATTTGTTTTTTGTTAAGTTGCCTAATAATTATGCACAGTAATAGTCACCTGCACACACAGATATCCCCCTAAAATAGCTAAAACTAAAAACAAACTAAAAACTACTTCCAAAAATATTCAGCTTTGATATTAATGAGTTTTTTGGGTTCATTGAGAACATGGTTGTTGTTCAATAATAAAATTAATCCTCAAAAATACAACTTGCCTAATAATTCTGCACTCCCTGTATATATATATAAAATGTGTGTGTAGTGTTGTGCTCGCCCCCTCCCTTGGACTACAGGAGAGTCAGGACGCCCACTAACACACAGCATTTTTATCTGCAACGTAGAGAGCGTCCTGACTGATACATACATATATATATATATATATATATATATATGTATGTGTGTGTGTGTGTGTGTGTGTGTGTGATATATATATATATATATATATATATATATATATATATATATATATATATATATATATATATATATATATATATATATATATATATATATATATATATATATATATATATTAGTCCTGATCAAAAGTTTAAGACCACTTGAAAAATGGCAAAAAATCATATTTTACATTGTTGGATCTTAACAAGGTTCCAAGTAGAGCTTCAACATGCAACAAGAAGAAATGAGAGTGAGACAAAACATTTTTTGAGCATTCAATTATTGAAAATAACGATTAAACTGAAACAGGCTGTTTTTCAGCTGATCAAAAGTTTAGGACCACATGCCTTTAAAAGACTAAATCTGTGCAAAGATGTGGATTCATTGTCATTCTCTGTCAGGTAGTCACACGTTGTGATGGCAAAGGCAAAAAAACTCTCCCTTTTTGAACGTGGTCGGGTTGCTGAACTGCATAAGCAGGGTCTCGCATCAAGACACTGGACGATCCACGACCCAAATTAAGGCCCTTACTGGTGCTGACTGTAGCCCCATAACCATCAGACGGCATCTGAGACTGAAGGCATGACAAGCAGATCCCACCTGAGATGTTTTCTAGGCGCCACAGTGGAGGGGGCGCCATAATGGTCTGGGGTGCTTTTTCCTTCAGTGGAACAATGGAGCTTCAGGAAGTGCAGGGGCGTCAAACGGCCGCTGGCTATGTCCAGATGTTGCAGAGAGCATTCCTCATGACTGAGGGCCCTCGTCTGTGTGGTAACGACTGGGTTTTTCAACAGGACAACGCTACAGTACACAATGCTCGCGGGACAAGGGACTTCTTCCAGGAGAATAACATCACTCTTTGGCCCATCCGGATGGATGGCAAGGGAAGTTTACAAAAACGGACAACAGTTCCAGACAGTAGATGGCCTTCGTGCGGCTGTCTTCACCACTTGGAGAAATGTTCCCTCTCACCTCATGGAAACGCTTGCATCAAGCATGCCGAAACAATTTTTGAAGTGATCAACAATAACGCCGGAGCTACTCATTACTGAGTTCATGTTTGGAAGTTGGATTTCTGTTTTGGGGGGTTTAGTTTTTTTTTGGAGGTGTGGTCCTAAACTTTTGATCAGCTGAAAAACAGCCTGTTTCAGTTTATTCGTTGTTTTCATTAAATTGATTTTTTTTTTTGTTTGTTTTACCAAAAATATATAGAAGAATACATATCGGCCTAGACTGAGAAAAAAAAGTTATTTGTTTTTAAATTGGCATATTTATTATAGCAACAAGTAAAAAATATTGTATTTTTTTCAAAATTGTCGCACTTTTTGGTTTATAGCGCAAAAAATAAAAAACGCACAGGCGATCAAATACCACCAAAAGAAAGCTCTACTTGTGGGGAAAAAAGGACGTCAATTTTGTTTGGGAGCCACATCGCACGACCCCGCAATTGTCAGTTAAAACGACGCAGTGCTGGAAGCTGAAATTTCACCTGGGCAGGAGGGGGGTATATGTGCCCAGTAAGCAAGTGGTTAACTGACAATTGTGCAGTCGTGCGATGTGGCTCCCAAACAAAATTGATGTATTTTTCTTTTCACAAATGAGCAAAAAAAAAGTGCGACAATTTGGAAAAATAAAGCAATATTTTTTTACTTTTTGCTATAATAAATATAAAAAAAAATGTTTTTCCTCAGTTTAGGCCGATATGTATTCTTCTACATATTTTTGGTAAAAAAAAAAAAAAAAAAAAAACGCAATACGCGTATATTGATTGGTTTGCACAAAAGTTATAGCGTCTACAAAAAAGGGGATCATTTTATGGCATTTTTATAATATTTTTTTTTCTATTAGAAATGGTGATCTTCAATTTTTATCATGACTGCAATATTATGACGGACACATTGGACACCTTTTGATGCTATTTTGGGACCATTGTCACGGATTACTGTGTAAATAACACTGACAGGGAAGGGGTTAACAACTAGGGGGCGAGGAAAGGGGTTCAGTGTGACCTAGGGAGTAATTCTAACTGTGTGGGGGCTGGGCTACATGTGACACGACATTGATCACTGCTCCCGATCACAGGGAGCAGTAGATCAGTGTCCTGTCACAAGGCAGGACACTGAGGCCTTGTTTACACAGGCATCTCCCTGTTCTGCAGCTCGGTGACACGATCGTGGGACACCCGCGGACATCAAGTCCGCGGGTCCCGCGGGCATGGTCATGGAGCTCGCGGTGGGCGCCGACACGTGTGACCGCACCGCGGGAATTTCAAAGCAACGTACCTGTACATCGCTTTGCCCACAGGAGCCATTCTGACGACGTATAGCTACTGGTGGCGGTCGGCAAGTGGTTAAAGATTGCAAAAAATATATCTGTTTAGTAATAGAAATGTACAAACAGATACTGTACTTGTATATAATTGCAGGATTTGCATACACTCTTGTTTTTCTTTTCCTCCCATCCTTTTCATGTTGCCACATTTCACCAAGGGCAGATGGATCCATCTCTTTACTTTCTTGAACTCTGCTTCTGCCTCCTGGAACATGTGACAATATACCTCATATGAGGGGGAAGGCACTTGTGATGTAACACTCCTTGGATGCATCTGTGAGACCCTGGTTACATCACCAGTGTCTCACTCAGCAGAATAACAGTAATTTATAAGTAAAGTAAAAAAATGTCTAACTAGTGACTGCAAGATCATTTCAAATTGGCATGCAGAGCTGATGTGATTTTTAATGAAAGGGGGTAAAAGTCTGCTTAAATTAAAATGTTCACAAACAGAAATTTTTACAATAATACTGACAGTTTGGCTTGCAAGGTATATGACTATAAACATATTCAGATTGAAAGCAGACCTAAATTAAATTATTGTCTTTGTCCATTGTTGCACCAATTACAAAAATACCCTGAAATACCAGTACGTTGGTACAGGCCCAGTTTGAGCCCCATCGGTGGCTGACTTCACTTCTGGCTTTGAAAAAAAAAAAAAAAAAAAAAATTTGTATATCATCCAAAAAATCATTTGGTTTGGTAATTTGATTCAAAAAGTGAAATTCATATAATATATAGATTTATTACACACATAGTAATATATTCTTCAAGCATTTTTTTTTTTTTTTTGATTATAGCTTACAGCCAGTGAAAACCCAAAATTTAGTATCTCAGAAATCTAGAATAGTTCAAAATTGTAGACTCATGGTATCGCATCTAATTGGCTCAAAACACCTGAGCCCTTAAATGGTCTTAGTATGTTTCAGTAGGTTACACAATCATGGGGAAGACTGCTGACTTGACAGTTGTCCAGAAGACAGTCATCGACACCCTATACAAGGAGGGTAAGTCACAAAAGGTCATTGCTAAAGAAGCTGGCTGTTCAAACATGTTAATGGAAAGTGGAGAGTGCAAGGAAAAAGTGTGGTAGAAAGGTGCACAAGCAACAGGAATAACCGCAGCCTTGAGAGGATTGTGAAGCAAAGGCCATTTAAGAATTTGGGGGAGATTCACAAGAAGTGAACTACGGCTGGTGTCAGTACTTCAAGAGCCACCACACACAGACGTATCCAGGACATGGCCTACTACTGTCACATTCCTCGTGTCAAGCCACTTCTGAACCAGAGACAACGTCAGAAGCGTCTTACCTGCGCTAAGGTGAAAAAATACAGGACTGTTGCTCAGTAGTCTTCTTTTTGGATAAAAGTCAACTTTACATTTCATTTGGAAATCAAGGTCCCAGAGTATGGAGGAAGAGTGGAGAGGCACAGAATCCAAGTTGCGTGAGGTCAAGTTTCCACAGTCAGTGATTTGGGGAGCATCTGCTGGTGTTGGTCCACTGTGTTTTATCAAGTCCAAAGTCAGGGCAACTCTCTACCAGGAAATTCTAGAGCACTTCATATTTCCCTCTGCTGACCAGCGTTATGGAGATGCTGGTTTCATTTTCCAGCAGGACTTGGCACCTGCCCACTCTGCCAAAAGTACCAAAACCTGGTTTAATGATCATGGTACCACTGTGCTTGATTGGCCAGCAAACTTGCCTGACCTAAACCCCATAGAGAATCTGTGGGGAATTGTCAAGAGGAAGATGAGATGCCACACGAGCTGAAGGCCGCTATCAAAGCAACCTGGGCTTCCATAACACCTCAGCAGTGCCACAGGATGATTGCCTCCATGCCACGCCGCGTTGATGCAGTAATTCTTGCAAAAGGAGCCCGACCAAGTATTGAGTGCATACTATACTGTCATTGATTTTCAGTAAACCAACATTTCTGTATTCAAATAATTTTTTTTTTTTATTAGTCTTATGTAATATTTACATTTTCTGAGACACAGAATTTTGGGTTTTCACTAGCTATAAGGCTGCTTTCACACTGAAAGCGCCGGCTGTTAGCGGTAAATCGCTGCTCGTTTTAGCGGTGCTTTACAGCTGTTTAAATAGTGCTTTTGCATCGCTTTTAGGTCGCTAGAGGGGCGCTTTTGACGCCAAAGAAGGGGTTAAATACTCCCGTGTTGCAGCACTTCTGAAGCACTTTTTAGGTGCTTCGGAAGTGCTGCCCATTCATTGCAATGAACAGGGGCATTTTGGGAGCACTGTGTTCAGTGCTCCCAAACCACCCCCAGAGGTCTTGCTTGCAGGACTTTTTCTAATGTCCTGAAAGTGCACCGCCTGGGTGTGAAAGCACCTATTGTAATGAATGGGAGGCAGTGTTCAGGCGCTTTACAGGCGCTATTTCTAGAGCTAAAATGCATGAAAACTGCCTCAGTGTAAAAGGGGTCTAAGCCATAATTGTCCAAATTAAAAGAAATAAATGCTTTAAATATATAACTCTGTGTGTAATGAATCTAAAAATTATGAGTTTCACTTTTTGAATTGAACTACTGAAATAAACTTTTTGATGATATTCAAATTTTATGAGATGCACCTGTATTTCTAATGAGTAACCTATACTGTAATTTAAGTAATTGTAAAACTAATTTTTACAGTCCATATGCCAACGTGTTATTGCCTTTTTATATTTTTGGGGATACAAAGTATAAATGCTGATTTGTATTTGCTATATTAAGGTTTAAAGACTGGTCCCCATAAAAAAATATAAAGAATGTAACAGTGCCTGAAAAAATCATAGAATTAAAAAAAAAAAAAAAACATTGAGGCCTGGTTCACACTAGTGCGATTTTTCAGATGCGACTTGAGTCACACAGAATTACATGACAATGGAAATCACATGTTTTCAATGGTACCTGTTCAAGACTTTTGGAAAAGGGTGCTGTGCTACTTTGTTGCGATTCCAGCACAGTTTTCACCCCATAGGATATGCAAACCAAATCCAAAACTTAACCAATTAGCACTACTAAATTACACTGAAAATTAGATCAAATGACCTTCAATGCTTCCAAGCATGCGTCGACTTGATTCTGAGCATGCGTGGATTTTTGATCGTTTTTTAATCCATGGGAAAAATGTAAAACATGTTCTATTTTTTTTTTTTTTACACCGATGGAAATAAAACCGATGGGGCCCACACACGATCGGTTTGTCTGATGAAAACGGTCCATCGGTCGGTTTTCAGCGGACAAACCGATTGTGTGTACAGGGCTTAACTGTTAAGCTCACAACATTTTACACTCTGACTTTGCAATCTCCTTTTAGATATACACCCATAATCCCCAAAAATTTGGGACGCCGTTTAAAATCTAGATAAAACAGAATGCAATGATGTAAATCTCATTATCCTGTATTTCATTCACAATAGAAAACATATCAAAAATGTTTCAATATACCATTTTAAGAAAAGAAGAAGGTAATTTAAAAAATGATTGATTGCAGCAACACGTCTCTAAAATGTTGGGACAGGGCAACACAAAACTGGCACAGTAAGTGGTACTAACAAGAAAAAGCTGGAAGAACATTTTGCAACTAATTAGGTTAATTGGCAACAGATCAGGAACATTATTGGGTTTAAAAAGCACATCTGAGGCCGCGTACGCACGATCAGTCCATCCGATGAGAACGGTCCGAAGGACCGTTTTCATCGGTTAACCGATGAAGCTGACTGATGGTCTGATGTGCCTACACACCATCGGTTAAAAAAAACGATCGTGTCAGAACGCGGTGACATAAAACACAAAACGTGCTGAAAAAAACGAAGTTTAATGCTTCCAAGCATGTGTCGACTTGATTCTGAGCATGCACAGCTTTTGGACCGATGCTTTTGCATACTAACGATCGGTTTTGACCTATCGGTTAGGCGTCCATCAGTTAAATTTCAAAGCAAGTTCTCTTTTTTTTTTTGACTGAAGGATAACTGACCGATGGGGGCCCACACACGATCGGTTTGGACCGATGAAACGGTCCTTCAGTACGTTTTCATCGGTTTTGACCGATTGTGTGTACGCGGCCTTAGAGAGTCACAGCGTCTCAGAAGTAAGGATGGGCAGAAGTTCACCAATTTGTGAAAAGGTGCATCTAAAAATTGTTGAACAATTTCAGAATAATGTTACTCAATGTAAAATTGCAAATACTTTAAACATATCGTTGTACAGTACATTGTATCCTCCAAAGATTCTGACAATCTGGATAAATCTCTGTGTGCAAGGGACAAGGCCGAAACCCAGTATTAGATGCTCATAATCTTCGTGCCCTCAGACAGCACTGCATTAAAAACCGGCATGATATTGTGATGGACATCACTGCATGGGCTCAAGAATTCTTCCACAGTGCCATCCAAAAAGGCAAGTTAAAGTTCTGCAAATAAGAAGCCATATTGGAACATGATCCGCAAACGCTGCTGTCTTCTCTGGGCCAAAGCACATTTAAAATGGCCTGTTGCAAAGTGAAAAACTGTTCTGTGGTCAGACGAATCAAAATTTAACATTCTTTTTGGCAACCATGGGTGCTGCATCCTCTGGACCAAAGAGGGGCCTTCCCGCTTGTTGTTAGTGCTCAGTTTAAAAACCTGCATCTCTGATGCGTTAATGCATATGGAAGGGGCAGCTTGTAGATCTGGAAAGGCATCATTAATGCTGAAAGAATTATCCATGTTTTGAGCAGCATATGTTCCCACCCAGATAATGTATTTTTTCAGGACAATGCTAAACTACATACTGCATCTATGACAACAGCATGGCTTCATATGAGAAAGGTGAGTGCACTAAGCAATCAATGTCCTCTCAGAGACCGTGGTTGCCGTTTAACTGGCACAAAGCAAAACTCGGAAAATAAAATATGGATGGTCGCACACCAAAAAAACTTTGAAAGGTAGCCTTTAATGGTAAAAAATAAAAAGCACTACAAAACACAGCAAGCAGTGGGGTATGTAGCTGACGCGTTTCACACTGGACCTCAGTGTGAAAGGCATCAGCTACATACCCCACTGCTTGCTGTGTTTTGTAGTGCTTTTTATTTTTTACCATTAAAGGCTACCTTTCATAGGTTTTTTGGTGTGCGGCCGTCCATATTTTATTTTCCGAGTTTAGCATGGCTTCATAGTAGAAGAGTCCAGGCGTTTAACTGGTCTACGTGCAGTCCAGACTCTTTACCAATTAAAAATATTGAGCACATCTTGAAAAGAAAAATACGACAAAGACCCAGGAGCAGTTAGTATCCTATAGCGGGCAAGAATGGGAGAACATTTCTCTCCCAAAACTCCAACAACTGGTCTCCTCAGCTCCCAGATGTTTACAGAGTGTTGTTAAAGGGGTGGTTCCCCCTAAAACAAATTTCTAACAATACATTCGTAAGACCCGTTACACTGCGGGTAGGCTGGCTTTTGTTTTGTTTTTTTAGTACATACCTCGATACCGCCGTTTCGTCCCTTGGCGGTGGGCGTTCCTAGTTGATTGACGTTCCTCCGACGGGCACATACGTGACGTCACGACTTTCCGAAAGAAGCCGAACGTCGCTGCGCAGGCGCCGTATAGAGCCGACTCTATACGGCGCCTGCGCAATGACGTTCGGCTTCTGTCGGAAAGTCGTGACGCGCAGTATGCGCCCGTCGGAGGAACGTCAATCAACTAGGAACGCCCACCGCCAAGGGACGATACGGCGATATCGAGGTATGTACTAAAAAAACAAAACAAAAGCCAGCCTACCCGCAGTGTAACGGGTCTTACGAATGTATTGTTAGAAATTTATTTTTGGGGGAACCACCGCTTTAAGAGAAGAGAAGGGGATGCTACACTGTGTTGCTGCCATCAATTAAAAAATTACCTTTATTTTTTACTTAACTTGGTATGTTTTTTTCAGTAAAATTATGGTTTTGTGAGATTTGCAAATCAATTCATTCTGTTTTTATGTCGATTTTACACAGCGCCCCAACTGTTTTTGGAATTGGGGTTGTACTAAATAGGTCCATGGATCACATATATTCAGGGGTCAAGTCCTGGGGAAAAAGTGTGGGAACTCCCACCCAAGATCCACTCCCCCATCAAAAAAAAAAATGATACGCTCATATGCATAATTACTAAACCGCATGTTTTTTTAGGCAAGTTCTCTCTAAATCCCGCGATAACTCGCGGCAGACCTCCGCTGCTCTAGTCCTGCAAAGGGAACTGCGTTCCTGCTGTGAAAAAAGTGCAGGAATAGCCCTGCATATATTCATAATAAATCTAAAGAAAGTTGGACAGTTTATATATGATTTTTAGTATATATGATATGTAAGGAGGTAGCCCACTTGTGTCCACTAAAATATCAGTTTTATGTGGAATGGCAATATAACTGTTTCTGCACATTAGGAAGCCTGTAATCGTATCTTTTATCTTGTAGAAAACATTATTCCAACATCTAACGGTTTTTATTCGTGAATGAGTTAATGAAAAAAACATTTCGTAAATTACATTGATTTTCCAAAATGTACTAGTAAATTGTCATATTTTTAATGAGCTCTTTTGAATTGATTGATTTTAATTTTTATTTCACATTTACTGTTGGACTTAAGTAATTTGTTATCAAAGAAACACATTAAGAGTTGTAAAGATTAATTATCAGCAACAATGTCATTTATGTGAAGTAGTTGTAGTTGTACTTTAGCAAAGATTATGTGATCCAGTATGCCATACAAGGAGGAAATGAACGTTGCGTGTACAGCATTGGATTTCTAATCAGTCTTATTTATTACCTGTTAGAATCTTCAAATGTACCTGTATACTAAAGTGTATATTGTGATCATGCAGATATATCAAATCCTTATTTCTCCCTTTATACCAAGCACCAAGACATGATTTACATTAAAGAATGCATTTTGCTTTTCATTCAAAATACTGCAATAATGGGTGGAGGAGCAGGTCAGCCTACAAAGAATGAATAGGTAAAATTGTATGAAGCTTCTTTAACCACTTCAGCCCCGGACCATTTTGCTGGTCAATGACCGGGCCACTTTTTGCGATTCGGCACTACGACGTTTTAACTGACAATTTCGCGGTCGTGCGACGTGGCTCCCAAACAAAATTGGCGCGTTTTTTTCCCCCACAAATAGAGCTTCCATTAATGTTGCTATAGGCCTCTTGGCAGCCTCCCTGACGAGTTTTCTTCTTTTTTTCATACATTTTTGGAGAGACATCCAGTTCTTGGTAATGTCACTGTTGTGCCATATTTTCCTCACTTAAAGAGGAAGTAAACCCTCCCCAATTTGTTTTTTTTTTGATTGTTTGGTTACACATTGGCAGCGCTATGCATACTACATTGATCTATTACAAAAACGAGTCCCGCAAATACCTTTTTTTAAACAGAATTCCTTTCCTCCACTTCCGGGTACTAACAGCGCCATTCTTTCTCCTGTTTCTGGATTCATCTTCTGTCGTCACTTCCGCCCTTACTGTGTCTCTGGTCGAAACCTCGCACATGCGCCGAACAGATGAGCTAGCTACTATGTTTGTGTACACTGTGTCTGCGGCTGCTGTCTTATGTCACTCCCCCTTGTGACGTCTTGTTCAGTCACACGGGGGAGTATCAGGAAGGGGAGAAGGAACACAACAACGGGAGACTTCCCCTCTGTCGGACAGAGGGGAAGTTTGCATAGTGACAATAGCGGAAACCATTACAATGAAATTCGGCAAACTTTAGCTGCCGGTTTTGAGGCACAATAGTGCGCAAGCGCGGTGACGTCATCAGAAATAAAAAGACGATTTTAAAGCTAATGAGCGTGGTGAGTAAACTTTCACAGGCAGCGATCAGCTGCTTGTGTTATGGGCTACTTTTTAAGCTAATGTTGTCTCCGAGGGTTTACA
The DNA here is from genome assembly GCF_905171775.1 of Rana temporaria. Classification (NCBI taxonomy): domain Eukaryota; kingdom Metazoa; phylum Chordata; class Amphibia; order Anura; family Ranidae; genus Rana; species Rana temporaria. The sequence goes on along the minus strand of NC_053496.1, from coordinate 74,046,288 downwards.
ACCACTTTAATGATGACTGTTTTCACTGTGTTACATGGTATATCTAATGCCTTGTAAATTATCTTGTACCCTTCTTCTGACTGATACAGTTTAAGGTCTCTTGCACACTGCAGCTCGAAAAAGCTCAGTACAGGGTTTTTTTTTTTTTTACGGAGGTGTAATGTGCCCATGCATGCATCCCTAAATAGCTTCCTTTACCTCAGTGCAGTCCTCCTTCACTTACCTCATCCTTCGATTTTTGCTTTTAAATGTCCTTATTTCTTCTGAGAAATCCTCACTTCCTGTTCTGTCTGTAACTCCACACAGTAATGCAAGGCTTTCTCCCTGGTGTGGAGTGTCGTGCTCGCCCCCTCCCTTTGACTACAGGAGAGTCAGGATGCGCACTAATCACCTTTCTCTATTCGCAATTTCACATAGAGAGTAAGCCCAAAACTGACACAAAAAATGGTAAATTTTATGTCTATTTACAGTATCCAGGCATATTTGTTTGCATTGTAATACGCTAATAAAATATGCTTTGGAAGTGACCCAAAGGTAATTAAATCAATACTGAGGGGCCGGTAGTTATCCCTGACACTGAAATATTTTAGAAGCCAAGTGTAGTCTCAAGTGCACATTAGAGAAGGATCCAAACAGGTAGATTGATGTTTGCTTACTGACGAGTAACTTCTAAGAAGCAATTATTACTCATCAAGGAGTTCTTTTCACTCCTCTTATATCCATGGTTTAGACGCTGCTACCAATTCGTTTTATTTTTAACTGCACAGAGTGCTGACCATTCAGACTTTAGCTTTCAGTAGTCTCATAAGCTTTAGTGCTAAAAGCTTACTTTTGGTTGACTGCTTTTATGCATGATATGCTATGTAGGGAGCAGTATTATGTGTACTTGCCAATTTCAGAATGTTTTAGTGGTTGATCCTTGTATATGTATTACAATTACTTTAAAAATAACTTTAAAATCATAGCCTCTAGGGTTGCAAATGGTTCATTTGGGAGTCTTGTGAAGAAAACAATAGAATGTCCATAGGTTTATAGATTTCTCAAGGCTATTTGTATTGAAAACCACAGATAGGCTGTTTTTATTCAGTGTAAAATGTGAAATTAGAGAATATGTCACTCCATTATGTTTTATTATTCCAATTACTCTGTTCAGTCTGTGCCATATTTGGTTGCCCGCATTTATCCTGTGCTTTTGAAGGGTCACTCCGTTTGAACTGATCTTTCATTCTTATGACTAGGTCAGGCGGGCGAATTATCGACACAATTTTATTTATCTTTTTGGGGACTCAAGCAATAGTTATTTTTCACCTGAGTTCTCAGCTCTGCCCAGCTGTTTTGGCTTTTCAGGGAAGTCTTGTTGTCTGTGCTAGAATTTCAAACATGGGGTACCATTTGGAATATGAATATATGAAGCCAGAGTCTATTAATGCCTATATCAGCTGTGAGTAGACTGTAATTTCCAAAGCTGCTTTATTCATAGTGTATGTGGTTTTGGTCGATAGCTTGGTTAGGTATAGAGTTACTTTAGGATCTATGACCTTTACAAAGTCCACTGAGAGTGTTGTGGTGGTGCTGTCTTCTCTTTAATAAAGAAAATTAAGGAATTTAAAAAGACCATGGTGGCCTTGCTGTGAAGGATGCTTGGGGACTAGGGTAGACTGATATAACTTTCAGAGTTCTTAATAATAATAAACTAGTACTGTAAATCATTTTAAACTACCAGTATCCTTTTATCTGACATATGTTTTAATTTACATTCTAAGTACTTAGACATCTTCTGCTTCTGTCAATGCTAGGTTTGCAATTTGAAAATTAAAGGATAAGGTAATATTATCCTAGATTTCAACTTTAAGTAAAATCTTTAGTGTAAAAGGTGCCAACTGGCTGCTTTTTTTTTTAGGACAAACTATGTCTGTTTCTTTGATTGAAGCTTCTACCAGCCTGTCGGCACTTTTTTAAAAGTGTGCACTGTACCCAAGGCTACTGATAGGGTGGTACAGTCAGCCATCCTGTACAGGGCACTTACCCCATCAGGTCAGCAGCAGGACCTGGCAGGAGTGAGCATCTCCCAGGATAGAGATAAAAGAGATACGATTGAGCTGAATTGCAGGTACAGATAGAGTATTGAGGGATGCAATTCATGCAGCTGGGTAATAGGAAATGCATGAGGTATAACGTGAGGGGGTGCAGATTGAGGGGTAAAGGGGGTACAGAGTGTGTGGTAGTGGTCAGAGCCACTGATGGGGGGAGGGGGCAATGTGGTTTCTGATAGCCCTGACTGTATCATGCATGTGTAGCTCAGTGTACAGTCTGTATGATTGTGTGCTGAGACAAAATAACATGGATAATAGTCTTGCTATCTGGACCTTTATCAATGAAGAAGCTGAAGCCTCTGGAAGAAGATTAGATGAAGTGAAGTGGTGGAGGAGAGGACTGACATCGCATTGCTGGAGAGATATGCTTTCTGAGGTAAGGGTAGAATGCCATAATGTGCAAATATGCTATGTATACATGTACATTATGGCAGGAACCTCCTGGGGGCCCAAAATATTTACATTAATCTGGCAGTTACTTCCACTTTAAGACTGCAAAGTGCTAATTACACAGTTGAATTACATGTATGAGAGATATTTTGGCTGCCAGAGGATTAGTAAATCTATGAAGTCTTGAAATTAAAACGGACTTAAGCAGTGTAGCTTGGTTACCTTCCTGCCTCCAGTTTGTGAATAGTGAAGAAGCTGCAAGATCTTTATGAAATCATCACTATTGCTGTCTCCTCCTGTCATTTTGTTCTGCCTGCTAGCACAGCCCCCTTTTCTTCCACTGAAAAAATAAGGTTGATATCAAGACATGTTTAGCCACTTACACTTGCTTAAATGTAGGCTACATCAAGACATGGGGGGTATTTACTAAAGGCAAATCCACTTTGCACCACATGTGCACTGCAAGTGCACTTGGAAGTGCAGTCGCTGTAGATCTGAGGGGGACATGCAAGGAAAATAAAGAACAGCATTTTTGCTTACACATGGTTGGATGATAAAATTAGCAGAGCTTCCCCTCATTTCAGATCTTTCTCTTAGATCTACAGCGACTGCATTTCCACTTTCAGTGTATTTTCCTTTAGTAAATCAACCCCATTGTGTCTGGATGGCTGTAGCTTCAGCTATACGTTAATTGGAGTGATCAGTTTATTTTATACAGCTCGTTTATTGCTGTCCCCTGACTTGTGCTCCTAGCAGATGGCACCGTCATCTCCAGCTACACAAAGCAGCTTACTGGACAGTGTACATTGCTTCTCTCTGACTGTATTGCTGACCAGCATCTAAAGAAATCCAATTTTAATCTCCTCTTCTAGGTAAGAATATCACTTTATCCAAGTGAGTCTGCAACAAAACTAGTGACAGGGCACAAATGCTGATCTGTATTTTTAAATCTACATTAACCCTCCAGGTGCAGATAAAGAGTTGACCAGTTTGAAAATATAAATCTATGGCTAAAATACCTTGCTAAATTACTAAATAAATCCAGGCAATTATTATATAGGCATGTAATAACATTAGCAGTACTAATAATCCAGCACCCTGTACATTTAATGTAGTCATGTATCCAGTTTAAGAGAATTATGACACCCTTTTCAATTTATAGAGCTGCTTAAATCCCTAACCTCTATCCACCACATCAAGTAGTTGTTAATATGGGGCAGATTAAGGAAAGCCTCATATTGCACCCTGGGAGTAGAACTTTAGTTTTCCTGGGCAAGATATAAAAAGCTGAATTGGAGTAAACACACATGGGTTTTTACTTATTTTTTTTTAGGATGTTCATATAATGCTGGCAATGTTTTATGCAGTACTTTTTACATATTGTACATTTTACATTAGGCTATGCTCCTAGGGAGCTTAACATCTAAGTCCCTATCTCACTCGCATACACACACTCGGGCCAGTTAATGACCAGAGCCAATTAACCGCTTGGTCTTTGGAGTGTCAGAGAAACCCACACAAGCACAGGGAGAACATGCAAACTCCATGTAGATAGTGTCCTGCATGGGTTTCGAAATATGAACTTATTTAGATGTAATACTACTTGGTGGAATTATGATCTTTGTCTCTTATGATCAAGCTGCCTGTCAAAGTTGTTTTTGTTCAGTCAAACTTTTTCATATGATTTGGAAATGCTTGTAAATTATTGGGTACAATATATGTAAGCCCTGGTATTATGCAGTTTGCAGCTGATTTGTTATCTAGCCCTGGGTTCCTGTTTCAGAACAACATGGGGTGGGGTTGCTTTCTCTCTTAAAGGCCTGATAATTACTGGTGTAAGAGCAGTGCAAGCTGCCAACATGCTCCAACATCTGTTTGGGGTGGATGCATGGACTGCCATTGATCATAGGGCAGCTTTTCAAGGGTTCCAGGAGTATGGGAGACATAATTTTTGAGTGAAAGCGGTATTGTTACAAGGTGTCTAAAAGTGGCAGTGGGAGGATATCCATCATGGTTGTGTTGGGTCCCATATTCAAGAAAGTCTGTCTTTTCCGTGACTATGGGAGTCCAGGTCTGCTTGAGGCCACCCCTGGTGGCTGTCACATGGTTTATTATCCTCTGGTAGGGAGTAGAAGTGGTATCTTCAATAAAGCAGTACTGGATTTTTGTTTTAGCCTGGTACCAACCAGGATCAGAAGCCAAGTCATTTGGACTGCCCCCCCCCCCCCCCCTCATATTCTCTGTGAAGAAGTTCCCCATACACACTATAAAAAAACAATTCATTATGCTTCAGTAAAAATAACGTAATGTGTAAGAAGCAACCCTGTGCTCTCCACCCAAGCAGCTCTGACGCTGAACAGATGTATTATCTGTATGAGACTACTTTTGTGCAAGGTGGGCGTGGTCACTTAGACTGAAGTACTTCTTTCTTCTACATTGCAATCATGCTGAGTCCAGTAGACTGTAATGTCTTGTCTATTATGCACACTATTGAACACTTCTAGAAATAATAGGCTGTTATTTGAAGCTGTACTGGTTGGACTGAGAAGGGGACACTCCAGAAGCTTTCCCTGAACTTGTAAATGTCAGTGCAAATAAAAACGTAAGTATTACAGACCATACTTAATTATTTTTGTTATTTTAAAAAAATTCACATTACTTTTTATTCCCTCCTGGTTAACCTGACTTTCAAATGTGTACTTACAGCTAGGTATTTCTGGTATCTCCAAAGTAAGCTTATGGTGAATGTATAAATTATTTTAGCATATATGTATAAAATAAGCAAATGTAAAAACAAAATTGAGACTTAATTAATAAGAGTACAAGGAGCAGTTAGGCAGAAGTAGCGAGGGGAAGAGGCTTTGGGGGGGGGGGGGGGGGGGGCGACGACGACACTTTCCATCAGGTCTGAAAAGCAAGTAATTTAGAACCCGATTACCCTGTTGCAGTGCATGAACACGTTTCTGCATTCTCAGCCATGTTTTCAATGGGGTGACTGGAGACCATAATGTCAGACATGCAGCATTTTTTTTACTTATTTACATTGTCAAAGGTAATTCCAACAATTTGAGTGTATAAGGGTATACATAAAAATGTAAGTGACATTTTCCATAAGTAGGCAAAGAACAGTAAATCACATGAGGACCATGAACTGCCAATTGAGATAGAGCATAGGAACTTTGTGTAAATAATAGATAATCAGGTCATAGGATTGTATGTAGTATTTTTCTGTAGAATGCCACTTATGGCCCGTACGCATGATCCGAATATCGTACAACTTTTTTCGCTTAATAGTCGCAAGTAGGAATTAAAGTCACAAATTCTCATACGGAAGTGATGTCATGTGTTGTAATGTATTTGTATTGTATTTTTGGACGACAACTATACTGACTAAAGGAAAATGTTTGTGCTTGTCCGATCGAATAATATCAGATGAACTGTCGTGATCGGCTCTCGAAAGTAGTGTACACACGATCCGAAAATCGTATGATTCTTCCTCGGGCTATATAGCCAGAGTTTGGGGGACAGGTAGCAAGAACAAATCTCCCTGAGATGAGCAGTCTTTCAGGCACAGATACCAAATTCAGTGAGGTAGTGACAAACAGTGCAGTGTTTATTGGTGACATATACAAGTATTTTATATACAGGTGCTGTACAGTGTTTCAGAAGAAACAGACAGAATAAAAATAGCCAAACAAAAACCTAGCCATGTCTCGGCCCTAACTATACAATATACAGGCCCTCACTACCAGGCTGAGCAAGCCTACAGCTTGTCAACTTCCACATAAACTGCTTAATACCTGTAGCTTTCACCAACCTGTTGCTCTCACAGACCCATGTTGTCTGATCTTCCCAGGCAGAGAGCATTGGCTGTCTGTCACAGGTGTTTTTAAATTGTCCTGGGGTAGAGGACCAAGATCCAAACTGGATCATGGATCAGAGGAGCCTGGGAGACGTATAAACCCCGAACAGGACTTTTCCCGGCTCTCTGGGACGCTCTGCTACAGTACTGTACTACTGTATTGGGTAACATCGAGGTGAGGCCCTAAGATCATTTTCATATGTTTTGTGCGTTACTCCAATGCACAGTAGAACACATGTTATACCACACTTTACTGCAACAGAATAGATTAAAAGGGCCTTTTAGGTAAACCCTCTTATTTGCATGCTTGTTCTGAATCCGTTACTAAAGATGGTCAGCATGGGAATTACAGTATGTGGAATTGTCAGCTTCCACGTTTCTCTCTTGAAAAAAATTATTGGGCTCTCTCATTCTACCCTTACAGGAAAAAGGTCTATTTATCTGTGCAGTCTGGTGTCAGCTGCTGTGTCAGCTGCTGGATGGTGTGCCTTGCATTTTTACAACACAATGCAGTGTTTTTCAGTTTTTTCTTTTTATATAGTTTTTTTCATAACTTTATTGGAATGATACACATTGATGTTTCATTCATTCCCACAACTTAGCAGTGTGAACAAGCCAAAAGAGTGTATGACTGGGAAAAATAATAAAATTACTAATCATAATAATGAAATTCAGTACAATCTTTTGAAATAACTTGTATCCATGTTTTGCCCCTTTAAAAAAAAAAAAAATACATGTATAGAAATAACTGAAATTCCAAGCAGTGGTTTCAGCTCTTGTTCTGTGGTCCAGCAGAAGGAGCAAAGGCATAGTTGGCAATACTGCCTTGGATTTTAGTGCAGCAGAGGCAGCATTGTAAGCTCACTACCATTGCTCCCAACTGTCCCTGATTTTGAGGGACTGTCCTTGATTTGGAGAAATGTCTCTCTGTCCCTCTTTCCTCCTCATGTGTCCCTCATTTTGATCTGATCTTGTATAAATGTATATAAAATTCACTTTTTATCTTTCAAAAAGTGTTTCCCAGTGCTAAACCTGTTGTCCAAATTCTAAATTGCTGCATTTGTAAATTTTAAAAGACAATATAAAGGAATAGTAGTGGTAAGAAAAGCCCTTGTGGATTTATTGAACCTTTTTTTTGGTTAATTCTCCTTTAAGGGGGTGTGACAGGGGGTGTGTCCTATGCCTACCTACGTTTGCTAGTAGGTGTCCCTCGTTCCCATCACAAAATCTTGGGAGGTATGCACTACAGGAAGCTGTCTCACTGGATTTCTGATGAGATCTGTTCTTGCAGCATACAGTTTAACTCACTGATGACCTCCTTACCTTTCCTGTATATGAAAAAGTTATAACTTGCAATCTCGTGTAATAAGGCCTCGTTCACATGGACGTACTTAAGCATACACCTGTAAAATGGGCTGTGTTTTCCCCCACGAGATGCACAGAAGCTCCGTGTATCCACATGTAGGCAGTTCTATTCATGCAATTTGGAATCCAATGGTTGCACGGACACAGCCGCTGCTCCCAGTTTGACATCCATGTGGGTAAACCAGAAACTACTTCTGTTGTAGATTCTGGTAGGCACTGCTGCAAAATGACAGGCAGTCAGCTACAGAGATCGCTTCAACCACCTCTACAACCTCAAATTCTCACACTTGTAGTAATAGGTTCTCATAATCTTGCTGCATTCTGAGTCATTTGTAGCAAATTAAAAATATCATCACTGAATTTTCATGGAGATCTAGGAAAAAAGTGGGTTGTTCAACCTGTTAGCTTCTAAATAAAACGTAGCAGAGTACAAAGACCAGTAAAAAAAATATTATTATTTTTTTTCCACTTGAGTATGGGAAAAAGCTAATGACATGCTAGAAAGGGAATTGGAAACTCCTTTTAGATTAGAATACATAATTTATGAATGTGAACAATCTCTGTGAGTTGCTTTCAGGTAAATCATAGATGTTCTGGAATATATCATTGCCTTATGTCATAGCTTGAATATGAAAGCAAGTAACTTTATTTCAAGTCTGCAGAATTATACTTTGTTGCCATTCATTTTTGTTTTTGTTTTCAGAGGAACATTTAAAGTGGAGTTTCAATGACAGATACCAATTTTTTTTCCAAAATCCATCTGTTATAATCATATGATATTAATGATGCACTCATTAGCCTGGTAAATTGCACCACTATTGTTCATATTTTATAATAAAACCTTACATTCCTCCTGGTTGGCTGTTCCCATCTTGCTTGTAGGCAGGCAAAGCCCACAAGGATATACTTCCGGGATACGGTGCTGCTTAATAACCAGCATGCACCACCCATTCACGTGCAGTAAGCACACCTAGCAGCGCAGGAAACTCCTCAGGTTGCCATCTCAATGGGCGGCAGAAGTGCCCGCCTCGTTGCAACGAAGATAAGCAGAAGACATACACTCAAGTGTTCATGTCACTTCCGGTTTCCAAATAACACAATGCTAGCCCTCGCTGCCCCAGGAGCACTAGCGAGCACAGGTGCCGAGGGAAATTACGTCAATCGCCGTGGAGAGGAAGTGGCAGAATACAAGGGACCCCATAGCAACAGTGCAGAAGGGGTGAGTAAAAACATTTTTAAAAAGTTTCCAAATGTTGCTGAAGGATTATGCTGTTTATTTTTGTAAATTAAATTTTATGGGTGGAACTCTGCTTTAACTCTAAAATACCTTTTACATTGTTTTTATCCTGTTCAAATTATTTACATTGTTATGCTTCTCCAAAGCCAAAAGTGTCACTAAGCTCAGTTTTTTCTGTTGCTCCCACTGTCCTCCAAATCTAAAATATTTTTTTTTTCTACGGTGGTGGGTGAGGGTGGCTACATTCATTCTCCATGTCCCCACTGTATGTAGGAAGGTTGCCACCATCTCTTGCTTGCTCCTGGGATGAACTATGTGACCTGTAGTGTGAATAGAGCAGTGCACGTGACCTTCAACAAATGTGCACTGATCATGCCAAACACCTGAAAGTGAGGGGGGTAAGGCTAGGTAGAGAAGCTCATGGAAGCCTTTACATTACAGCAGACAAACACCAGAAAATATTTAATGAAAAGTAGATTACAGGACCATTAAGTAGTGGATGTATACAGAATATTTTTTAACAATAAGGATATTGCTTAGTGTCACTATAATCACATCTCCAGCACTGGTTAGATAGGCTGGAAGCATTACATTGCTAAACAAGGGGTGGCACTCCTCTGATCTCAGAGTTGGAGGCTTATGTATTTAAATGTAGCCCAGATGAACATACCTCTTAACACCTGCTTTTTTAAATAAGTAGATCAGGTTTTTCGGTCAAACAGGTTTTCTTTTAAAAGATAAGTTCACATTTGCAACATGTAACACCCATATTTAGGGTGTTACATGTAACGTTCTAATACCAGCCCTCCTCACCTCTCAATCCTCCACACCTGCTGTCACATTCAATATTGATGCAGCTGTGCAGGGCTCTGCCTGTATAGCCGCATCGTTCATAAAAAGCAATCTGTGAACAAAGAAACTACAAGTCCTGTCTGCCACAGTGGCAGCTGGCTTATAGTTCTCAAAAGACTGTGAGGATGCTGATGAGTGCCCTCATAGTCTATTGACACTCCCTTCTGCTTTAAAAGAGAAAGCCATGCAGAAAGCTGGCATACGTTTTTGCAGGAGCCTGACATTGCACCCTGTTTTACTGATCACAGGTGGAAAAGTACGCAGGCTCCTGTAGGAAAAAATAATTAATACACTTTTTTTGTTTCCTGCAAAAATGTCTGCATTTAAAATTTTCTCTGGAAAGGTGAACTTTTCCTTTTTAAACGTGCATTTATTATAGTCATGCCCCAACTATTACAACCTTGGCATTCCAACAACACCAGAAACCTTTAAGAGACATAGCCAAGCACTGGAGCAAGTGTGGCGTAAAACCAACTCCCAACATGCATTCACCCAAAATAAATCCTTCCTAAAATACAATTCCACCCTCCATGCTGCCAAACAAACCTACTTTGTCACCCTCATTAATATTCTGTTCTCCAGTCCTCATTGTCTCTTCTCTACATTTAACGCTCTACTTTGTCCACCAACATCTACACCCAGTAACTCGTTCACCGCTCAGGAGATTGCAATTCACTTCAAAAACAAGATTGATGCAATTCATGTGGACATCTTCACTGCACAGACATCTAACCCACTTAACATACCCTGTACAAATCCACTCACAACACTCTCCTCTTTTGACCTTGCTACTACCAAAGAGGCCTCCAAAGTTTTCTCAGAAGCCCGCCTTACCATCTGGTCCTTGGATCCTATTTCCTCACATCAACTGTCACCCTCTTCTTCTATCTTATGCTCCCTCACTCACATCTTCAATCTCTCCCTCTCTACTGGCACCTTCCCCCTCCCCGCTAAAACATGCCCTGATCACCCCCATATTTAAAAGACCTCACTGGATCTTACCAGCCTGAACAACTTAAGACCCATCTCCTTGCTCCCTTTTGCATCAAAACGTCTAGAATGTTTAGTCTACAACGGTCTTAGCTCCTACCTCACTGACATCGCCCCACTGGCTTCCCTTTGCCCAATGAATAAAATTCAAAATGCTAACAATACTGTACAAAACCTTTCACGATTCTGCCCCGAGATTTATCACCAATCTTATCTCTAAATATCACCCAAGCTGTCCTCTCCACTCCTCCCAAGACCTTCTGCTCTCCAGCTTCCTTGTCTCCTCCTCCCATGCTCATCTCCAGGACTTCTCCAGAACCTCTCCCACCCTCTGGAACTCGCTACCCCAATCTGTCCAGTTATCTCCTACTCTGTCCACTTTTAAGCGATCCCTGAAAACTCATCTCTTCGGGGAGGCCTATCCTGCCTCCAGCTAACAGAATCTTCTACCTCATCAGTTCATCCCTCACAGTCCCTACCTTTTGTTGCACCAGCCACTCCCTCTTAGATTGTAAGCTCACAGTTTCCTTTTACATTGTAAAGTGCTGTGCAAACTGTTGGTGCTATATAAATCCTGTATAATAATATATTGGTGCAAAGAACAATGTTAAATTGGCAATCCGTGGCAGTTTATTGGATGTTAGATTTACATCATTTTGTACACTGCTTTTCTCCCTATTTTGTTCATTTTAAAACTTTCCAAATACACTTGCTAATGTCAAATTCATCTGTTTATGCATGATAACATTTCTAAATATTTGGTATTTGTATGCTGATTCCTTGTGTTTCATCTTAAACATGATGCTATGTAACATTTGCAAATGAGTTATTTTTGCACTCAACACTGGCCAGTTAGCCACTAAGATTATATATTTCACTCCTTAATATATATCATAAGAAAGTCCTTTTGCTTTTACTACCTCTAGTGTTCATCTATCCTCCTTGACTCCTTCCAGCTAGCTTTCCTCCTTCTGTGTTCTTTTGGACATAATCTCTTTTTCATGTGTGGAAACTGCCAATGTCCGCATACCCTTGTTATGTTCTAAGTATATAGTCTAGTGATATAAAACAGGAGTCGTCAACCCCCGGTCCGCAGCCCACTACCGGGCCGCAGCCCTTCTGCAGCCGGGCTGCGGGTGCGAGCAGGTGGCATGAGACTTTTTTTCCTCCTGCCGTCGCTCTGTAATCCTCCACAGAGCCGACAGCGGGAGGCGGGACAATTCTGGTGGAGGGCGGAGCTGCCCGAGGTTATCAAACAGGCGATTGGCTGCTAGAACTGTCCTTCATCCTAGCAGCCAATCTGAGGCATACTAACCAGGGGGCGGAGCGCTCCTGTGTGCCACACACTGGGGGGGGGGGGTGTCAGGCTGCGCCACCGTCCTTCCCTGTAAGAAACAGTGACAACGGGCAGACTTGGTAGCGGCAGAGCAGCGGCGATGTGAGACAGCTTACGGTGCAGGGGGATCCCAGGTCAGGTGGACTGATCCATCGGGCATAAATATAGGGATGTCTGGCTGCACTTGTCACAATGCTGTGTATTCTACAGCCCAGCGAATACAACCCCCCCTCCCTCTTTCACAGGGATGGAAGAGGCTGCAACGGCTCTCCCCTCTGTTCCTGTGTCTCGTCCATGTTCCGTGCAACTCGTGTGCTGCGTTTGAAAGGAATGTGGGGGCGGGAACGTTTAAACAAGTAGCCGACAGCTACAGAAGCCACCGACTGAACTGTTGTGAGCATCCTGATCCTGGGAACATCCAAGTGGGTTAGCAGCTCTGCCCTCTCTCTCTCCAAAATCTTTCACTCCCCCTCTTTCCTCTGTTGTCCTCCAGAATCTTGAAATTCCTCTATCCAAAGAGTTTTCTTTTAAAGCGGTAGTAAACCCACTGACTTTATTTTTTTTCTAAACCTGTAACGTTCAGGTCCGCCTGTCAGTTTTGTTGGCGGACCTGAACAGTCACTCCCAGCGACTTCTTCTTTACGGCAAGGTCTGGCAAGACCTTTTTTTGGTCTGCACTGGAATTGGATCGGATGGGTGTTCACACTTATGCAATCCGATTCCTGCACCAAAGAGGAGGAGCTGAGCACTGGTGTGTGTGTGTGTGTGTGTGGGGGGGGGGGGGGGGCTGAGGACTGGAGTGTGGGGGGGAAGAGGACTGGAGTGTGTGGGGGGGGACTGAGGACTGTAATGTGGGGGGACCGAGACTGGAGTGTGGGGACTGAGGACTGTAATGTGGGGGGCCTGAAGAAGTTAAATTGGGGTGACCAAGAACTGTCATGTGAGGGGGCTGAGGATATTAAAGTGGAGGTTGGGAATGTAATGTGGGGGGTAGGCTGCCACTGATTCTGCATTATGGTGGGTTTAACTATTTCATTTATTACTACAATGTAACAGAAATAATGCGCTGACAAATTTCCCGCGAAAAATCGCTTACCCCCCTGCATGCCATCCCCAACCTCCCCCCACCGGGCCTTGGCAAAATTTTCTTCCACGCAGCTGGTCCCCGGTGCCAAAAAGGTTGGGGACCACTGATATAAAAGACATGACACGGACAGATATGGAAATGCAATTTTATTCTGTGGAGCTAATCAAAAAAGAGCATATATTTACGTACAGCTATGCTGTTAATTACACATTTGAACATGACTAACCGTTCTGTGCCAACATACGATGCTCCCTATATTATTTATTACCACTATGCCACATTATATTGTGATTGTATTCCTCTTTATTAAAACTAATTAAACAGAGAGTCTCACTACTGTTTCATGCAACATTTAACGCCAAGGCTACATGTTCATGGATTGTAATGATATCAGTTGTTATGACAGTTGAAGCTCTGTCATTACAGTAGCCGCTCTTTGTTCAGCTTGATTTGGTGATATACAGTACCAGCTAAGTAAATGAGTCATTACTGGCAGACAATGTGGACTCCTTAATATCAGATTCAGGATAATTCATTGTAAGCTCTGTTTCTTTCTTATCAATTATTCATGACATCAGTTCAGTTTTACACTGTTTGTATAAACTCTTGTTATATAACTCTGTGTTCCTTCTGTATGGATACAATTTTACAATCAACAGTCGATTTCATGTTGTATGTGCTCCCTGCATTATGTGTACCACCTAATCTTTGCTCTTGCAGTAAAAAATAATAGAGGCTAGACTGAAAATGTTCAACCTACCGGATTATTACTGCAGCCCCAATGTTCTAATACAACTCTCAACCGTTCCCCATCTTCAGTCAGTTCTGTACGTCCCTTGTCCCTCAGTTGTCCCTCTTTTTGTTCTACTGTATAGAACGCTATACAAAATGTTAAAGCCCAACTCCAGGAATTAGAAAAAAATCTACACCTACAGTGGGGCCCCATTGCCATTGTCCAGTGTTCATTTTGTAAAGGGGGTGCAGGAACAGGCAGGATAACTTATACTATCTTTCTTCTTCTCTGGCCATCTCTGCTGCTGTCCTATTCTCCCTGAATATTTGGTATGTGGGAGGTCCCTCAGCATTATCATATACAATGTAGGGTTATTATCCTTGTATTGTACACTGTGTGGGCAAGCATACAACCATGGTTGGAAGTGCCTTCGAGAAGAGGTTGTATGGGACTAGTATTTTTTCTCATTATTTCAGCACCTCCAGACAAAGTGAGTATTTAACCCTGGAGAAGGGGTAGACCTTCTTTTTTTTTTTTTTTTTTTAACACCTGAAGTTGGTCTTTAAAGTTAGACTCCAGGGAAACAAAAAATGCTCCCCTGCAGTGGGGCTGCCTTTATGCTGCAAGGGTTAAGTGCTCAGGTTAAAAGCAATATTACTTCCCTGATCCTCCAGGCTATATTGCTGCCCCTGCAGCCTCTTCTTCTCTATGGTATGGTGGTCAGTTGCACTCTGACGTCATCAAGTACAATGCAGAGACCAAAGTCCTGCATTGGACATGGGGAAGCCAACGAAGGGTCAACTGCCAGAGCATGGGGAAATAGAGGAGAGTGCCAGCTGCCTAGGGAATTAAAATATTGGGTAAATAAAATGGCTTTTAGCAGCCTCCTAGCCCTAAATAAGCACTTTTAACCCCTGATTTTTTTCTTTCCCCAAAGATGGGCTTTAAAAATCAAAATGTTATACTGCACTAACACTTTTTATTTTTACTTTTGTTGCTTTGAAACCAAAGTATAAAGGAAAAGTTATGGGGGGAAAAAAAGCACATGCAAAATTAGCCAATCATTTTTTATGTATTTGTTATGGTCATAATTGGGGGTGTGGCAAGAGTGGGTCAATTACCTACTTACAGTGTGTTCCTCTTTTTCATATCAGACTATTGGGGGTATGTTGTTTACACCCCTACATGAACTGATTGTCATACCAAGGTGGCAGAATTGTTTATGTACAAGTGCACACAATAAATTAAGAAAGTCGCTGTGCTAATCGCATAACAAACTTGATTTCACAACCCTGAAAGTGTTTACATGAATAATACAAATTTTTGTGAATGTATCGATTTGATAAAAATCTTTAAACAACATAGTGTCCTTTTGAAAAGTTCATAAACAAAATCAGGTGAAGATTGTTTTAAAAAAGACACCTGATTTAGTGATAAATTATAGATATATGGTTGTGTCCATAAAAAAATCCAGACAAAACGGTGCTCAAACTAATTCCTTCACCACATATACACGCCGCTTACCAGAAATCATGGATCTGTTTTTATAGAGATCACACTAGCTTCAATTAATCCAGGAGGATTTAGCAGCCAAGCTGGGGAAGATGTCTGTTCCACCGAATTTTCATAGGGATAGCTCCATAGTGTCAAATATGAGGAAGTCAGCTGACAGCTACTCCCCTTCTGTGCTCTCCATGTAGCCTTGTACTGCCTGTCCCTGGTGGATACGGTTTTGTTTGGCTCCATGTGCACACAGATTCTAACTTTTAGGAAATTCACACCACTGTTTTGTAAATGCCAGCTGATTCTCAGATCTAGGCATGTGATTATTTATTCAAACAGAAATAACCTTGGGCAAATTGTTGTGGATAAATGATAGATGAGTTTTAATAGAGTACAAAGAAAAATTCTAGGGTACATTCACATCGGCCCGCACACTGCTGCAACACAGTGGTAAGAACTGGCCACACTGTGGAGGAAAAGCATTTTGCCATGGCTAGCAGTGGGGGTGCGCAAGGCTGGGCTTGAATAGTCGCCCAAGGCAGTCCCACCGCACCCCCACTGCAAGCCAAGGCAAGATTATTTGAAGGCGGTGTGCACTTAAAAAAAAATTATGTGTGCAGTACTTCTTTCCAACACAGCGCACGCTGGCTGATAGAACTTTCGGAAATATCACTGTGTTTAAAAAAGAAAAAAGTGGACAGTGCCTGAACCGCAGCTCACACCAGCTGCTGCAATGTTAATGTTGTAAGGCAGTGGCTGGTGTGAATGGACCTTGAGTGTTAAAGCGAAATGGAATTTTCTCTGTTAACATCAACTATTTTTAATCCTTATGCTGCTAGCTTTAGTAAATAGATAGGATGGTATATTACGATTTACTTTTCCTTTTTTCTTTTTACATTTCTTTAATTGCCTAAGCCAAAAACCAGGAAACAAAAAAGACATAATGCTTCCCAGAAATCGTCACGCCCATTTTTATTCATATTGAAAGGGAGTCTTTTTTGGCTAAGCACAACCTTTCTTAGCTAAGCACACCCTTCTGCCTGCATGCCTGGACTAAGGGCAGAGGGATTCCATGAAGTAAATGCTACCTTACTCAAGATGGTCACAGCCTGAAATGCTAGAATGGTGTTTTTTTTCAAAGTGAGTTCTCAACAAAATAAAGCACGGAGACATGGATGAATGGGTGGGTTGGCTTTGAATAGTAAACATGAATTACATAGCATTTTCAATCTGTGGTGCTCAGATACAGTTTAGTTTTTCTTTCAGCACAAAACAATGCCTAGAGTTTGTCTTCATTACTGCATGATGATATTTTACCAACTGCACTCTCACACCTGTACACCCACCCCAGAGCATTTTTTATATTTCTAATAGCTGCTGTATTTACACAAAAGCTTCCAAATGTCGTTTTGATAGCAAGGAATGGCCGACACGTGAGGTGAAAGTGACAATGGGGCAGAAGGACAGGGCATACTACACATGCACTGTGTACTTCAATGAAGTTTTTTTGGGCATGTGTAGCATGCCCAATGTCCACAAATGGATAAGTCATGACTTTATATTCTCTGTTCATTTAGAGTTATTTTTGGAACTCTGTATTGGTGAATTAATGTCTTATTTGAGGCAGGGCAGACTACTGTACAGTATACGCAGATGGTATTTCAGGAGGGCTTACAGGAAGGTGGGAGTCAGGAGTGTGTTCATATTGACTTCTTTTTGAAATGGCAGTCTACAGAACTGCAGATTCTGAATGTTGTTACTCTTTTTATCATTTGCAATCACACAGCCAAACAGGACTGGGTGGCTTATGAAAAAATGTGACTGCATTCTAAACCTTGGGCATATATTATGTATGCATTTCAGGGTCCAAAATCTTGTTTATGGTATTGCTATTAAAGCACACTATAAGCCCACATTGATACCAGAGCAGAGCATATTCTTGATTTATTTTTCAGGTGTATGTCAGGCATTTTTACAGGTGTATCAAGCTTCGGGAAATTGTTTCCTGGGCTGGGCACGAGGAGGAGAGCAGACCCTTTTGGGGGTAGAGGAATTCTTCAAGCATAAAATTGTGCATATCGTGAGTGTAGCTTGCATTCACACCTGAACAGTAGGTGTTCCTGGAAATTTTGATCCTTTTTTTTTCAGATATTTCCCTGGTGCTTTGCTTCCATATTACAGGCATTTTTCATGTGTTTTTCCATGTGCAAAAAGCTTTAGGAGTTTGCTTCCTGGACAGGGAAAGGGGAGGCGAGCAGTTCTATTATGGGAGAGGATTTTATCAGGCATAAAAACACACAAAAACAAGTGATTGCCCGTTTAGCCGGCATTCACTTCTGAGCAGAGCACATTGTGTGTTTACTGCATTCCCATTGAAGTCTATTGTATCAAAAATGTCTGAATATGCTAAAAGAAAAAAAAAAAGCTCATGCACTTTTCTGAACATAGGGCAATTGAGTCTACAATTGTGAACAAGGACCATTGGAAAGAATCAAATTCTGCGTTGTTAGGTGTAGGGAAACAAGCAGAAAAACGCTGTAGTTTAAATGGATGCTTATAAGCATTCCCATTATTGACATCTATGGGATCAAAAATGCCTGAATAGCCTGGAAATGGAAATGCAATGCATTTTTCAGTGCCTTATGTAACATATTACCTTGAGCTATTAGAAGAAAGAAAGTCACCGCTCCAGGTGGGTCTACTATACGGTCACACACTGTTACAGGATTCCAAGGGTGCTGGCGGTGCACTAGGCAAGCATAAAAGATAGATGAAGGATAGATGTCCGCACTCCAAAAACCGTACAGGTTGTCTTTTATTAAATGAACAGCAAACACATCACCAGATCAAAACAGGAACAGGGGGAACAGCCGACGTTTCGCACAAAATCAGTGCTTATTCATGGCTTACCTTGAGCTATTAGGTTCTGTTTAAAAAAATGTTACTACGTTTTTATTTTCAGGACACAAAATATAGCAATAACAGTAATTTGCTAAGGTAACATGCACAGCAGTATGGGCTCACATAACGCAACAAGGAACAAAGTTAGACTGCTCAATAGTTTAATGAAAGGAAAGGTCTAGGTAGTGATAGTGGGCCGAATCACAGCAGTTCTATGACGTGATTAGAAGGAAAACGACGCCTCTCCAAGTAAAAACCGCAAGAGCCCTCAAAACCTAGAACATTGTAAAACCTGAGCATCAATGAAAATTCTATAGAACAAGAACATTATAATCTTATAACTGGTACCCTCCCAGGGTCAGGTGTAAACATCTGTTCAACCATGTATTTGGTTCCAATGACCAGTCTATCAATACCAGGAGGGCCATATAAATATAAAAATATTTGAGAAATTTTAGTGAGGAGAGGTACTGAGGGAGTATAGAAGAAAAAGAGAAAGAAGAGAGTGGTTCCACCCAGGAGGTCATGCTCTCTCGAGCCTGGGGGTCAATTTCGCATGTCCAGTACCTGCAAATAACTAAGCCAGGGGGACTAAATTTTTTCAAAGCGTCATTGCTTGTCCTGTAAGACACTCACAATCATTTTGTTTAGCATGATCCGGGTTAGTTACCCAATCTGGTCTGTAATGTCTACTATGGAGTTGACTGAGCTGTCTGTGCCGTCACATAATACTTCCTTAAATCTAGGACTCCCAAACCCCTCCATGTCCTTAGGCACATACAATGTGGTTCAGGCCACTCTACTACCCTTGGCTCCCCAGATAAACTGAAAAATGTGTGACGGAAACTGTCTCGTATCAGTTAGCGGAACCTGAGTGGGCAAGGTTCTAAAATAATACTACAACCTGGGTAGGACCGTCATTTTAACCGAAGCGATCCTTCCTATCCATGACAAACCCACATCCAACCATGTCCTTACTTGTTCCAAGAGCCTACCAAACAAGGCGAGTTAATTTGCCTTATAAAGGGAATAGACCATAGAAGTTATTCTTATGCCGCGTACACACCATCACTTTATGTGATGAAAAAAAATGACGTTTTTAAAAACGTCACTTTAATTGACTGTGTGTGGGGGAAAACGTCGTTTTATGTCTTGTAAAAAACGACCAAAAAAAATTGAAGCATGCTTCAATTTTATGTGTCGTTTTTCAAAAGTGCAATTTTTACTTCACAGAAATTGACCGTGTGTAGCAAAAAACGTCGTTTTCTAAGACGTTTTTTCATCCACGCATGCCCAGAAGCTACTTATGAAGCAAGCTTTAATGGAAAAACGTGGTGAACGTAACCTCACTTTGCAAGAACATTGTGAGAAAAACGATGGTGTGTAGGCAACTTCGTCTTTGAAAATTGAACTTTCAAAAACGTCATTTTTTACTTCACAGAAAGTGACGTTTTTTTTCATCACATAAAGTGATGGTGTGTACGCGGCATAACTCCTAAATAAGGGAGCGAAGTTTGTTGCCGTTCAAATGTATATTGAGACCGTAGAACGGATTCAAGCAAAATTAATGTTCATTGCCTCTGACTTGTCACAGTTGACAATAAGGCATGACATTTCTCCAAATTGATTCAGAAGGGACAGTAGATTTGGCAAGGTGGTGTGGGGAGAAGAGATAAATAAAAGCAAATCCTCTGCTTTGCCCATTGAGCTATTTATTTCTATAAAAACAAATGCATTTTTTCAACATGTGACAAAGACCGAGAGCAACACATGTGAAAAGCATCTCCTTCTGTGTAAAAAAAAAAAAAAGTATTATTCATATCCTGGCAGAGGGTATGCCATTCTTCATTATGGCCTGTAATAAATGATGCTCGGGTATGGTTTGGTTTCTTTATAAATAATAAAGTGCATGCAGGTGGGCCAAGTAGAGCGATCTGATTTACCACTGTAAAATGACAGTTGTATTTTGGGATCCTAGCTATTCCAGTCCTAAAACTTTTCCATATTAACAGAATTTGTAAAAATGTGTTTTTATTTCCAACAACGATTTATAATTTTAGATGCAATCGCAACCAATTTGCAGAGTTCTCATTCTTATGCCACTGTTTAAATTTTGTAAGTGACAAGACCGAGAGCGGAGGGAGTGTATTTAACCATGTCAAACAAAATATTTCCCTAAGGCTGTCATGTGGCTGTTGTGCCCAAGAGAGATCTGTGGTATTAGCCCTCACCAGTGGGATTTAAAGATATGTTTCCCAGTTCCCTCTGGCTAGAATATCTCTCTTTAGCACAGTCAAATTGTCATGCAGCACATGCGGTTAGATCTCTGCTAAAATAATGCATTTATTTTGAAAGGCAAAAAAACTTTGTGGCTTATAACATTTATTCTTTGTTTTAGGAAATAAAATATCTTGTCATGCTAGATTTATGAACATGACAGGGCTAGCTCAAGGATAAATTAATATTTAAGGTTATTTTATAGGTTGTGACCTGTTATATTTCCTCTCCCTCTCTATCCTGGCAATGCTTAAAGTATAACCAAAGCCAAACTTTTTTTTTTTTTGAATAGCTTAAGGGGAGATTATAACTCCTGTATTTTTTTGGGGGGTATCTGTATCCTATAGGGGAGATTTACCTTCACTTCCTGACCCATAGCTTAGACAGGAAGTAAGAGGAAATTCCTCCAAAGTGAAGGAATCCCAGCGTGACACCAGGTTCACTAGAACTATTCTGAGATTTCCCTCTATTACTGTTCTGATGTCAACCCAAAATTTTAGATTTTCTTTCACTTTCGATGATAACAGTAAACAGGATAAATAGAGTAGGTAAATTTCCCTAACGGGCACAGACGTCCATAAAAACTGACAGGTGTTCTCTTTTTTTTTTTTTTTTTTTTTACTTTATATTTTATTCAGTTTTATTTTGCACATACATAATAAAAACCATACACATTTCCCGCCCCAGAGGAAATATACTTTATTGTGTTTGCCCGTGCCATTTCTACCCCTCCTCCCCATTAATCCCCCACTAACCTATCCCCCACATCTCTCTATTTTACCCTCCCCCTAACCCCCCTACCTACACCTCACTACGTGCTCTTAATTTCACCATATTTCTTCATTGATTTAAACTTTGTCCACCTTTCCCAACTTTTATTGAACCCCTCACTTGTGTCTTCATGCAGGGCTGGTGCAAGGATTTTTGACACCCTAGGCGAAGCCTCATTTTGACGCCCCCCCCCTCGCGCACACGCCATTCGCTCCCCATACGTACCCCCCTGCACATCTGTCCCCCCCACATATACACCAGTTCCCACTCTGTACCTCCCTGCACATATGTTTCCCCCACACATCTGTCCCCCCACACACACACACACCTGTCTCCCCCCCAGTCTGAACCCCCCCACACCAGTTCCCACTCTGTACTCCCCCCCCCCCCCCCACACACACCTGTCGGCCCCAAACCAGTTCCCACTCTGTACCCCCACACACACACCTGTCTCCCCCCCACTCTGCCCCCCCCCCCATACACACACCTGTCTCCCCCTCCACACCAGTTCCCACTCTGTACCCCCTGCACATCTGTCCCTCCCCACATACACACCAGTTCCCACTCTGTACCTCCCTGCACATATGTTTCCCCCACACATCTGCCCCCCCACACCAGTTCCCACTTTGTACCCCCCTGCACATCTGCCCCCCACACCAGTTCCCACTCTGTACCCCCCCACACACCTGTGTCCCCCCACACAAGTTCCCACTCTGTACCCCCCTGCACATGTCCCCCCCCACCAGTTCCCACTCTGTACAAACCCCCACACCTGTCCCCCCCCACACACCAGTTCCCACTGTACCCCCCTGCACATCTCCCCCCCCACACCAGTTCCCACTCTGTACCCCCCCCACACACACACACCTGTCCCCCCCACTCACCAGTTCCCACTGTACCCCCCCTGCACATCTGCCCCCCCACACCAGTTCCCACTCTGTACCCCTCCGTACATCTGCCCCCCCCACACACCTGTATCCCTCTCACACACCCGTATCCCCCCCACACCAGTTCCCACTCTGTACCCCCCTGTATATGTCCCCCCACACACCAGTTCCCACTGTACCCCCCTGCACATCTCTGCCCCCCCCCACATATATATATATATATATATATATATATATATCTCTGCCCCCCACACACACACAAACCAGTTCCCCCTCTGTACACAGTGCAATGCACAGTAAACTTAAAAGCAGAGTACATTTTTTTATTTCTTGTGACTGGGTGCAGGATGCTGCAGCACTGAGCATCCTGCATATGCTTACACTAATGTACCTAATGAACCGCGCTGCTGCCCGTCTGACTCCTCTTCTTACATTCTCACTACAGATTCCCAAGCAACCAGGAGGAGGAGGGGGAGGGGGAATCGGACATTGCGGCAAGCACGGACTTGCAAGCAGGGCTTCAGACACCATCTCACCCTGGCTGCTTTAACTTCCACTGACCACCATCAATCAAGCAGCACTTCCGGCCAGCTGCTGTCCCGGCTCTCTCCCCTCATCTCACTGCCGCTGCTACGGTCGGCACTGCAGGCTAAGAAAAGTGTTGTGGAGGCGATTTCTCCACAGGCGCAACCGCCCCCTAGCCTGGCGGCTGGCACCATAAGGCATGTTTTTTAAAAATGCAGGTCCAGGAGGTATTTTAATGATCCGAATCCCCAGCGAGTGGCTGGGGATGCGGATTTTGCCGCTCTACCTACCCTGGCGCTCTAGGCAGCCGCCTGACTTGCCTATGCCTAGCGCCGGCCCTGTCTTCATGGCAGTGTCTTAAGTGTCCCATATTCCGTATATCTTCTATCTTGCCAAACCATTGACCTATCTTTGGGCTTTCTACTTCTTTCCAGTTTTTCGGTATCATACTTTTGGCGGCGTTCATCATGTGTATTGCCATTGAGTTTTTATATTCCTTTTCGGGATATCCACTCCATGCAATAGACATGTCCAAGGTTCCTCAGGTAAGTCTATCCTAGTGATCTCTTTAAAATAACCTAGCACCTCCTTCCAGTCTATCCCTACTTAGGCCCCATGCACACAAGACGCTGGTAAACTCGAGTTCAGAGGCATTTGGGCATTTTTTTCCACTGCCCCTGAACACATTTAATGTTATCCTATGTGTCCATGCACACATTCACGTTTTTTTGTGTTTTAAAGCAGTTGGGTTTAGGCTAGTTTTTTCAGAAGCAAAATTTTGGTTTCAGACGCAAAAGTTTTTGCGTTTCAAAGCTTTGGGAGGGTCTAAAATGTCTTTGTTATAAACGCTGATAGCCGCAAACGTGGTAAAACACAGCTAAACGCGGCAAAACGCAGTGAAATTCGCGGCAAAAACTGGAGTTTTAAATGCCGGTTTTTGCCTTTGCTTCTCGTGTGCATGGGGCCTTAGGGCATCCCCACTATATGTGGGCCATAGTTCCCACCTGTCCACATCTC
Organism: Rana temporaria; assembly: GCF_905171775.1. Lineage (NCBI taxonomy): Eukaryota > Metazoa > Chordata > Amphibia > Anura > Ranidae > Rana > Rana temporaria. Next base: position 74,022,462 of record NC_053496.1, on the reverse strand, counting down.
CGCCAACACTCCTTGTTTGTCCCATTTGATACTTCCCTAGTATGTCAGGGGTCCTATACCACCTGGTTATGCATTTATAATTTGTTTCCATAATCCTGTTATGTTTTTTTTTTGTTGTTAACGGATGATCCATGTACAAGTGTCAGAATTTTACCCACTTCTTGATTCCTTCCTCGTTTCCCTAGTTCCCCTTTTACCAATTTTTTATGAATGTTGGCACCTCCAGCCCCTCCACTTCCATCAAAATTTTATATATTCGGGAAATATTCCCTCAAGTTTTTTTCCGTATTACATAGGTGCTCCGTAGATGTTAAAGCGGGAGTTCACCCTAAAAAAAATGTTGTCTACCATGCCATCCAGCATACTAGCGTCAGCTACAGTATGCCTTTATTTATTTATTTTTTTACGCTGTACTCACAGTTTAATCCATTAGTTAAGTTTCAGACTCCCGCGGGGAGTAGGCGTTCCTATGAAGAGGGGAACATGATTGACGGCCGGCTATGGCGCGTCACGCTTCCCGAAAATAGCCGAAATAGGACTTGGCTCTTCACGGCGCCTGCGCAGTCAGCTCCTAGTCTGTGCGCAGGCGACGTATAGCGCCGTGAAGAGTCAAGTCCTACTCCGGCTATTTTCGGGAAGCGTGCCGCGCCATAGCCGGCCGTCAATCGTGTTCCCCTCTTCATAGGAACGCCTACTCCCCGCGGGAGTTTGAAACAAAACTAATGGATTAAACTGTGAGTACAGCGCAAAAAAATAAAATAAAGGCATACTGTAGCGGACGCTAGTATGCTGGATGGCATGGTAGAAAGTTGTTTTTTAGGGTGAACCACCACTTTAAATTATCTCCTTCTCTTAGCGGGTGAGGGAGTGCAGCTATGAAATGCTTAAGCTGGAAGTACCTTCACTCATTTATATCTATCAAATCCTTTTTTATTTTTAGTTCTTGTATAGTACATATTTTCCCCCTTGCATTATATCTCGTAATTGTGCATTTTCGTTTTTAATCCAGTTTCCTCCCATCAAATTTTTCCCCGGTGCAAAATGATTATTTTCCTTTAGTGCTAGCAGTGGTGAGTTATATTTCCATTTTTTTCCCTATACATCTTATCCCAGGTTTTTAATACTATCTGTGTCAGTGCATGTGTGTTATCCCCCAATGTCCTATATTGTGGAGGTGTCCATATGTCCCTTCCTAATTTCGTGTTCGCCATCGTGTGTTCTATGTTGACCCATCTTTTCTCATTAATTATTTTTGCCACCTGTGTTAATAAGGCTGCCTCATAGTATTTTTGAAAGTCGGCACACTTAATCCCCCTTAATTTTTGGCTTTTTGCAATGTGGTCATTGCTATTCTAGGTTTCTTATTGTGCCATATTAATTTTGTAATTCATTTTTTTTTAATACTCTAAAATATGCTGGAGGTATATATATGGGGAGCATCTGATACTTGTACATGATCTTTGGAAGTATTATCATTTTTAGGGCATTGATCCTACTGTACCTGTCCATGAAAGAGGGCATACTTCTATTCTCCTTTATTTCTTTATTTATTTACTTTGTAGGCTTAGTCCTCCATTAAGATCATGTTTTATGCTATAACCATGTTTGGGATCCTGTGCATGGGAAGACTACAAGCCTCATCTTATACCATGGCAAAAAGACTCTAATCACAGTGGAGCAGAAGTGCGGTGACGTCAGCACACTTTGTAGTCCTTTTTCTTATTTCTTCCAGCCCCATAACAGAAGGTCCATACCCCCATATGCACATGGGGTTGAGGGCACATAATGCAGGAGCCTGTGACTATTAACCACAACACACTTCTCATTGTTGCAATACTCTGCAGCCTTCTATGTATATTTTTTTTAAAAATGCACATTTTTTATTTTATCATTGTGAGTATACCTATTAAAATTTTGCAAAAGCTACACTGTGCCTTTTAAGAAAGCAAATGAAAATCTTCAAGTAAGAGAAAATCATCACAGTGACGATGATAACATTTAGACTTTCCTTTCCTATTCTGTTATGGCTACATTGGTCACCAGGACAAGTAAAGGCAGATGATTATACTAAACAGGGACATCTCTAAAATATCTCTTTCAATTAAACTATCACATGGAAAAGAGTGTTGAAAGTCTTTCTCCAAAGTCATTTTATTTTTAGTCTTTGACAGACTGGGAATTTTTGAATTTTGTTTATTATGGCTTAAACTGAGGAAAAAAATGTTTTTTTATATATTTTTGGGGGATATTTATTATAGCAAAAAGTAAAAAATATTCATTTTTTTCAAAATGGTCGCTCTATTTTTGTTTATAGCGCAAAAACTAAAAACCGCAGAGGTGATCAAATACCACCAAAAGAAAGCTCTATTTGTGGGGAAAAAAGGACGCCAATTTTGTTTGGGAGCCATGTCGCACAACTGCACAATTGTCAGTTAAAGCGACGCAGTGCCGAATCGCAAAAAGTGCTCTGGTCTTTGACCAGCAATATGGTCCGGGGGTTAAGTGGTTAAAGCGAACCTTCAGTAATTTTTTCAACTTTCCATCTATTAAATCTTCTGCCTTTTGTTTGTTGTTTTAACTTTAGATAATAAAACCTTTTTTTTCTGCCAGTAAATACCTTATACAGCCCACTTCCTGTTTCTTGTCTGGGCTATGATATTATGCACAGCTGTTTCTCACTCTTTTGTGAGTTTGCCAGGAAGGGAGATGGGATAAGCCATAAGAGGGCCAATGAAAGCTGCAGAGCTGGAGGTGTGCCTCTGTGTGTATGAGTAAATCCAGGAAGAGAAGAGGCAGCAGTTTCAGCTGCCCACATTTAAAATGGTTGCAGTCAGACTAAGTGGAGGGAGATTTCTGCAGAATATTTGGCAAGTACAGAATCGCAGTATATATAAAATAATATGCAAAGTTGTTGGAGGGAAGCTTCAGAATGGCAAAGATGTTTTTATTACAAATTATGTGACGACGCTCTCGAGGCCGCAGATGAAGGAGAATCTTGTGTTCTGGTTCTGTTGGACCTGAGCGCAGCCTTCGACACAGTAGACCACAAGCTTTTATTGACTCGGCTAGCTGAAGTAGCCAGAGTCGCAGAAGGCGATTTATCTTGGTTCTCCTCTTTTTTGGAAAACCGATCGCAAATAGTGAAGTTAGGACCTTTCACTTCTGAGAAACGCACGGTATCGTGCGGAGTCCCTCAAGGATCCCCCCTGTCGCCGGTGTTATTCAACATCTATCTTCGCCCTCTTTTTGAGATTATTAGCAGTCAAAAACTGCTCTACCACTCATATGCAGACGACACGCAACTATATTTCCGCATTTGCAATAAAAAGGATCATCACCTCAATCTAGAGACATGCCTCTCTTTGATAGAGGACTGGATGACAAAGAGTTATCTTAAACTCAACGGAGCGAAAACAGAACTTCTCCTGTTTCACGCCAAGCGTATGAATCAACCTACAACAACTTGGACCCCCCCGCCCATTCTGGGCAAAATCATCACCCCTAGCGCCAAAGTCAAAAGTCTCGGGGTCATCTTTGACTCTCACATGACATTGGACGCACAAATAGGGTCAGTAGTCAGCGGATCTCACCATCTGCTGCGCCTACTACGCAGACTTACTCCTTTTATTCCCAAGGAAGACATAGCGGTCGTGGTGGGAGCTATTGTAAACTCAAGATTGGACTATGCAAATGCCCTTTACCTCGGACTCCCCAAGTACCAAATCGCTCGTCTCTAAGTCGTTCAAAATACGGCCGCTAGACTTGTGACTGGGAAAAAACCTTGGGAATCAATCTCACCTTCACTGAGAGCCCTTCACTGGTTACCAGTAAAAGACAGAATCACTTTTAAAGCACTCTGTCTAACGCATAGATGTATCTATGGGAATGCTCCCCATTATCTATGCGAAAAAATAAAAGCTCATAAACCCAATCGCGTTCTGCGTTCCACCAATCAAAATTTCCTCCAGATACCCAAAGCCAGATACAAGTCCAAAGGAGAAAGGAGATTCGCGGTCCAAGGGCCTAGACTATGGAACGCTTTACCAACCAGCATTCGGTTGGAGGAGAATCACTTGGCATTCAGGAGAATGATCAAGACTCATCTCTTTTGATACTAAAGGAGACAGGAACAACAGGCGCCCAGAGGCGATTAAATTTGCATGTGCTGCGCTATATAAGTTTTTCATTCATTCATGTGAGCAGACAGACTGCAGTTCCTCTTTAATGAAATTGGTCACTTTAAACAAACTAAGAGGTTTTCAGGAAGTACTGATTATTTTAAAACACCACTGAAGCAGCTTGCGTCAGTGGCACAGTTTGACACACTCCTGAGATCATTCGGAATTTATTGGTGGTTGGATCTGACCTACAGTTGACTTCCTTCTAACCTGCAATTCAACTGTTTCAAAGGGGGAATGTAAAACCTGCTGAAGTAATCAAAAACTCAAAAACTTTTGTAGAAAGAGCATCCACGGAATGATCTGGTACTCCATTATTTTCTTTCTAGTTTGTTAGTGGCCAAGACCAGACCTCAGTTTGCCATCCAAGGGATTTGACAAATGCAAGTGATACCAAAGTCTATCTTTTTGTAAATTAACAGATGAGATGTTCATACTGGATGCAATTGTCAGGTTTCCACACTGACTCTTTTATATAAAATTCCATAAATGTTGAACTGGAAAGTGAAAATCACACCATCCAAAATCAGAGTAGCAAAATGATAATCGTTGTTTAAAGTGGTAAACAAGGCTGAAGGTGTTTTACCTTAATACATTCTCTGCATTAAGGCAAAAAACCTTCTGTGTTCAGCTCCACCCCCCAGCCCCCCTTTTTACTTTGTCTCAATCCAACACTTGGCCACTTTTCTCTCTCCCTTCTCACTGGACAAGAAGGTAGCAGCGGGAGCCATTGGCTTATGCTGCTGACTTTCACAGCCGGTGAGGAGAGGGCCAGGGCTGACCCTTGCTGTGTTTGTCAATGGACACACAGAGCGTGTCTCGTGATTGAGCCGACACAAGTGCCCCCCATAATAAGCAGCTTGCTATGCCGGCATTCGTAAGAGGGGGAGGAGCCAGAAGCGACAGCAGGGGACCCTAGAAGAGGAGGATCAGGGTTGCTCTGTGCAAAACCAATTTGCAATCACAAGACTGGATATTTATAGGGAAAGTGAAGCTTGTTCAGTGGTTGAGTTGTTTGGTAATAAGTCAACACGTAGTGCCTACTTGTCATTTCTTACTAGGAAAAGTGATGGTTCCATGAAAATAACTAACAATAAATATAGGGTGAATAATCAGAGTTTGTAAGCTGGGAATCTTTCCACTAATGTGAATTAATACAAATTTGCCAATCGACATTATTTATGTTTTCCTGAAACAATAAGTAATCTTTATTTTGCCTTTTGTGAATTGCTTTTCATTTATCTGCATTTTGAAGGCTAATAAAATGTTCATTGTAATGTAAATGTCATTTTCTAGTGCTTTAGCTCTTTCTGCTCTGAATTTGATGTTTGGAAAAAATGAGACTTTGGCGGGAAGAAATGCAGTCTGGAATGCTAATCATTCTATGTCGCTTGGGATGGTTAACTCCTCATTAAAGCAGCTTACATATACGGCTGTTATCTAGTTTTCCATTTTGGATTAATATTTAATGTCGTTTATTTATTGAGCAGCACGAGTAAGGTATCTCTGGAAGTAAATACGTGAGTTTCCCCATTCCTCGGGTGCTGGTTCAAGAATTGTATTTATTGTACTTCTAGGTGCTGCTTCCATTATCTATGCAATTCTCATAAGTCTTTTGTTGGCAATTGGCAATAGCATCCCTGCAGCTTGGGATCTGGCACCTGTATCTACTGGCTTGTTGCAAACAACTTGAATGGAACATAACTCCCATGTATGTAGAATTCAGTGCCAAAGTTCTACAATTACTGGGTTACACTTTGTGGGCTGAGGTACCCTGATTTTTAAATTCATGTCTACAGACCACAGATTTATTGCTCAAGCTAAAGCTCTATAAGAAAATAAAACAAGTATGTACGGCACTGGACTGCAGATCCATCAACTGGATAGATATCAGTTGCTGAAGTGACGTGCAATGTCAGATATCATGGCAAATCCGGGAAGTCTCAAAATAACCTTTGGGGTAGTGGGATGAAAACAATGCTAAAAAATTACACTAGCCAGGCGCTCCAGAAGAATCGTATGGAAACAGTCTGTGGGACTGTTTCGGGGGACGCCCTTTCAAATCAAAGAGTATTTGATAAAGCGTTGTGTCCAGAACCATGTTGTCCTGACAACCGACTTAATTCTTTGGTGCATTCCAGTGATTTTTGTTTGTGGCTACAGACTTCTGGGTTTCGTTGCCATCATTTCCGGTGACGCAAGTATTTCTGTTTCTCTGCTACGACCGGCATTCTCCTGTCACGGACTCCCATTGTCATCCAGGTCCCTGGGCACATCCCTTCTGCCCTGAGCCTGTGTTTTGTCAGCTACTGATACACACTGTGCAGTAACATGTAACATGTAACATGTCAATTTCTTATTGGAATAAATTATGACTTTTCCTGGACATCCTGTCTTTTGTGTATTTAGGCTTTGGGTCCATCTGGCATTTAGCCCATTGTATAGAGCTCATCCCACAGACTGTTACCATACGATTCTCCTGGAGTGCCTGGCTAGTGTCATTTTTGTAGAATTAAAGCTTTAGAAGAGGGATTCTTGACCTTTTTAATCCAAAGACCCAAAAAAGAAAGGTGTCACTGTACAGGGACCCAGAAAGAGAATTATTACCAAACGTCAGCAAAGCCAAGCAAAGACAAATAACATTGGACATATAACACATTTCTGTATGCTTTAGTAAAGCCGTAGAAACAAATGCTTTCTGATAATACACTGATAGTGTACAATATCAGCTGCTCTGTATCTTGCACTTGGTCAAACTAGGCTATGATTATTACTTTTGATTATGCAGGACCCATCACAAACACCTATGTGAGTCAGTTTGAGTGACCCATAGCGTAGGAAACACTGCTCTAGACCACGCATGGTACAGAAAATGTTGTTAAAGCGGGAGTTCACCCAATGATGTTTTTTTTTTTTTATCTTTTCCCCTTAGATGGATGCTCGTTTTGTCTAGGGGAATCGGCTAGTTGTTTTAAAATATGAGCTGTACTTACCCATTTTCGAGATGCATCTTCTCTGTCGCTTCCGGGTATGGGTCTTCGGGAGCGGGCGTTCCTTCTTGATTGACAGTCTTCCGAGAGGCTTCCGACGGTCGCATCCATCGCGTCACTAGTAGCCGAAAGAAGCCGAACATCGGTGCGGCTCTATACTGCGCCTGCGCACCGATGTTCGGCTTCTTTCGGAAAATCGTGACGCGATGGATGCGACCGTCGGAAGCCTCTCGGAAGACTGTCAATCAAAATAGGAACGCCCAGTCCCGCAGCCCATACCCGGAAGAGGCGGAGAAGATGCATCTCGTAAACGGTAAGTAATGCTCATATTTTAAAACTAGCCGATTCCCCTAGACAAAACGAGTATCCATCTAGGGGGAAAAAGTTTTATGTACGGGTGAACCCCCGCTTTAATAAATTACTGATGTGGCAAATGTATATTTGCTTCTAATGTTTTTGATATACAGTATTTAGTCTCAGATTGCCTCTGTCCTATTGCAGTTTTTCTCTGGTCCAAAAGACATTATAAACCTCCCTTCCTGCACCCTTGTGTTTTTCACCTGCATAACATGTGCATTGACCCTATAGTTTTATGGCACTACTGTGGTGACTGGTGCTCTAAATTATGGGGGGTGGCAGATAAACCCCCCTCCTCCCCACGGGAGATGGACAGGAAGGCAGCGATTTCCCCAACCCTGCCCCTCCCCCCCCCCCCCCCCACCCAACACGCGAAAGATGGATGTGAAGGCGGTGATTACAAACTTGACTTCAGTGAATATGTAGAATAGAAGATTGTTTATCTGTGGTCATCATCATCATCATCTGCCTACATTTGCAATGTAAAATATGGCCTTTCTAACTGTATGTCTCAGATAACTAAATAAATAGACTCCAACAATACTAATTCAAGTCTGTCACTGTAAGTTTTAGTAAAAAAACACATTTTAATTGTATACTTCCCTGTTCCATTCCACGCCAGAAAATGATTATTCCACTATATCAAGGATGGCACTGGGGTTCTTTATCTAAAAGTGACACATTGAGAGCAGCAAATGTAAAGCTGCTATTAACAGCCAGAACCTCTAAGGTATTCTTCAGCTTCTGCAAGATCCACATTCCCTCTAGTATATGCCTTTCTGCAATTAAACTACATTTTTTTTTTTTAAATCAGAGTTAATTAAAATAGTGCCTACTAAATAAGTCTACAGTACATTATTCTGCTGTTAAAAAATGCACAATTACCAGTAACATATCAACGTTAGTATGGGCATGTTTAAAGTAACAGATGATCTATTTACCAATCATCGCCACTTTTAAAAGATTTGTTGCATTTATTAAAGGGTCACTAAAGGATTTTTTTTTTTAAGCTAAATAGCTTCCTTTATCTTACTGCAGTCCTGGTTTCATGTCCTCATTGTTAGTTTTTGCTCTGATGTTGCCGTAATCCTTCTCTGTTCTGAACAGTCTGTTTCCTGATGAAAAAAGTCATGGGAGCTTTCTCTCTGTGGTCACTAATCAAGGAGGTGTGATTACTGTGTGTCTAAAACCCCTCAACACCAATCAGTTTCGTTTTCCAAACCATCACTGCCCTGTATTGGCTCTTTGTCTCTGTTCATCACAGAAGCATGAAACGGCATGCAAAAACGAAACTGAAACTGTAGGTACATTATATGATTAATTTTTATCTATTTTAATCATTTTTAAAAGGAATCAGTTAACCATTATGTCTCTATACCCTGTAAACCGTAATTTCAGCAAAAAATATAAAATTTCCTTTACAACTCCTTTTAAGCATATCATATCCAGTTTTTCGTTTTAGTGCGTAATCCAGGTCTTGGTGACATGTGCTAAGAGAACATTTATAATTGCCTAAATTCTTATATCACGTTTGAACCTGCTAAGGTATGTGAGTGTCCTGTAGAATTTAAAATGGAACCATAAGCAAACTAAAAATTGATGACAGTCTGTCAATAGTATTATTACTACAGGCTTCGTTTTTTTTTTCTGAGCCACTCTTCTAATATTGTTTTGTTTTATTACCTATTGATCCTGCCAGTATGTCCATTATTTTAACAGGCCAATATGTTCAGCAAAAATGGCAGTTAAAAGGGTTCAGATCGACCATATAAGGGCTTATGTACACGGCCAAACGATTTTACATACCATCTTGCTGGCAGTAAGAGCCTATGTGAAACCAAAAATTGAGGAGGAGAATGGTGATAGGTGACCAGTGCATGCAGTCGAGTCCGGAGACATGAATGTCTATACATTTGACCGACTATTTAAAGCAGTATTAAACCCAAAACCAAAAATATAATGTATTGCAGCTTACCAATCCTTCAATGTGGTGACTGCATTAGCATTTTTTTAAGGCTTTTCCCCTCTGTTTCACCTGTTGATCTGGCCAGTAACACACCACCTGTATTAGAGTGCCTCCACAAGAGCAACAGAGACACATTTGTACAGCAGCATTGTCAGTTATGGGGAAGGGTGATGTTAGATGCACTAAATCAAAGCCAAACTCCAGTTAACACTTTGAAGCAGTTACAGCAACAGTTTTGTTCTTTTAGAACAAAGGTTTTATCTAAATAAAAGCTGATCATTGTAAACACCCATCAGTGTTAAATTGTTTGTCTCAACCCTCTAACTCAGGGGTCTCCAAACTTTCTAAACAAAGGGCCAGTCTACTGTCCTTCAGACTTTAGGAGGGCCGGACTAGGGCCATTGGGAGTAGAAAATGTCCAGTGGGAGTAAACAATACCATATATTTGGTGTCAGTGGGAGGACTAGTGCCCCATTGTTGGTGCCAATAGAAGAAATTGTACCCTTTTGATAGTGTCAGTTGGATGAATAGTGCCGCATTGGTGATTTTAGCAGCAAGAATGATTCCCCATTGTTGGTGTCAGTGGATGGAATAGTGCCGCAAGGGCCGGATAAAGGCAAGCAAAGGGCCACATCTGGCCCCAGGGCTGCAGTTTGGAGACCCCTGCTCTAACTGAACTAATACAGACTTACTGGCAGAATACCCAGGTTGAAGAAAAGAGAGCCTCAAAAGAAAATTAATGCAGCCATCACATCTAAGAAATGGTAAGCTGCAATATAATGTTTGCTTTGGGGTTTAGTAGCACTTTAACTAGTTCAGCTCTTTGGATGTATATAATACGTCCAAAGAGTGAAGGCATAAGCACAAGCTAATTGCTGCAGTAGCAGAATGCCCTGTTTCTGCAGCCTACTCCTGGAAGTAAAGTAAAAGTGATCCTGTATAGTGCAATGTGTATATTCACCTGAAAATGCATTCATTTAAAGTGGTTGTAAACCTCAGTCATGACATTTTGACCAAAGCCCATATAGCTGGAGTGTTTTATCTTATCTCTCTCCAAAGCTCTAAGTACTGTTTTTCTCTCTGATGCATCCTTCCTCTGTTATCAGCAAGAGTCACTTCTGACAAGTTCTCGACACAGTCTGATGCAGACAGTTGATGTAAGGAGGCACACTGATGGGGACAATCCATGGAAGATGGCACTGTGATGGGGACAACTGATGTAAGGGGCACTGTGATGGGGGGACACTGGATGTAAGGGGGCACTCTGTTGGGGATAACTGATCATTTGTAAGGATGAATTTTGATGGGGCCATTTGATTTAAGGGGAACTCTGATGGGGACCCCCCGATGTAAGGGGACACTCTGATGGAAAAGGGGACTCTAATGAGTACACACAATGTAAAGAGAAGATGCCTGATCAACATGTTGTGATCAAGCAAGACACATTCTTGTTAAACGAGTTAACTGCATTCCCTGTTATTTTGTCTGGCTTTGACAATAAAGAATTTCATCAAGCAAATCAAGACTCCAGTGTGCGACCATTTCATTTTGTTTCTATTGCTGTGGACGGTGGCAAGCATCCGTGGTCAGCCTAGAGCGATGTGTTCTTCTATCATTTGTGTTACCAAGCAATTGAACAGGTGAATAAAGTGGCCCATGAGTGTACATTGGTACATTATTACCCACGTATATAACCTGTTTATAGGGACTGTGTCAACAGACGTTGTGTTGGTGGTATCAGTTTGAGATGATTCTGAGATTATTCAGAATTCCTTGTCAGGTGCATTTGTCGTGAAGTTGGTCACCTTCTGACTCACATTTGCCCTGCTTAGAGCAGGTTTTCTATTCCAATAGACGTGTATGGAAATTTCAAAACTTGTTTCAAGTGAATAAAAGTTCATTGACAAAGGTCCTTACTAGGGATGAGCTTCATATTCGAGTCAAACCCATGTTCGACTCGAACATCGTATGTTCGATCGTTCGTCGAATTACGAACGTTTTGGGCCATTCGCACCAAATTAGAGTTGCGTTTCACGGCCCATAATTCACTGCGGCATCGCAGTGCATTGCTGGCTGATGATTGGCCAAGCATGCACTATGACCCGCATGCTTGGCCAATCACAGCTTGCAAAAAACGGAGAGCCATAATTGGCCAACGGGTGTGTACTGCCCGTGCCCTCTGCAGTATGCACCTAAAGCTACGTGGTGTGTGTACTGTCTGTGTCTGTTCTATTTTTCTCAATGATTTTCATCCATATTGCATGGACCAGACATTACATTAAAGCCGCAAGCAGTTTTAAATTATTTTTTTCTTATAGTAATCTCATTTTGTGCAGGGACAGTTCTAAACACGTGCCACTTCACAGGCATACTATGGACACCCAGCAGGTACAATATTTAAAGGAATTTTTCATTATTTTTTTTTATTATTTAAACATCATTAAAATCACTGCTCCAGAAAAATCGACCGTTTTTAAAACTTTTTTTCCATTGATACATGTTCCCTGGGGAAAGACCCGGGTTCTCAAAGACGTTTTACGACAATAACTTGCATATTAGGCTTTAAAATTAGCACTTTTGAATTCGAACGTTCGAGTCCCATAGATGTCAATGGGGTTCTAAATGTTCGCGAATGGTCGGTCCGTTCGAAGGTTCTGGTGCGAACCGAACGGGGGGGTGTTCGGCTCATCCATAGTCCTTACTAAAGTTGAGATAATGTAATCACAGGTGCCATTCAGTTTGTCACATTATTTCTAATACTGTGAATATATTTATAAGTCCTTTCCAAAATTGCACACATTCAAATCTTTATTAATGCAAACAACCCATGTTGGCTTAACCACTTAACCCCCGGACCATATTGCTGCCCAAAGACCAGAGCACTTTTTTGCGATTCGGCACTGCGTCACTTTAACTGACAATTGCGACGTGGCTCCCAAACAAAATTGGCGTCCTTTTTTTCCCACAAATAGAGCTTTCTTTTGGTGGTATTTGATCACCTCTGCGGTTTTTATTTTTTGCGCTATAAACAAAAATAGATTAACAATTTTTAAAAAAATGAATATTTTACTTTTTGCTATAATAAATATCCCCCAAAAATATATATATAAAAAAAAAATGTCCTCAGTTTAGGCAGATACGTATTCTTCTACATATTTTTCGTAAAAAAAATAAGCGTTTATTGATTGGTTTGCGCAAATGTTATAGCGTCTACAAAATAGGGGGTATTTTTATGGCATTTTTATTAATATTTTTTTTTACTAGTAATGGAGGCGATCAGCGTTTTTTTCAGTACTGCGACATTATGGCGGACATTTCGGACACTTTTGACACATTTTTGGACCATTGGCATTTTTATAGCGATCAGTGCTATAAAAATGCATTGGATTATTATAAAAATGCCACTGGCAGTGAAGGGGTTAACACTAGGGGGCGGGGAAGGGGTTAAGTATGTTCCCTGGGTGTGTTCTAACTGTAGGGGGGGTGGCCTCACTAGGGGAAATCAGTGATCTTCTGTTCATACATTGTATGAACAGAAGATCAGCATTTGCCCCCCTGACAGAACCGGGAGCTGTGTGTTTATACATACACAGCTCCCGGTCCCCGCTCTGTAACGAGTGGCCTGCGCGAGAGCCGACGTAGAGCTACGGGCTCTCGCGCAGGGGAGCCGACTTGCCGCCGTAAAATGACAGTGGGCAGTCGGCAAGCAGTTAAAGAAATCTGCTTCAGAGGAAATATATTAGCAATGCAGATTGGAAGAACAATTTGTTCCTAGCTTGCCATGGTGTATCCAGTAGACATTTACATATGAACATAGTGTCCCTGTGGGAGTAAGTGAAGAATACTGTCCTGGACACCATCTATATCTTTTGCTAGAAAGTTGGGTTTTTTTCATACTGAGATCAGCAATAAAATGATAAGGAGGAAAAACCTTGTATTGATGATGTAAATTATTGTATTTAATCTCTGGGGTTTTTGCTCAGAGCAAGTTATGGTAATGTTTTTATTTTATGGTGTGTGTGTATATTGCAGACTTGTTACGTAAGGCAGGACAAATGGCAGTGATGTATAATATTCAATAACCGATAGCAGCAACAGTTACTTTACTTTAATTTAAAAGATAATTGGTTGTGAAACCTACAATAGCTCATAGATTTATTCAGGGCCGGCGCTACCACTAGGCAAACTGGGCAGCCGCCTAGGGCACCCAGCCGCTGGTTTTCCAACTCTTCTGCCGCTCTTTTTGCTGTAAGTTTTTGGTGGGGTGCAGCCATGTAACTGTATAACTCTGACAGCCACTCTGTCCGACTGATTAGCGATCATTAGGGCGCAGCGCAGCACTGGAGGACATGTCTCGAGTCTCCCGGAGGCGCTGACAGAACGGAAGCAAACATCCCCTGCCAGCACCACTGCACGCCTCTATGATCAGTGACACTGACCTTTCTGTCCCTCTCAGAGACTCTATGCCGATTATCCCACTCCCATCTGAGACCAGTACAGCAGCTCTGTTTGTTTAAAAAAAAACTGATCAGAGGGGTGAAACTGCAAATATGGAGTCTGATCCGAGTTCTGAATGTGCAATAATTGAGTCTGTTCTCTGGTGTAAAGGTGCAGAAATTGGGGCTGATCTGGGGTATGAAGGTGTATGTACAGGCATACACCACTTTTAAGTAAACAATGGGGTTTATTTACCATCGCTGGAGAGTGCAAAATCAGGCTCACTTCTGCATAGAAAACAATGGCCCGGATTCAGAGAGCAATTGCGCCTGCGTAACCATAGTTACGCAGCGCAATTGCTGACTTGCTCCGGCGTTACGAATGCTCCTGATTCAGGAACATCGTAACGTCGACTGCAGCCTAAAATCTGCGTGGCATAAGGCTCTTATGCCACGCAGATTTTAGGCTGCATTCTTGCGATGACCGCTAGGGGGCGCTCCCATTGTGCTCAGTGTATAGTATGCAAATTGCATACTAACACTATTCACAATGTTGCGCGAGCCCTGCGTACGCAAGTTACGGAGTTTCCATACGGCGTCTTTAGCGTAAGGCTGCCCCTTCTAATAGTAGGGGCAGCCAATGCTAAAGTATACCCGCCGTTCCCGCGTCGTGAAATTTGAATTTCACGTCGTTTGCATAAGTGATTCGTGAATGGCGCTGGACGCCATTTACGTTCACTTTGAAGCAAATGACGTCCTTTGCCGCAATGCACATCGGGAAAGTTTCCCGACGGCACATGTGCTTTACAATCGGCGCGGGAACGCGCCTAATTTAAATGATTCCCGCCCCCTGCGGGATCATTTAAATTGCGCGCGCTTACGCCGGGCAATTTTGCCGGCGCCCCCTCGCAATTTACGGAGCTACTGCTCCGTGAATCGAGGGCAGCGGCGCAAATTTGTGGGGGCGCAGGGCAAAATCGTTGCCCTGTGACTCCGTAATTTATGCGCAATTCTTACTGAATCTGGGCCAATGAGCTTTTAAACGGGTACAAGCTAAACTCCAATGTCAAGGTGCATCAGTGTTTGATTCACACTTTCTATTGCATTTTCAGTGACCGTGGGCTCAAAAGGAGAAGACCAATCAGGAATCCACTACAGAAAGACTCCCTTCATACAAATGGCAACTTGGAGTTTGCTAAAATACATATTGGCAAGCTTTCTGGGAGAATGTCCTTTAAAAAAATGAGGCAAAACTGGAACTTTTTGAAAGTGAACAAATTAAGGGAAAGGACACCATACCTACTGTAAAACATGGAGGAGGCTTAGTTATGATTTGGGGCTGCTTTTCTGCAACTGGCAGGAGTTCTTTGTTTCTGTGTCAGGCACAGTGAAATCTTAAGACTATCAATGACTACTGGAGTCAAAAATACTTCCCAGAAAGCTCGGTTTCAGTTTCAGGTCATGGTTCCTCCAACAGGATAATCCAAAAGCACTCAAGTGGGCTTCTATGCTCCCTGAATCTAAGAGCCCTTTCACCCTGCAGGGCCTGAAAAACGATTGGAAAGCACCGTTAAAACTACTAATTTGCACCTAAAGCGCCTCATAGAATCTGCTTGCAGGACTTCTTTTGATGTCCTGCCAGTTCAGCGCCCCAGTGTGAAAACACTTGGGCTTTCACACTGGGATTACAGATGAGGCTTTTTTTCAGGCGGTTTACAGGCGCTATTTTTAGCGCTTAAGCGCCTGAAAAACGCCTCCAGGGTGAAAGGGGTCTCATGCTATCAAACGTCTATGGAAAGAGTTGAAACATGCAGTCTGGAAACTGTACCCTTCAAACCTGACATAGCTGGAGCAGTTTGCTCAAGAAGAGTGGGCCAAACTACCCGTTGGCTGGTGCAGAAGACTCATTGGGAGCTTCAGAAATCGCTTGTTTTGCAGTAATTGTCTCTAACGTTGTGCAAATCTTAGGCCAAGGGTCCATAATCATTGTCCATATCATTTGTATTTGTCTTATTTAAAGTGGAGGTTCACCCAAATTACTGACTTAATGTTATTCCCTTCCGAGCATTGCATATATGCGCAAATGACAAAAACATTTTTTTTAAGTGCTGTATTTACCTTCGAATTTGTCTTCATTGTTGGACTTCCTGTCTGTTACTCCCGCGGGAGTAGGCATGGTCATTCCTTTTCCTCGGCAGCGCACTGTCTCCTGGGAGCTAAGTGTCAGCATTCCCAGGAGTCCGTGAGGATCGCCACTGCGAAAATCTCGCTAGATCGTCTGCTTCCCCGTACTGACCTGTGTATATTTCTAGTTACAACCTGCTCAGTTTACAGCGCTCAGCATTCACTAGGAAGTTACCAGGAAGTTAATGCTTGTGGGCTTCACATGCCCACAAGCAAGATGAAACCGGCAGTACCCTTATTTTATAACTTTGTTTTTTAATGGGAACCTGACATCGGGGGAGATGAATCACCAGAACAGTGAGTGTAACATTGCGATTATTTTATTGTTTGCATGGTTTTTAAAAAAAAAGGAACGGCCGCTGAACCTCCGCTTTAAGGCAAAACCACACTGCATCTAACCACCACAAACCAAAAATGCTATTCAATTAATTTATAATATTCAAAGTGCACTCCCCCATCCATCTGTCTCTGTGCTTTATTTTGTTGAGAAATTTGGCAGCACTTCACAACACGAGGCTTGCCTCTTAACCCTTTCACTGCCAGGCCCTGTGCTCCACTAAACTTAGCTGGCGTGGCCATTTTTGCAATTTTTCCCATGCAGCTTTTAGAGTTTGTTAACCCCCCCCCCAAACCATATATTTTCTGAAAGCACATGACCAGTAGAATACAAATGGGGTGCTACTGATTTTTAGGGCACAATGACATTTGCGCAAATGTTTATCTAAACAATATTTTCACAAAGTACACCAAAATCATTATTATCAAATAAAAACACAGCACATTTTACACAATTTCTACTAAGTATAAAAGCTTTCAGTTTGTTAAAGACCCCCCCCCCAAACCATATATTTTCCTAAAGCACATTACCTGTAGATTAAAAAGAAGCTATTACTGATTTTAACGACCTGCGATATTTGTGCAAATGTTTACCAAAACTATACGCTAAAAATTCTCTAAAATATTTTTTTAGCAGATATAAACACAGCAAAAGTTAAGTCTAAATATAAAAGCTAAACCTGTATTGAGTTAATAAATACCGTATTTATTGGGGTATAGCGCGCTCCCGCGTATAGCGCGCACACCTAAAGTTGCCCCGAAATTCCTGTGGAAAAAAGATTTTTGTACTTACAGTTTTGGTGTCTTGCACAGCGTCCATCGGCGGCCTCGTCGGATCCAGCGTCCGTCTGCGGCTTCGGGTGTCCTCTTCGTCGGGTCCGGCGTCCTTCTGCGGCGTCCTCCCGCTCGTTTCCCACGCAGAGTTTGAATACTGTGCCGGCATATACCGAGCGCAGTACACTCGTGTATAGTCTGGCAGGCTCGGCTACTCTCGCGCTCACGTCCTGTACGTCCATTTTGCCCTGATTTTCATTGCAAAAAAGTGCGCGGTATACGCCGATAAATACTGTACCAAATATTTGTAAATTTTTAATTGTGCCTTTTTGAGAAATAGTGAAAATCGGATGTACGCAAGGAGGTTTTCCTTTTTCACTGCCTTCAGAGTTTGTAAAAGACCTCCCCAAACAATTTTTTTCTGAAAGCACATGGCCAGTAGAATTAGAAGACGGTGCTATTGATATTTTTAAGGCACCGCGATATTTGCGCAATGGTTTATCAAAACAATATTTTCACAAAAAATACACTAAAATCATTAATAATGGATTCATGGCAAAATGTACCAAATTCCTGCTAAATTCCTATCAAATATAAAAGTTAGAACTGTATTGAGTTAATAAATAACAAATACAGGTATTTGTACATTTTCAATTGCATCATTTTGTGAAATGGTGGAAACTGAACAGCGCTCATAGAGTAACTGCCTGTCTCCTCGAATCTCCTCCATTCTCTTGCCTTCTGGTAATGGCACATATTGATGTGCCATCCTGGAGGAGTTGGGTCCAGGTATTGCCTCATGCTAACAGTAGTGACAATGACCCTACCCAAATGCAAAACTACTGAAAAAAAGTCAGCAAAGATGAGTAGAAAAAAAATGTCAGTGGCCTCCACCTGTAAAACCATTCCGGTTTTGGAGGTCATCTCATTGTTGACCATCTAGCGCACCTGTTGTTAATTTCATTAACACCAAAGCAGCTGAAACTGATTAACTATATATATATATGTATGTATGTATATGGCTTTTTTTTAGGGGGAACTGAGTTCCACCACATCTGGCTCAGACCCTTTGGTGCCTGCTCACCACAATCACTTGTAAACACAGAAGTATGGTTTCTGTGTTTACAAGTGACAGCTTTGTAACCCCCTGAACTCTGCACTCTGTATGTAATGCAATTCTGGTATTTAATGCCCCTTTAAGACCCTTCTACTGTTTGTGAAATCTGAACGGGTCGTGGTTGAGTTCCTGCACCTATTTTCTGAGAAAAAAAGCTCTGGATATATATATATATAACACTTTGCTATAATGTAAAGTAGTGAGTGTACAGCTTGTATAACAGTGTAAATTTGCTTTCCCCTCAAAATAACTCAACACCCAGCCATTAATGTCTAAACCGCTGGCAACAAAAGTGATTACACCCCTAAGTGAAAATGTCCAAATTGGGCCCAATTGGTCACCCCCCCCATGTCATGTGACTCATTAGTATTACAAGGTCTCAGATGTGAATAGGGAGCAGATGTGTTAAATTTGATGTTATTGCTCTCACTCTCTCATACTGGTCACTGGAAGTTCAACATGGCACCTCATGGCCAAAAACTCTGAGGATCTGAAAAAACAATTGTTGCTCTACATAAAGATGGTCTAGGCTATAAGGAGATTGCAAAGACTCTGAAACTGAGCTGCAGCACGGTGGCAGAGACCATACAAAGGTTTAACAGGACAGATTCCACTCAGAACAGACCTCGCCATGGTCGACCAAAGAGGTTGAGTGCACATGCTCATTGTCATGGGTTGTCTTTGGGAAATAGACGTATGAGTGCTGCCAGCATTGCTGTAGAGGTTGAAGGAGGGGGGGTGTCAGCCTGTCAGTGCTCAGACCAAATCCTGCACACTGCATCAAATTGGTCTGCAAACAGTTCGCTGAAGACAAGCAGACTTTTCCTGTGGTCTGATGAGACCAAGATACAATTATTTGGTTCAGATGGTGTCAAGCGTGTGTGGCGGCAACCAGGTGAGGAGTACAAAGACAAGTTTGTCTTGCCTACAGTCAAGCATGGTGGTGAGAGTGTCATGGTCTGGGGCTGCATGAGTGTTGCCACCACTGGAAAGCTACAGTTCATTGAGGGAACCTTGAATGCCAACATGTACTGTGACATACTGAAGCAATGCATGATTCCCTCCAATCAGAGACTACCGCAAGGGCAGTATTCCAACATAATGAATCCAAACACACCTCCAAGATGACCACTGACTTGCTAAAGAAGCTGAGGGTAAAGACGATGGACTGGCCAAGCATGTCTCCAGACCTAAACCCTATTGAGCATCTGTGGGACATCCTCAAACGGAATGTGGAGGAGCGCAAGGTCTCCAACATTCACCAGCTCCGTGATGTCATAATGGAGGAGTTTAAGTGGACTCCAGGGGCAACCTGTGAAGCTCTGGTGAACTCCATGCACAAGAGGGTTAAGGAAGTGCTAGAAAATAATGGTGGCCACACAAAATATTGACACTTTGGGACCAATTTGGACATTTTCACTTGGGGGGGTACTCACTTTTGTTGCCAGCGGTTTTAACAATAATGGCTGTGTGTTGTGTTATTTTGAGGAGACAGCATATGTACACTGTTATACAAGCTGTATACTCATTACTTTACATTGTAGCAAAGTGTAATTTCTTCAGTGTTGTCACATAAAAAAAGGTATAATAAAATATTTACAAAAATGTGAGGGTTGCACTCACTTTTGTGAGATACTGTATATTCTACTCCCCTCCTTGCTGCAGCATGGGTCTGATGTTGCAGTTGTCCCCCATCGACTTTAAGCCAGAGAACTCAGTGATCAAATGACTGCTGATTGTTCAGTTCTTGGTCTGCTTTGAGAAGATAGCAGGGACTATGAGTCACCGCTCTCTGCTTTGCCCCTGAGAGGGCTAAGCCAATTGCGGATCAGACAGCTCAGTGGATCCTGATGTTGTTGGAGTGGCTGTGTGACATTAGCTGACAGCAGGCAAGTAAGTGCACTTCTGTGACTCACATGAGAAGTATAACCAAACAAGCTTTGGCTATACTTCTCCTTTAAAGAGCTTGTAATACTTTTTTTTTTTGTGGCCAACGTTTTTTTGTTTTTTGTGGCCAACGTTTTGCTAGTGTAACAGCTAGTGATGGCCATTTATATGGAACTTTAAGAGCAATAGTTATGTTTGGTTTATTTTCATTTGACAAGCAGAGGGTGCAGTCAAATCAAGATAGCAAGAGCAAGTAGAGGCAACACAGGGTGGAGTTAGGGATGGTGGTATGTTTTTTTCGATAATGTGGGTTTTCTTGGCACAGAACCACAAGTATGAAATAAATGAGAGCAAAAAAGTAGAGTGCCCAGGGTCACATAAGCAGAGCAATCTGATTATTTAGGATGAGAATGCTTGATCTACATGATAGATGTATTTTTTATTACAGGCATTTATAGATGGTTCCTATATCTTGGCATATATATGCTTTGTGTTGTTTCTTGGAGGGCATGACAACCATGGGCATAATGAGTTATGTCATGTGAGTAGGCAGGACCCTTTTAGAGTAAACATGTAACCTGTCAGAGCAAGTATAATAGCACTTTGTTGTAGTGGTGGCTTGTGAAAACTATATCAAATGCTAACATAGAGATGCTCAGCCTTTGTTCAGACATGACAATCCATAATACGCCATGACAACCTGTTAGAAATATGCTTTAAACAGATATCCGTGTGCAAATTCATGAATGCTGATGTCAGATTAGTTACTGAATAATACTTTACTTTGTAACATGTAATAATCGTATATATTTAAGCCTAACTCCAGTCACAATTCTTTTTCTTTTGGATAGTGTGGGGAATTAGGGCCTGATCCACAAAAGGGATACGCCGGCGTATCTACTGATACGCTGTCGTATCCCTGTTTCTATCTATGGAACTGATCCACAGAATCAGTTTCTCATAGATAGGCAGAAGATCCGACAAGTGTAACGAACTTACACTGTCGGATCTTAGGATGCAGTACCGCAGCCGGAGCTGGGGGCATTTCTCGTCGAAATCCAGCGTCGGGTATGCAAATTGGCACTTACGGAGATCCACTAAGCTTTTAAGCTTCGTTTTTTCTCTGTATGTATTAGTTTGCCCTCGCAAAATTAGGGCTGCTTTTACAAAGTGTAAAGTTAGTACACCATGTAGACCAGGGGTGGGCAATTATTTTTTCGATGGGGCCACATGAGAAACTAAAAATATTTTGGAGGGCCGGGCCAAAAGGCTAAACTCAATACTGCATAAAATCAATTGTATTTCTTTATAAAAAGCAGTAAATATCATTGTTGGACAACTGGTACGAGTACTTGTTATAGTTAAACAATGAAAAAGTGAGGTTGCCTTACAAGAAATTTTTTTTAATTTATTAAACAAAATTTTTTAATACTTTACTGTATTAAATACTGTACTTTATATATATATATATACACATAGCAATAGGGTACAGCGATACAGTATAAACAAAAATATGTATATATAAGTACAGTGTTTAATACAGTATTGAAAAATATATATATATATACATACACAAACCCTCTCTTTGAAGAAACCTAACATTTGATTTTGCCTAATAACTTTTGTTAGCTAGTAAATAATATCAATCAATTTCAACTCCAATCTCCTTTATCTTGTTGCTGCGCAGCTAGACCGCCCTTACTGAATCCATGCTGGGGCTTGTAGTTCTGAGGGGAGCTCGCCGTGGACCTGTGGGTCCTGCTGGCCATCACCAGCTCCCAGCAGGATCTACAGGCCATGGCCATCTCCCAGCAGGAGCCACAGTGTTGAGGCCTAGGCCTACCCCAACCTCTCACAAAGTAGAAATAAAATTGTTACTGTGTAATGCTCCTCTTACCTTAACTATGGGTACTGTAGTTGGCTCCCGCATCCTCTGTGGCTGGCTCCTGTGGGTGGCTGGCTGACACCCTGCTGTGGCTGGCTGGCTCCCTGGTGTGGG
This sequence comes from Rana temporaria, assembly GCF_905171775.1. Lineage (NCBI taxonomy): Eukaryota > Metazoa > Chordata > Amphibia > Anura > Ranidae > Rana > Rana temporaria. Next base: position 74,000,238 of record NC_053496.1, on the reverse strand, counting down.
TGGCTGGCTGGCATCCTGCTGCGGATGGTCACTGTGGCTGGGTGGCTCCTGTAAGTGGCTGACTGAATCCCTGCTGTGGGTGGGTCACCGTGGCTGGCTGGTTTCCTGCTGTGGGTGGCTTGCTCCCTGCTGTGGGTCAGTGGGTGGCTGGCATGGTGCACCCCTGCTATAGGGTGGTGGGTGGCTGGCGCCTGGCTCCCTGCTGCAGGTGGATGGCCTGGCTCCCTGCTGTGGCTTAGTGGGTGGGTGGCTGGCACGGTGCCCCCTGCTGTGGTGGACAGAGGGGTACGGTGGACAGAGGGGGGGTGGGCTGACAGAGAAACAGGCGGACAGAGTGGGGTGGGCTGACAGTGGGACGGGCGGACAGAGGGGGGGTAGGCTGACAGAGAAACAGGCGGACAGAGGGGGTGGGCTGACAGAGGGACAGGTGGACAGAGGGGGTGGGCTGACAGAGGGACAGGTGGACAGAGGGGGTGGGCTGACAGAGGGACAGGTGGACAGAGGGGGTGGGCTGACAGAGGGACAGGTGGACAGAGGGACAGGTGGACAGAGGGACAGGTGGACAGAGGGACAGGTGGACAGAGGGACAGGTGGACAGAGGGACAGGTGGACAGGTGGACAGGTGGACAGGTGGACAGGTGGACAGGTGGACAGGTGGACAGGGGGACAGGTGGACAGGGGGACAGAGGGACAGAGGGACAGGTGGACAGAGGGACAGGTGGACAGAGGGACAGGGGGACAGAGGGACAGGGGGACAGGGGGACAGAGGGACAGGGGGACAGAGGGACAGGGGGACAGGGGGACAGGTGGACAAAGGGGGGTGGGCTGACATGCGGATGGAGGGGGGATGGGCTGACAGAGAAATAGGTGGACAAAGGGGGGTGGGCTGACATGCGGATGGAGGGGGGATGGGCTGACAGAGGGACATGGGCTGAAAGAGGGACAGGCGGACGGATACAAAACAAAATCTCAGCTAAATGTTTTGTATGTGCAGATGAACTGGCTGATGAAATTGCACTGTCGCCAGAATCAATGAGACAGCTAAACACATTCAGAGAGGAGTGGGCTGAGAGAAACCCCACAGTGCACTAGCAAGAGAAGCGTGACTCCGGCAGCAAGATGATACGATCACAGTCTCAGACCAGCCAGCCCCGCCTGTCCACATCCACACGCCAGCTCCACCGAGCCAATCGCACGGCGCTCGTGTAAATTCGAGTCCCAGAATGCCACAGTGGGACCACATGACCCTGGTCGGCCAATCACAGTGCGCTTGTGTAGACTACAATTCCCAGAAGCCACTGTATGCAGCCGGACTCCGCGGCCATGCCCCTGGCTGACTCCCTCTCAGTCACTAGCGATCCACGGGCCGGATTAAAAGGTCCACCGGGCCGTATACGGCCCGCGGGCCGTAGTTTGCCCAGGTCTGATGTAGACCCTTCTTTCCCGCGACGCTGTCAATTTTTTTTTTAAATTTTTTTTTTTCCCGCCGCATCTCTTTTTTTCCCGACGCAACTTTTTTTACCCGGCGCGATTCACAAAACTCGGCGTAACGTAATTTTGCGCAATGCACGTCGGGAAAATCACGTCGGGAGCATGCGCAGTACGTCCGGCGCGGGAGCGCGCCTAATTTAAATGGGACTCACCCCATTAGATTAGGAGCGCCTTGCGCCGGACGGATTTAAGTTACACCGCTCAAAATTTCTAGGTACCGTAAGTGCTTTGTGGATCGGGCACTTAGGTAGAGATTTTGCGGCGGTGTAACTTAAATGCCAAAAGTTAAGTTACGGACGTTTTTTGTGGATCAGGCCCTTAGTTTCCATCTATAAACACACTGCGGAGATTTACACCTATTTCCTGTCTGCGTGTGTTGGTGCCGTTTTTTCTATCGCTTTATATCCTGATCCCAAATAGAAATACTGATGAAAACAAAAACCTGACCGACAATCTAACCTTTTCCATTTCATAAAACATGAAATACAATTTTTTTTTTTTGCTGAAGTTGGGCTATTAATAAACCTTGTACAAAAATAAAAAGGGAACATCCTGCATGTTCTGGAAGGTTGTACCTGCACGTCCTCCCAGTCTGGGTGCTCATGCATGGCCTCAGGTCTGGACAGCGACGCAATCTGTGATCGTTGTGTCCACTGAACAGATTGGATGAAAGATCGGGGTATATGACTGCTGTGATTGGCCCTGTAACATGTAATGGCTGTGACCAATCACATCGATCATCGTAAATAGTAGTAAACCATGTCTGTCATTCATGACCCAATTGTTTACTACTGTGATCCCTGAGATTGGTCATAGCGATCACATGGTACAGGGCCAGTTTTAGTGACCCTGTACCATGTGATCGCTGTGGTCAATTACAGCTATTACAGTAATACTCAATGGCTGCAACAATGCAGCCAAATCATGTCAAATATCATGGTTGTATTAGCATTCACAGTGTAAAAAAAATCCTGATCACCCCCAGCGCAGTACAGTGTCACTATGGTGATATTGCACTGCTCTAGTAACAGTAAGTAAAAAAAAAAAAACTTTTTTATTTTGAGATACTGTCACCAGAGCAAGTGCAGTGTATATGGCAGTGGTCATGTACAATGGCTGGCAGTGTTACATGACTGAGTAATTGCCATTTAAAGTGCGACCGCTCTAAAATCTGAAAATTGGCCTAGGCAGGAAGGAGATTAAACAGTCTAGTCTTCAAGTAGTTAAAGGTTGATAGATAAGTAACAGCCAAACTGCTCTAAACCTAGGTTCGCACTAGAATGCTGTGCAGGAAACCCACGTTTCTGCACTTCCCTTGTGCTCTGCAGTGGGTGTTGGTGCAACCTTACTGACATCCCAAACGCAGGTGAGAACGGGTGCGATTTGAGCCTTTTCAAAATGAATGGGCTCAAATCGCACTGCACTGAACGACCTGTGAATTGAACAGGAATGCCGTATGGTTCCTGTGCGATTCATATGCGTTCATAGTTTAAATGAAGCCTAAGTAACTATTTTACATCTGTTGTAGGGAAGTTTACAGGTTTACAATTTTTTTCAGAACAAAAGAATGTCTCTCTTGAACATGCAAACATCCTCACGTAGTCATTTTGTGAGCCTGAGCCTAAATTACTACAATGTTCCTGTGAGGCAATATATGATGTCAGCAATCCATTTATATTATCTGCAGCTTTGGAACAATCTATGGCATATGTACAACTATGTCCCCTATCATCTCTTTAATGTAATAAATAAAATAAAAAATCTCTTACAAACTCTGCCCCACAACATCTCTTTAATTTATTAGCACAGGGCTTTGTAAACTTATATAAGTGGCTTCCTTTCTTAATGGTCTGAGAGTCTATAGTGAGCAAAAAACAAATATGTTTCACGTGCCAACTACCAGGGGTTCATATTCAGGTGAGCCATGACTGTGAACATTTATAATTTATGACAGAATGGCTCAAGAAGCCCACTTCCTTTTATCCAGGGAACTGCAGGTTGGGTTGGGGGATGGCATGGAACCTGATCGAGTTGTTACTGATCTGCCAGGATGTAATGCCTAGTTGGCTGCATGATTTTAATTTTTTTGGGGGGATAGCAGATTCAGGCAGCTGTTAATGCTACAGGAGGGAAAAACAAGACATTCAAAAAATATATAAAAATTACATTGGTAAAACTGGACATATAAAACATACGTAAGACAGCTGACTGACTTCATTAAACTGATGCGCAAACACGGTGAAAAATAAATTCACACATCTGCAATGGTGCCTCTTAACTTTTTTTTGTTAAAAAAAAAAAAAACTTCTACAAACCACTAAAAAACTCTTTCCCTTGGCTGGTTAAAATATTTGGTTTGGCTGCATGATTTACATCACTTTAGTGCTATTTGGACTGTCAGTGAAAATGTATTATTTTTTTATTTTATTTATTTTTAATAATTGGAGCTATTTCACATATTTTCCATTTATTAAGTCAGAAAGAAACAGTTTTGTTTTCTTTCCAGGCATATTTTCTGTTCTTTGTAAGTTGCTTGTTGTTGAGACTACAGGACCTAATTACATCTCAGCAACAACATTATGATGCTTATACATAGCACAGGACCATTACCCTGATATGCTGGTCCTCGAGCTCTCCTCCGCGTACTTAACATACTCTTGTCAGCATCCCCCTCCTGTTAATTTAGGGCTTTGCTGACAAGTTTCAAAAATATAACATTTGAGATTGGCCCCCTCCACAGATAATTACTCAGAAAATTGTCTCTTTCTGGTTTATCATCATGGAGTTATCTCTAACCCAATGTTTTCTTAGCCTATTTTCTTTTTACCCTGGTATATCCTTATGGCAATTCTATAAAGTTTTTTTGTTTTTTTTTTCTTAAGATTTAACAAAAATCTCTTATGAGAAGTTAACCATCCTTTAAAGTATGTAAAAAAATGTTGTTGTTTTTTTGTTGTTGTTGTTGTTGTTGTTGTCTTAATTCATTTATTTTTTTATCCATAATTAGATGTACTGTATCTTTTTTTGTTCCAACTCCCATAATTACCTGTAGTTCAAATTGTCTCTACTCCCCCTATACACATTTTTTCTATTTTAGAACACTGTCTTTATGTATCTATTATACATATATTTTTTAAACTTTTAAAAATAAGAATTTAAAATGTCACTAAAGCATAACTTTGTTTTCCATTTTTAGAGTGAGGGAGGGTTATTATGCCATCAGGTTTATTTTTTATTTTTTTTGCTATATGCATTCCATTGGGGAGATTTATCTTCACTTCCTGTGCCATAGCCAAAACAGGAAGTGAGCGAAAATCCCTCCAACGTGAGGGAATCTCAGGGTGATACTATTTTTTTTTTTTTTTTTTTTTTTTTTAGCACAACCCACAATTTGGGATTTTCTTTGACTTTAATTTTCAATATTAATGGTAAACAGGACAAATAAAGATGGTGAATCTCCTTAAGGGGGGCACAGGCAGGGGTTCTAATCCTTCATTCTATCCAAAACCAAATAAAGAAAGTAAAAAATTGCCTTAAAGTGGAGGTCTGGTAAAAAAAAAAAAAATAATTAAAAGTCAGCAGCTGCTAAAACTGTAGCTGCTGACTTTTAATAAGAAAACGTACCTGTCCTTGTCGCCAGCGATGTCGGGCCCTCGCCGAGGACGATCCTCGATCCTGGCAGCTCCAGGCGCCGCCATCCACAGTAAGGGAAACAGGCAGTGAAACCGTGCGGCTTCACTGCCCATTTCCTACTGCGCATGCGTGAGCAGCGCGGCGCTTTGTGAATGGGCCAGCTGCTTTCTGGGATACACACAGTTCCCAGAATGCAGCGCAAGTAAAAAAAAAAATTGTCATTTATTTTATTATTATTTTTTTATTATTATTTTTATTATTATTATTTTTTGGAGGAAATTTTTTTTTCAGGGTGGAACTCCACTTTAATGACACTTTTTAAAGTTTGTGTTTTTTTTTCTGAACACTGAAAGATGAATAATAAAAAATTAGAACATTTCTGCATCTTTTGTTATATGAAAATATTGAGTTCAACCCAGGATCCGTTTTCATGTTTACATTCTTTATCAGGACAATTAATTGTGAATTTCACATGACATGTGGAAACTTAATTGTAACATTCCTTCTTGATATTGTTGCTTCATCCTAGTGTTGTGTTTGGACAGGTACATATTAGACATTCAGTCTCTCTCCTGCATAATGAGCACAAAGCATGTTTCAGTTGAGCATGTTTATTGTAATCATTTATTCACAAATGTTAGAGCTGCTCATTTACAATGGAGACTTGAATCAAATGTTAATGTTCACTGGTAATATATAAGCAATAAATTAATTGTTGCATGGTATGTTCTTCTGTGTAATAAGGTATGCACGCACAAGAACTCTCCACTTTTTGAATTTGTCTTGTTTACTTTTGGATGATGAATGTTGGATGAACTGCAATTTGACCAGTATGTCTTAATTAGCAACAAGATTTAGGTTGGGTTCACATATGCTGGGGCAGCGGCTTACAGCATTGCTTCCGGTGCATCCCTGTTCACCGATTCAGGTGCGATTCAGGTCTGAATTTTTGCCTTAATTTGGACCTGAATCGGAACCAAAAACACAAAGGGCCCTTTTGAAATGAGGACTGCTAAGTGAAACGTCTCCATTGAGAGCGAGTCACACTCTCCTGTCATGCAAATTGGATGTGGGGAAATCCGCATTCAATTTGTATATGTGTGAACCCGGCCTCGCACAAGTTTTACAGCCCATATAAACATCTCGCTTTCCTGCATACATGTTCAGTTTGTAGTACATATTCTTTGAGTCATTTTCACTAAACACTTCAAGATCATGCTTTTAGAGTCCTAGAATCCAAAAAGATGTCTTAGGCTGGCCGTACGAGTTATTTTATTTAAATTTCTTAACATTTCATTCTTTTGTTTAATCAGTGGGTTGAATGTAAGACAATGATTTAATTCCCCCAGCCACACACTCAATGTGGATGGGGGAATCCCTCCCACTGCACTATTGTATTCTGACGGTAGGGAGACCCCCCCCCTACTTTTCCCGATCTGGATGAACTGATCAGCACCAACAGCTATAGCCAAAATAATATTTTCCAGAAGGCTGGTTGTACACAAGTTGAACAATAGATCAACTTGTGTACAACTATCCTGCCCATACATTGATCAAAATTGAACCGATCCCTGCTGAATAATTTTGATCCATGTATGACCGGCTTTAAAATCTGACTTCTAGAGCTGATTTTGCTTACAGCTAATTAACCCTATAATATATTTTCTAAAACTGTTTAGTTTAGGTAGACTTGATGTAATTTTTTTGTTTTGTTTGCAGTTCTTCTGTATATATTCTGTTTTTTACATTATCACATTTATCCTTCTGCTTGTGAGAATTGGTTATCAGCTCAGTCCCTGTGACTTTAACAAGACAAGAGGCACTGCTAAAATATGCATACCAGCAGCAGAAATTTTTAACAGTAAACAGAACGACAAAAGAAAAAATAGTTTTACATATATTGGAACTAGGGATGAGCCGAACACCCCCCAGTTCGGTTTGCGGCTTGAACGTCAAAAATCAAAAGTGCAAATTATAAAGGGTAATATGCAAGTTATTGTCCTAAAAAGTGTTAGGGGACCCGGGTTCTGCCCCATGGGACATGTATCAATGCAAAAAAAGTTTTAAAAACTGCATTTTTTTTGGGAGCAGTGATTTTAATAATGCTTAAAGTGAAAAAATAAAAGTGAATATTCGTTTAAATATTGTACACGGGGGTGTCTATAGTATGCTTGTAAAGTGGTGCGTGTCTCCCGTGTTTAGAACAGTCCCTGCACAAAATGACATTTCTAAAGGGATACAAGTCCTTTAAAACTGCTTGCGGCTGTAATGTAATGTAATGTTGGGTAGAGCTGCATGATTCTGGCCAAAATGAGAATCGCAATTTTTTTGCTTAGAATGAAGATCACGATTCTCACGGCGTAAAATATTTTACATTTATACAAAAAAAATGGGCTAACTTTACTGGCTATTTTCCCCCCCCAAAAAATTGCATTTAAAGCGGAGCTCCACCCTAAAGTGGAACTCACGCTGATCGGAACCCTCCCCCCCTCCGGTGTCACATTTGACACCTTTCAGGGGGAGGGGGGGTGCAGATACCAGTCTAAAGACAGGTATTTGCACCCACTTCCGGCCACACAGTCTTGGGCAGAACGTCACCTCCCGTCCTCCCCCCGTTGTGCTCTGGGAACACTCGGCTCCCAGAGCACAGCGGGAGCCAATCAGCGGCGCAGCGCAACTCGCGCATGCGCCGTAGCGAACCGGGTAGTGAAGCCGGAGCGCTTCACTTCCTGGCTCCCTCACTGAGGATGGCGGGGGGGCAGCAGAGTGATGAGCGATCGCTCATCCTCTGCTGCGGACGGCGCTGGACTCCAGGACAGGTAAGTGTCCTAATATTAAAAGTCAGCAGCTGCAGTATTTGTAGCTGCTGGCTTTTAATATTTTTTTTTTCATGGCACATCCGCTTTAAAAAGACTGCTGCACAAATACAGTGCAACATAAAATATTGCAACAACCGCCATTTTATTCTCTAGGGTCTCTGCTAAAAAATTATATAATGTTTGGGGGTTCTAAGTAATTTTCTAGCAAAAAAATAATGATTTTAACTTGAAAAGAGCTGTCAGAAAAAGGTTTGGTGTTTAAGTGGTTAAACGTTCCTAATTTACATACAGAAAAAGTCAATGTTTAGACTTAACTTTCCACTGATAAAGAATGTTTTCAAAACTTGGCAGGCTGCCCAGACTTGGCAGATTGCCCAGACTGACTTTTGGCTGAGAGCAGACAGGAAATTCTTTGCATACCAAAGTGCAGAGAGAAAATTCTTTTCATGTCAAAGATCGTGAAACCCTGTGTGAAGAATTGCAATGGGAAAAAGATTGCGATAACGATTCTTGGCGATTTAATCGTGCAGCTCTAATGTTGGGCCCCGGCAATATGGATGAAAATTATTGAGAAAAATGGCATGGATACCCCCCCCCCCCCCCAGCCCATTACCAGGCCCTTTGGGTCTTGTATGGATATTAAGGGGAACCCTGCACCCAAATTTAAAAATAAAAGGCGTGGGGACCCCAGGCCCTATATACTCTGAACAGCAGTATACAGGCGGTCCAAACAAGACAGGGACTGTAGATTTGTTATTAAGTTAAATCTGTTTGTAATTTGGATCAGGTACATTTTTTAAGTGTAGCTTCAGTCAAAAAGTATGGGCCAGATTCACAAATGAGATACGATGGCGTTTCTCCTGATACGCCGTCGTATCTCTGTTTCTATCTATGCGACTGATTCATAGAATCAGTTACGCATAGATAGCCAGAAGATCCGACAGGTGTAATTGTTTTACACTGTCGGATCTTAAGATGCAGTACCGCGGCCGCCGCTGGGGGGAGTTTGCGTCGTAAACCAGGTATGCAAATTAGGAGTTACGGCCGATCCACGACGGTTTTTCGCGTTCGCTACGTCGCCGCTAGTATATTTTCCCGTCGCATAGTTACACTTTTTTTGGTGCCTTAACTTTAGTCAGCAAGTGTATTGCTGTCTAAAGTATGGCCGTCGTTCCCGCGTCGAAATTTAAAATTGACGTCGTTTGCGTAAGCCGTCCGGGAATACGGAAGTACGCTACGCGCGTCGCCGTTCAAAAAAATGACGTCACGGCGCGCAAAGCACGGCGGGAGTTAGGAAACGGAGCATGCGCAGTAGGTCCGGCGCGGGAGCGCGCCTAATTTAAATGGCACACGCCCATTTGAATTGGCCCGCCTTGTGCCGGAGGCCGTGGGCGTAGGTTTTCATCGCAAGTGCTTGGTAAATCAGGCACTTGCGATGAAAAATTGCGGCGGTGTAACTTATCTAGGATAAGTTACGCCGCCGCGATTCTACGTGAATCTGACCCACAATTTCTAAGCTTTTTGGATATAATAGGGAAGGGGTATCACCCCTGTAACAGTTGTTTTGCTGTCTGTGCCCCTGTTCAGAAGATTTCACCTCACTTTCTGTCCCAATGACAATTGGATTTTGAAAATTTGGTGTTATTTGGGAAACAAGGATTGGTGATAAAGCATCAGTGGAGACATCTTTTTCATATTAACTCTTACATGAGAGAATTTCCCTTCCTAGGGGTAGATTTCCTCTCGCTTCCAGTTGTCTCCCTCCGTTTGCAAGTAGGAGTCGTTTGTAAGTTGGATATTTTAAGTAGGGGACCGCCTGTATATACTATACGCCCTGCCCTAAATGTTGGTGGTACCAGAACACTGTAAGCCCTCACAGCTACTCTTGGTGGGCGCCGGAAGGGGCCCTGCTGTGAAATATATCAAGAATTGTAATCGCATGCCACTGTTGAACAGGGGCATAAAAATTGGGCCTTAGGCAGTGGTGGTGGTGGCACAACACTGTAAAGCCTCACAGATACTATGTTGAGCGCAGAAATGGGTCCTGCTAAGAAATATTAGATCAAAAACTGTAATTACGTACCCCTGTTAAACAGGGGCAGAAAAATTGGGCCTTAGGCAGTGGTGGTGGTATCACAACTAGTGTTGCTCACGAATATTCGTATTGCGAATATTCGGCTCGAATATGGCATATTCGAGTATTCGCGAATATCTCGAATTTCGCGGTCAATATTCGCTATTCCGAATATTCGGATTTTTTCAATTTTATTTTTAGAACAGATCACATCCTAGTGATCTCCATCGACGTCTAAAAGCATTGCTGGTATGATTAGAGACCTTGGGCCGAGTAGCTGAAGCGATCATTTTATATTGCAGAATATTCGCAATGCGAATATTCGGCAATAGGAATATTGCGCGATTATTTTCTCCGCCCTTCTTTTGCATCAGAGCCAATCAGAGTTCTCCTACCACAGTTGTCGAAATTCCGCAATCAATTTCGCATTCGCATTTTGCGATATTTCGATAAAATATCACGAATATTCTGAGCCAATCAGAGGGCTCCTACCGCAGTTGTCGAAATTCCGCAATAAATATCGCATTCGCATTTTGCGAAATTTCGATAAAATATCACGAATATTCTGAGCCAATCAGAGGGCTCCTACCGCAGTTGTCGAGATTTCGCAATTATTTTCGCATTCGCAATAGCGAAATTTCGCAAACATTTCATTTCAATAAAATATCACGAATATTCGAATTTAGCGAATATTTCTCGAATATTCAGCTATATATTCGTGATGTATCGCGAAATCGAATATGGCGTATTCTGCTCAACACTAATCACAACACTGCAACCCCTCACAGATACTCTAGTTGTGCGCAGAAACGAGCCCTGCTGCAAAATATTACAGCAAAAAAATGTATTACACTCCCCTGTTAAACAGGGGCAGAAAAATTGGGCCTTAGCCACTGGTGGTGGTGCCCAAAAACCAAAAATGTTCTTAGAAGCTATCAACATGAACATTGAGGAGGAATAGGAAAGTCACTTGGCAGAACAGGATAGTCACTCAGCATCAGCATAGGCAGTCTTCAAGGGATCTCACATTCATAGTAAAATTATTCGGTTTAATCAGCATCAGGTGCTTGGTAGCTGGTGATCCAAGACTGATACATTTTTTGAAGGTGAGCCGATCAACTGAGTCTGTGGACAGGCACACTCTGTGATCGGTTACAAAGCCTCCAGCAGCACTGAATGTGCGTTCAGATAGAACGCTGGATGCAGGACAGGCTAGTAGCTCAATTGCATACTGTGCAAGCTCTGGCCAGTGATCCATCCTCAAGACCCCATAACCCAGTGGATTTTCGGTTGGAAAGGTCTCCAAGTCTGATCTTGCTCCTAGGTATTCCTGCAGACACTGGCGATGGTTACTGGAACCAATCTGACCTTGGGGCTGCAGACTAAAAAATTGTCTGAACGCATCGGTCAGACGGCCACCTTCTCCACTGCTCCTTCTGTGACTAACCAAAGCCTGAGCAACACGTTGTCCAGGAGGACCAGGAAATTGTAACCTCCCAGGCTCTGGAAACGCATTGCACAAACCTTTCTGCAAGGCCTCCCGAAGATGTTTCATCCTCTGCTCCCTCTGCAAAGGCTGGATAAGTTCCGCAACCTTACCCTTGTAACGTGGATCAAGAAGGGTTGCCAGCCAGTAATGATCCCTCTCCTTGATACCACGAATCTGAGGGTCCTTTCCAAGGCTTTGTAGGATCATGGAGCGTAGGTTTGCTGAGGCATTCGGTCCGGAGTCCTCTGGGTCACTAAGGACAACATGATCCGCAGCCACCTCCTCCAAACCACGTACAAGTTCATGGGTTTCTGGGGACTGAAAATTATCCCTTTTAAGACTGCTGCTGATGCTGAGGGCTAGGCTCCACCTCCATTCTGACACAATCTTCCTCCTCCTTCCTGTGTGATCGGCGGGCCCGCAGGAATACTGTCTGGATAAAGGGGGCCTTGAGACGGAAGGAAGTACTCTTCTTCCTCCCTCTGTTCTGCCTCAGGTGCCCTGTCCATTATTCTACGCAGCGTGTGCTCCAACAGGAAGACAAGAAGGACAGTATCACTGATGCATGCACTGTCACTGCTCACCATCCTTGTGGCCTCCTCAAATGGTGACAGGACAGTGCATGCATCCTTGATCCGTAGCCACTGGCATGGCTAAAAAAAAGCCAAGCTCCCCTGACCCTGTCCTGGTGCCATACTCGAACAGGTACTAATTGATGGCCCTCTGCTGCGTGTGCAGCCGTTGCAGCATTGCCAATGTTGAGTTCCACCTGGTGAGCATGTCACAGATGAGGCGGTTCTTGGGCAGGTTGCATTCCTTTTGAAGGTCAGCCAGCTAAGCACTGGCATTATATGACCGGCGGAAATGCCCACAGATTTTCCTGGCCAGCCTCAAGAGATCCTGTAAGCCCGGGTACCTGCACAAGAACCGCTGCACCACCAAATTAAGGATGCGAGCCAAACCGGGAACATCAGTCAAGTGTCCCTGTCGGAGGGCAGAGAGGAGGTTGGTGCCATTGTCACAAACCACCATTCCTGGCTGAAGCTGGCATGGCGTCAACCACCTCTGAGCCTGCCCCTGCAGAGCTGACAGAATCTCTGCCCCTGTGTGGCTCCTGTCCCCTAAACAGACCAACTCAAGCACCGCATGGCATCTTTTTGCCTGAGTGCTTGCGTAGCCCCTAGAATGCCTACAGAGCACCACTGGTTCCAAGGACAAATCTGCACAGGAAGAGGCCATAGAGGAAGAAGGGGAGGGGGTGGAGGTGTGGCAGAATCGCCACTACCAGCATTTTGAAGGCGTGGTGGCTGAACAAGCTCCAACAATAATGCACCCTGTCCTGCATCCTTCCCAGCTGCCAGCAGAGTTACCCAGTGCGCCGTGAAAGAAAGGTAACATCTCTGTCCATGCCTGCTGGACCATGAGTCAGTGGTAATATGCACCCCTCCGCTGACCGCCCTGTTCAACAAGGCCAAGATATTGCCTTCCACATGCCGGTAGAGAGCAGGAATGGCCTTCCGAGAAAAAAATGGCATTTGGGAACCTGCCACTGAGGTACCACACATTCCACACATTCTCGAAAGGGGGCAGAGTCTACCAGCTGAAAAGGTAGCAGTTAGAGCGCTAGCAATTTAGCATTCAGCTGCTGAGCATGTGGATGGCTGGGACCAAATTTCTTTAGACGGTTTAGCAACTGGGGTAGGGAAATTTGCCTGCTACAATCGGATTTAGTTGTACCGCTAGCAGATTGCCCACAAGTGCTTGGGACACCTAATTCTACACCTTCATTCCTCTCAGTGCAGGTCTCTGAGATATATATAGTGGGGTTGGAGATCCCAGATGATGAGGAGCAAGGAGAGGTCCGCCTTGTTCTTTGGTGTGGGTCTTTTAAGTACTGTTGCCAATGAACTACATGGGAGGTCGACATATGTCTTGTCAGAGGCTGCTGTTTTGGCCCTGCGTGATACGCTTCAGACATATGTTGCAAACGGCAATGGTGTGATCTGCTGCACATGTCTCAAAAAAGGCCCACACCAAAGAGTCAGCAGCGCCCTGCAAATGCGGAGCTCTGCGGTGTGATGCAGTCAGTTGACTGCCCTTAAGCTGGTCCCTGGAGGGCATCCTACCTTGTTGGAGATGTGCCTCCTCCTCCTCCTCTCTTCTATCAGGCACCTATGTAGAGTCAGTGACCTCATCATCCCCTCCCTCCTCGCCACTGGAGCAAACCTGGCAGTATGCTGCAGCTGGGGGAACTGGGGGAAAGGAGTGACTGATGACATTAAGCTGATGGAATAGTCCGCTTTGGCAGCTGCATTGGCAGCCAAAGTACTCTGAGCCTGGGTGACATAGAATGAGAAGGATGAGGACGGCTTTGTGATCCACTCTACCAACTCTTCTGCATGTTGTGGCTCAACACGGCCAGCTGCCGAAAAAAGGACAAGCGTGCCCCACGGCCACGTGCTGAGGATGCACCGTGTCCATAACCAGCACTGTTGGCTATATACATAGAGCCTGCTTTTCCTCTTTTAGTGGCCTGTGAGCATCTGCCTAGTTTACTAGAAAAAGTATACCAGGAATGGCCTGCAGTCAGATATAGGCTTGGCTGGACTAGAATGCAGTGGATATATATCTAGGAGACTGAATATATATTTTATGCACTGCAGATCAATCAAGGAAATAAAGTTCCCCAAAAATTGCTACCTAATTAAGGCCCTGTCTGTCCTAGAAAAAAAAAACGTATATAACACAACAAATGCTGACAGGTATAATATGTGGAACTGAGACATCGCCAATTTGAAAAACATTCTGGGATGAGGGGATTTAAGGCTAAAAGATCCAGAGACTCAGGTGGTTAATACACAAAAAAAGCAATAAAGCCAATCTATGTATTCCATAATGATGAACCAAATGAGCAATATCATTTAGGTAAACTAAACATGGATGAGCCTTTTTGTGTGAACAGAGTTAGTGTTAATATAGAATGACGTTTATTTATCCACTATGGTCCTTTCGAAAATGTATTCATTATTTTAATTAGCTTGTAATGTTTGCACAATGCATCAAGCAGGCAGGGAAGTCAAAGTAAAGACAGTGCTTGAGTTTAGCTGGTAACATTACTGGAAATTTATGAGAGTTCAAGCGTGATCTGCACATTGATACAGGTCACAGCAAGTCTGTACCAAAGCCAAGTTTTCTCACTGTGTGCAGTGTGAGCTGGATTCAGGAATCTTCACTCAACTGTTGCTTGTTGTTTTGACTTTATGGGCAACAAGATCATGTCATCTGAAGTGTGAATATCGTAAAGACGTACAGTAAGATGTCCACACTCGCTTTGGAAACCAATTCAAGAGTTCAGCTAAGATTGGCCTTCAGTTTATTTGTCACGTCTGCGTAATTTACTAAAGCTGTGATCCTTTAGAACATCAGGCCAGCCTCAGAGCCTATAGGTATGTATTTATTTTAAAAGTTTGAGTGCATGAATTTACCTTAGATACTCAAACATGTATGCAAGATATTATTGTGGGCTAAGTATAATAATGTTATTGTCTCAAACCTATGAGCTTTTAATTGCTTATGCAATGAAGATTTGCGCTTCATTACTGAATTCTGATAAAGTCTGGATTGCATCATTGTTTATGATTTTGAGTGTGTTCACCTATTCACCTAACCACTAGTACATGGGATTTGTGTGCATGCATTTTATTCTTCAGGCAAGCACTGCTCATCACTGTGTAAATGGTATAAACCAGCCCTGTTTAGTAAGATTTTCTGAACTCTAAACACATGGAAAGTACTATAGTCTTTATAACCTTCCAGACTGAATGCTAAATGGGCGCCAACAAAATTATCATGTCGTGGAATGTTTTCAGGCTGTGTTGGAGTTGGCAATGCATAACATTATCAAGTTGTTTTGGGCTACTGGGCAATGATCATTACTTTTTATATAAGGCGAATTGAGACCTCTGAAGAAGTGTGTACAGCATTGTATCTTCTCCTAAATTGTGGAGACAACTAGGCCCTATCGGATTAATAATGCAAGTAATATTTGGCATCATACTTGACGAGAGATCTGTCCATAAGTGTAGGAACCATCTCCACAAAAACACAAATGGAACATGGACACAGCCTGAGCTGCCATAAATCTTAACCTCTAAATTAGGCAAGGAGGTTTGGAGCTACTTTAGATTCTCCCAAGCACTGCAGTCTGTAAATGGCATAGTTATAGAACTACCTGCAAAACTCAAGTATTCTGCCTTTTATAACGTCTTGTAATTTCCATGTACTTTCACTTTCTTCCTAACGATTTAGCTTTTAAATGCAGGATGAAGCATTTGCTGACTATGTGAGATTGCATCACTTCACATGAAGCAAAATTGTATTTTCTTTGCTCTGTGAATTTATCATTCATAAGAGATTTTGTACCTGTGTTCAGATGTCTAAATATAACGTCTGTTGTAAGAAGAATAAAGAGGGTAGAGAATGGTGTGTGCTATATATAAAATACTAGCTGGCACAGTGTGCAAGAGTTCTTTAGAGGGCTTTATTTAGTAATGATCATAATAAGCTTTCTATGACCTGGTATATGCTACAAACAAACTGTCCTGGTGTCTTATCTGGAACTGCAGGCGGTGTCTGTAGCTTGTTTATGTACACACTGGGAACCAGGATAATCAGACATACAGCCCTTTTAAATTATCAATTTACACAATGTTTGGCAATCCACAATGAAATAGATGAATTTTTCCCATGACAAAAATTTGATAACCAAAATATTATAGACATGCCATACTACAAATAGTTGTTTTTAACAGTATGGCTAACGAGCATGCATCTAGCCTTGAACATAGGGAGACCAATAATTCCATTTTACCACTTTTATTAATTTTAATGTTAATCCATATTATAGACTCATAGAAAACATACAACCTGTTTATTTTGTGTTTTTGATCTTCATACTCCCTAGTCCCTGAAACAACTGGACATCTTTGGTTAAGTCCAACCACTTAACAGGACAGAATGGGAGAGTGTACAATATGCAGGGGAAGTAAACTATACATGCAAGGTACTTGGGTAACAATCAGCGTTTTTTTTTATCTGGTGCCTGCAATTGCATAATTGGTGAACTGTGTTGTGTTGGACTGTACAATCCAATAAGCGCAAACGCCACTCCGGGCATATGGCATGCTGCCTCTAATAGCATATTTCTATAGTGATTTTCACTGTAATAGACTTGCTACACCCCTGGGTTTAATGCAGTGTATACTGAATAGTTGTCTTGCACCTCCTTGGTGTGAAAAAATAAAACTAATTCAATTAACCTTCCCCACTTGTGAATCTTACAGACAGATATTGTCTGCTGTTATTGAGTAACATTATGTGGCAAGCCCACATCTCCCACACACATTTTGTAAAGAGGCAAAAAATAACTGCAATTACCCGGTTTTATTTGGATCAAACTGTGCTGTCTGAATTTGACAACATGCATGACTAACTTTTGAATCTATTTTTTATTGCCATTCATTAGACAATAAAGGCTGCTTGTAAAGAAAATTGCTGTATTTTCAAGATGTGTGGGATAATTGTAACAGGGGGTTTTCTCTGTCAATGCTTTATAAATGACTGTCTTGCACATTTTTCTATCTGTTGTAAAAGTCTTCTTACAGTTCTAAAACAACGCTTTCATATTCCCTGGTGATCCGGACCCTGCTGCTTTTACAGCTCTATATGGGTCCAATCCCTTCTGTGCTAATTATGGCTTTCTGTCTGGTGTAGACTGTTCCATTACTTCCCTAAAGTGTTTGGATTCAACATTTTGTAACTTCATTGTGTTGTACATGATTTCATTTTTATAAGTGTTTTTTCCCCCCCCAAGATCGAATACCCAAGCCACACTTATCAGAAATATTGTTTGAATTGAACCTCAGGTGGCCTAAAAGTGCCCAAATGCAGAAAGTAGCAAGGCTGCTGGACTAGAGACACCTTGTTGTGCCCTTTTAAAGGGGTTGTAAAGGTTCTTTTTTTATTTTCTAAATAGGTTCCTTTAAGCTAGTGCATCATTCACTTACTTTTCCTTCGATTTCCCTTCTAAGTGTTTTTTTTTTCATTGTTTGCTTTGTCTGAATTTCTCACTTCCTGTTCCTCTTCAGTAAGCTGTTCTGGCTGACTAACCACCGCTCGGATGATGGTGGCAAGTTTACTGAGGAGAAACAGGAAGTGAGAAATTCAGACAAAGAAAAAAAACATTTAGAAGGGAAATCGAAGGAAAAGGTAAGTGAACCAACAATGCACTAGCTTAACCGCTTAACGACCGCCGCATGTATATGTACGTTCACAGAATGGCGCGTACAGGCAGATGGGCGTACCCTTACGTCCCTGCCTTTCCGCGGGTCGGGTGTCCGATCGGGACCCCCTCCCCCGGTACATGCGGCGGTCGGAAATCGTCAGGGAGCGATCCGGGATGAGGGGGCGGCTATTCGTTTCTCCCTCACGATCGTTCCCAGGAGTTGAAGAATAACGGGGAGAGCCGTATGTAAACACGGCTTCCCCATGCTTCACTGTGGCGGCTGCATCGATCGTGTCATCCCTTTTATAGGGAGACACAATCGATGACGTCAGACCTACAGCCACACCCCCCTACAGTTGTAAACACACACTAGGTGAAACATAACTCCTTCAGCTCCCTGTGGTTAACAATTTAAATGCATTTTTTGCTGTGAAAATGACAATGGTCCCAAAAATGTGTCAAAATTGTCTGAAGTGTCCGCCATAAAAATCGCTGATCGCCGCCATTAGTAGTAAAAAAAAAAATGCAATAAAACTATCCCCTATGTTGTAAACGCTATACATTTTGCGCAAACCAATCGATAAACGCTTATTGCGATTTTTTTTTACCAAAAATAGGTAGAAGAATACGTATCGGCCTAAACTGAAGATTTTTTTTATATATATATATATGTTTTTGGGGGATATTTATTATAGCAAAAAATAAAAACCGCACAGGTGATCTATTACCACCAAAAGAAAGCTCTATTTGTGGGGAAAAAAAGAACTTCGATTTTGTTTGGGAGCCACGTCGCAATTGTCTGTTAAAGCAATGCAGTGCCGAATCGCAAAACCTGGCCTGGGCATTTAGCTGCCTAAAGGTCCGGGGGTTAAGTGGTTAAAGAAAGCTATGGCAGCTGATTGGAGGAAAGGCAGACCCCCTCCACATAGGCAGAGGAAGAAATAAACTTGCAGAGTTTCAGCTGCTTTTATCTCCCATGTTGAAGAACTTGTCAGAAGTTCTCATGCTAATAACAGAGGAACGAAACAGCAGAAACACATGGGACTTAGAGCTTTGGAGAGAGATAAGTAAACACTACAGATATATGCACCCAGGTGAAATATCATGAATCGGGTTTACATCCGCTTTAAAGCTAGCCAAAGACATCATGCAGTGATGAATAGTATTTTAAGTTTCGACCTGCACACTTATCCTACAAGCAGGAATGTCTTCATGTTCAGTGGACTAGTGTCTGACTCTTTTTAGAGGAACAAAATTTATATGCTGGGCAAAGTCTGATCAACACAATAAACTCCCTACCCCGAGTTATTTTTTGAGATGACATTTGTAGACCTGCTGATTGGACTGAAATGTATTTATAAAGCCCCATACACACTATCAGTTTTCCTGCAGGTTTTTCTCTTCGGGTTTACCAAAACCATGTAGTGCAAGGGCCTGCCTGATTGCATACGAATTAAAACTCTTAAGGTTTGACCTCATATTAGATAGTTTTGGTAAACCTGAAGAGAAAAACCTGCAGGAAAACTGATAGTGTGTATGGGGCTTTAGACGTAATTATATAGTGCTGACAAGGTACACAGCACTTTACACATTTGTACATTCACCTCAGTCCCTGCCTTCATGGAGCTTATAGTCTAAGGTCACTACCTCACATGCATACTTACACATACTATAGCCAATTTAGACCGCAACCAATAAACCTACCAATATGTCTTCAGGGGAACCCTACGCAAAGGAAAACAGGTAAATGCCATGAAGTTGTCCTGGTTGGGACAAAGTGAGGACCCTTGTGATGCAAAGCAAAAGTGATAACCTCCAATCTGCTGTGCTATACCAACTACCAGATTAGAGTGAGTTGTATGTGACTATAGGTACATGAAGACATTTTGAAATGAATATTTTATATTTGTAGCAAATTAGTTTCACTGTATTTTTTTACAATTCAATTTTATAGGTGGCGGTTTAAGAAATTTATGAGCCCTAAAATGTAAATAACCTTCATAATCTGGGTCTCCGTAATCGGAACGGCAAAGATTTTCGGATTACTGAAATAAAATAACAGTTGGATGTTTAGGATTTAGCTTCATTGACTGGCACCAAGAGGATTATAACTTTCTCTGAAGAAAAAAAAAATATATATTTTAAAGCTGCATTTAATATGTCACAATGCCATAGCTGAGTAAAGTGCATCACACTCCTACACCTTTAGGCCCCTTTCAGACTGGGGCGGGAGCTGCGGTGGCGGTATAACGCCGCTAAAAATAGCGGCGCTATACCGCCGGAATTGCCGCGGGTATCAGCCGCTAGCGGTGCGGTATTAACCCCCGCTAGCGGCCGATAAAGAGTTAATATCGCCCGCAATGCGCCTCTATAGAAGCGCATTGCGGGCGGTATTGCCGCGGTTCCCATTGTTTTCAATGGGAAGGAGCGGTGAAGGAGCGGTATACATGCCGCTCCTCTCACCGCTCCAAAGATGCTGCTGACAGGAGATTTTTTTGTCTCCCGCCAGCGCATCGCCTCAGTGTGAAAGCCCTCGGGCTTTCACATTGAGTCTGCAGTGAAGGAGTTTTTCAGGCGGGATAGCAGCGCTATTTTTAGCGCTTTACCGCCTGAAAAACTCCTCAATGTGAAAGGGGCCTTAGTAAACAGTTTGACGTTTGTTTAAAAAAATTTTTGCAGTTGGTTTAACATTCATTGTTTTGTATCAGTGCTTCCATTGGAATCCAATAATAAAGGAGATCAAATAAAAATCTTGAATTGCAGCTTTCAGATTGTGAAAGTTCAGGAGAAGGGATGATATTTGTATTCTTGGAATAAGACTCTAAATTCCCTGCTTAAACAATATAGCCCATTAACATCAATCTAGTGAGAATATAATAATAATAATAATCAATTATAATACAGTAGAATGCTAATTTTCCTAACTTGAGTGCTGCATTGCTGTTTTTTCTTACTTTCTCAAGGTAGAAAAACATATTTGCATGAAAGTGCACAAGTTTATATAAATGCAAGAACTCTGGAACTTTATGGTATACATCAGTAAAAAAATGGAAAACCATGCAATGCTTAACAATATGTTTTATGATTGAGCTGCGGAGTTTTTGTCACAATGGACTTTGCACTAAAGCTATAGATATATGTCTATAGATATATCTATACATATATATATATAGATATATCTACCCATGTGGGAATGGGCACATGTATGTGGAAAAGACAGCACCTCCTGGAACTATTTAATATTCTTTTTGTAATGTCACTTGACTATTGCAAGCTGCATGCCAACTGCAGCTTCCATGTCTTCCCTGACAGGCTGCAGAACAGACTTCATGGCCAGTAGATGGGCCTATCGATATGTCTACCTTCACTCATTAGCACCAATACCCCTGTAAGCTTATATACAGTATACACTATATGGACAAAAGCATGTGAACCCCCCCTCCAAATTATTGAGTCCATTTGTTTCCAGTGAAGGGTACTTTTAATGCTACAGGATACAAAGAAAGTTGCTCTTCCAACCTTGTGTCAACAGTTTGGGCATTTTTCTGTTACAATATGGCTGTTTACAAAGTCGGGTCCATAAAGCTATTGTTTGACGAGTTTGCCCTGTTCTTAACCCTACTGAACTGGAATGTTGAATCCAAACTATGTCTTTATGTCCAACATCAATACATGACTTCACCAATACCAATGTTCTCTTGGCTGAATGAGCGCAAAATCCCACAGACGCACTCAAAAACCATGTGGAAGGAGGAGATCTCCACATTAGCATCCATTGTTTTAGGATGGGCTATAACAAATTCATCTATGTGTATGGTCAAGTGTTCACAAACATCTGGCCACATAATGTACCCAGGGCCGATCCTAGGGTCACAGGTGCCTGGGTGCAGAAATATTTCTGGCGCCCCCACATGGGCGTGATCATTTTACTAACTCCTCCCCTTTACAAATGTTTCTATGGCAACAACTCAACCACAGAAATGCTCCCCCCACGAAGTCTTCATTACCCTGGGATCCTTACATGATCTCTTAACAATAAACAAAATACAGGAAGAGAAGCAGAATTTATTGGGACCTGGGGGGGGGCACTCTGATGGACATAGAGAGGGCTTCTGTTAGAAAGACTCCCAGACATACTACAGACATGATACAGGAGATGGTCAGAGACTGCAGACATAATACAGGAAATGGTCAGAGACTGCAGACATGATACAGGAGACAGTCAGAGACTGCAGACATGGTACAGAAGATGATCAGAGACTGCATACATAGTACAGGAGACAGTCAGAGACTGCAGACATGATATAGGAGATGATCAGAGACTGCAGACATGATATAGGAGATGGTCAGAGACTGCAGACATGATATAGGAGATGATTAGAGACTGCAGACATGATATAGGAGATGGTCAGGGACTGCAGACAATAGTACAGAAGATGGTCCATTAGACCCCTTTCACACTGGAGGGTTTTTTCAGGTGCTTTAGTGTTAAAAATAGCACCTGAAAAAGGCCTCATCTGCAATCCCAGTGTGAGAGCCCGGGTGCTTTCACACTGGAGCAGTGCGCTGGCAGGACATCCAAAAATGTCCTGCAAGTAGCTTCTTTGAGGCACTTTAGTGTGTGTATACACATCGGCACCCCTACCTTTGCAGGCGCCTGGGTGCAAAGCACCCCGCACACCCTGCCTAGGATCGGCCCTGAATGTACCTTCATTGCATACTGGTCTTACATAAATTCATAAAATCCAGGATCCTTCTGTTGCTCATTTGAGCTGGTACATGTTTCAAAGAAAAGAACAGCCATGTGGGTAAACATACCTAATGGGATCTAAAAATCTAAATTTCTTGTGTCTGTGCTTGTTAAAGGCCAATACCGGAGATTATAGGCATGAAAATTCTGCTTTATTGCAACTAACCAAGGCTGCATAGAAATGTTGCTATAACTGCTCCTGTCAATTGAAGAAAAAAGTGTGGCAAGCAACTTCCATACTATATGTGGTGAATACATTATCTCACTTTATTTGATGCCCTACCCAGTAGGTGCTACCTAAGAGAAATCTTACCTTACCCAATTGTAGGAATAGTTCTTACTGTAAGTCAAAGACCATGCATCGGATTTTATTATGGCAGAAATGTGATGCAAATACTGTACCAGAAAATTATTTGGCAAATCAAAGCTTTTTTATAGTGGGCAGGGAACTGATCGATCAATAGATATCCAACCCACACCTGCTACATTTACAAAATTCCTTGCCATTATTAAACTCCTTTTCGGTGTTGGCCATCTCCTAAGGTAAGCAAATCAATCCATTTTTCTCTTTTGATTTAACTTCAATATGAGTGAACAGATCCCAATAGCTTTAACTCTGGTCTAATTTCATCAATGAGTGGAGCGGATTTAAACTATGCGCTCATCCTTGTGTCTGTCCATAAATTCAGCCTAACCTTTTTTTGTGTAATACAGTTTGTTTTGATTAGTTGAGCATTTTTACACAAAATGCTACTTTATTATTGTGCATAGACTCCGAACTTCTTTAAAAATGTGCAGTGAAGCAGATCCACTTTTTCAATAACACACATTCCTGGCAGAATTCAATTAGCCGTCTGTTGTCAGAAACTTCCAGCAGTATTTAAATTAGCTGTCTCCTTTTCTATTGACAAATCTTGATCATTTTGTCTTTGCTGATTGCACAAGACTAGACAAGTGAAAGCAGAGAATAATCCAGGCTGTGTGCAGCTCCTCAATACTCTACGTAGAGACGTAGAGTTCTCTATCGCAAGCATATAAAGCATTATAAATTGTCTTTTATGTCCGTTTTTCTTGTGTAATCAGGGTACTTTATTAGACTTCAAAAAAATAAACATTGCTACATCTTCTACTTAGCAGGTCTGTCAAAAGTTGCGATTTATAGCTGTTAGGAGTTCTAAGAATTGTGAGAAAATCCTGGAAATGTGTGATGCTAGGAATTCTTTAAGACTCCACTTTTGTCTCTACTTTTCATTTTTTTTAACCTGTTTAAGGTTACTTTGTTGTATAAAGTTTACTACTTTTGGTTACCTTTTTTTTTTTGCATGGTTGTAGGCAGGTGCCTACTGTTAGGATATACTCTACCTTATGTTATTGGTTTACACTGTGTTGATAGTAAAGTGTGTCTAGTGAGTTCTTGTATAGCAGGCTGCCCAGGGAGTTAGGAAAGGATTAGGACTGCTAATTCCTGAGTGTTCGTAGCTCTACCCCCTTGTGGTGGGCTATAAATACAACAGAGGCACCTTGTCTTTGGGCCTTCTGCATGGGAAAGTTCAGGAAGGAATGTTGCATCATGTAAAGCTGTGCTGCGCACATGGTCTTCATTTTTTTGGTGCACCCAGTCAGGGTGTTGGAAGTAAGTTATGGACTGTGCTTAAAGAACTACATTATCCTGAGGTATGAACTAGGCAACCTGAGCTAGGATGAACTAGAGCTGTGTATGGAGGAATCTGTGATAGACTGTTTTACTGTAAACTTCTTGCAGATACAGAATTTATGTAAAAGTTCTGAAGAGTTCCAAAAGTGCCTGGTCTGAAGTTTTTAAGAAAAGGTCTGCATGTAAGGCCAGTAAAAGAACAGGGCTTGTGAGAGGGGACAAAGTGCAGTTCAGGAGAGAATGCTACCAAGGGATTAACTAGTGGTGAAGTTGAGAAGTGAAAGGATATATTGCTGTTGCCATAGTAACCGATGGAGTGTCGGGTGCCAGACAGTGGTTGAATAGTGTGACTTGGCAAGGATGACTGTGTGTTTTATCAATGAGGGGGTTTCTGAGCGTAACCCCCCCTCCTAGTAATTGGTGCCCCTCACATGGGCCAAAGCCCCTATGGATCTAGCCTGCAGGAGAGAGGAAGGATGAGGATCCTCCAAAGTACAGAAGCTCAGAAACATATAGAGAGTTTGGTTTTTAATACAGCAAGAAGTCTTTGAGTCCCTCACTGGGAGTGAGGTGACATGAAAGCGAGGCTGGAGGAGCTGGATACAGGCTCTGTGATATCCCCTTAAAAGTGCTGCACCATGTGGAAGAAGTCTATTTTATATTTAATTTTTTTAATCTTCTTTTTATTATTTTTAGTGCATAAATACAAAACCAAAAAGACAGTCATCAACAATCAGCACTACAATACCTCAGCACCAGTAAGCAAGGCACTGACTATTTTAAATACAGGAACGTAACCACTCAAAGGAATAGCAGCATGGGCATTTGTAAACTCCAATACACAATCCCCCATCACGGGCAGAGAAAAGATATATACAGTATTACTACATGTTCACATAAAGCTAATACATACCCACCCCTAGAACAATCAACGCTGTATAAAGGCACTCAATCAGATGTAGTGGATTTATCATTTATCCAGCCTCCCCACTAGACATATGCACAGCAAAAATTTTCGTTTATTTCTGTTTCGTTTCTGTTCGTTTATCGTGATTCGTAACGAGTCGTAATTTCGTAAGACGTTAGTTATCGTATTCGTACTCTTTAGTATTTTCGTAACACTCTTTTTTCCGTTTCCGTTTTTTTCTGTTAGTTTATTATTCGTTGAATCGAGATTCGTATTTTCGTTATTTTGTATTCTGCCGCGTTCGTATTTTTAAAATGATTTTATTTGTTCCTTCGTTTTTACGTTAGTTTAATTTTCGTTGTTTTGCTATTCATATTTACAATATATTTTCCATCATGCCGCATTCGTATTTTCGTAAGAAATATATTTTCGTTGCTTTATGATCATTCGTATTTTCGTGTCTAATTTCCTTTGATTGTAAAAACGTACTTTTGTAGATTTTATTGCATTCGTAATTCTGTTGAATAAATTTTACGTTTATTCGACACACTACTCGTCGTCATTTTGTAATTTGTACTTTACTGTGATTGACTCGACTGTCTTAGTTAGCACACACACCCTGTCTAGAATGAAGTCTGACGTAGAAGAAAACTAAAATATGTCAGATATTACAAATACAAATCTAGAAATTAGATGCACTGCAGTCTACCACAGAAAAAGACACAAGGAGCCAGGAGGTAATGAGAAAGAAGCTCATTGGGGGAAGGAACAAACCTCTTCAGAGGAAAGGGACAGCGCTCAGTGGCTATTGGTCAATGTCCAGAAATATTTCAGTACTAACGAAAGCTAATTTACATTATTTTGTATTTTCGTTGTTTTCATTTCAGTTTTCCGAAGATTCATATTTTATTTTTCGTTAGTTTTGATTTTCGTTTTTTAGTCTTTGTTCGGCATTTCGGTTGTTTTCTTTTCGGTCTTCGAATATTAGTAAGTTTGCATTTTCGTTCATTTTGTTTTTCGTAATTATTTTTTTTTGGGTTCGGTATTTTCGTTGTTTCTATGTTTTCGTTTCTTTCATCTTTCGTATCTTCGTTGTTTTTCATATTCGTTATTTTGAAAATATTGTTATTCGTTATTAATTGCGCTAAACCATTCGTTCATTCGTATGTTAACGAATCAACTAAAATAACGAAAATTGACGGAAAACGTATTCGTAACTTAAAAAATTGCACATGCCTACTCCCCACACTTTGTCAAATTTGGCTGGCGCTCCTCTATTGCCATATGTAGCCCTATACAGAGGTAACACTTGGTTTATTAACGTCTTCCCGGCCATTACAGAGAGGGCCACAGGTTTTTTACTTGAAATAATAATTATTTTCCTGGCATAATAAAAAAGTTAAACAAGTAGTGTACGGATCATCTTCGTACGGACCAATGGGACAATCCGGCCCCCTAAACAGAAGGAAAAATACTAATGATCATGGACAACCATACACATTATACAACCTCCAACCAAAATTGTTGAATAGCACAATGCCAAAATATATGCATAAAGTTAGCCTGGGGGGAAGCAAACCTCCAACAGTAAGAGGATTGTGTGGGAAAATTCTCGCCAATTTATATTGTAAGAGATGATCTTGTGCTGACACCAATCCAGAAAAGGAGGATCACAGATCATCCCAATCATCACCATCTAATTGTGGAAAATTGGTCAACCATGCAAGTCTAATACAGTTTAAGCAAGTGTGAAATCCTTGTGAAGTGAATTCTGCACAAAGAGTTCTGCTCGTTTCTAGGTTAGAAATACCGCCTTAATGCAGCTTTCTCATGACCATGATCGCCACCTGCTCATCTAGGCATTAGCAAGTGCTGTTTCCAGTGTCCCTGATCGGGCGTGTTAAGCCTCGCCCACATCTTTGGATTACATTTGCCATAAAGTACATAGTACATAGTTAGTCAGGTTGAAAAAAGACACAAGTCCATCCAGTTCAACCACAAAAAAATAAACAAACAAAATAAAAAACACAATACAATACCATACACCCAACTCCATACCCACAGTTGATCCAGAGGAAGGCAAAAAACCCCAGCAGAGCACGATCCAATTTGCTCCAATAAAGCAATTGTACACCTTCACTAGAGACATAGTAAGAGTCCTAATGCATTCTGTTTTTCATTTTCACAGCTTGACATGGCTCTAGTATCAGGTGACAAAGAGCTGGACTTTTTTGTAGATATATTCCTTTGCTATACTTGGTTATATTTATAAATGATGCTTTTTGCACAAAAAAAGTGTGCTTATTAGTTTGCCTGGGGGACCCAGGACAATATGGGAGTCCAAGATCTATTTATTTTTACAGCCATGGTTATGATGGTGCTGTTTTTATCTCTGCAGATTAGGGTTGGATATTTTTATATAGTTACATTGGTTCAGCTTGGACTAGTGTAAAGTCTCGTACACACGAGTGGATTTCCATGAGACAAGTCCATGGAATTTTGTGTGAAGGGCATTGGCCGTGAACTTGTTCTGCATACAGACAGCAGAACTTTTTCAGCCAACATACACGAAACTACTTGGTTTTTCTGCTCTTTAGCGCCACCTTTTGGGCAACTTCTGCTAATGTTGTCTTAGGGTTAGCATTGGTTCGGAGAATGCGTGTTTGTACTTTGGATTTTAGTCCGACGGACTTGTGTACACACGATCGGATAATCCAACGGCACACATTTGTTGACGGAAAATTTGAGAGCATGCTATCCCACATTTCTTGTCTGAAATTCTGACCATTTTCCAATGGTGCGTACAAACAGTTGGATTACAAAAACCCTGCCATCACACAATTGTTGTCGGAAAATCCGATCGTGTGTACGGACCTTTAGTATGCATGTGTCATACCTGCCCAATTCCCATGGAAACCAGAAATTGCATTAACCAGTACTTTAAAACTTAAGCAACGAAACGTCTATTTTTTTCCCCATAATAACTCAAGACCTAAAAAAATACACCTCACCATAATGGATAAAAAAAAAAAAAAAACAACCTCGATAATATGCCCTCAAGAAATGCTCTTCGTAAGATCACTTGACTATGAATGACAATAGATTAGACATTTTCTCTTTTGCATCCAGTGGCTAGCAAGGGAACCCCCAGTCTTACTGGCATGTGGCTTATCTACCACATAAAATGCTTCTAAACGCGGCATGTAAATGCAGCAAAATGGACGTTTTTTTTGGCGTTTTAAAGCAGTTGGGTTTATGTCCGTTTTTTCAGACGCAAAATTTTGGGTTCAGACGCAAACGTTTTTGCGTTTGAAAGCTTTGGGAGGGTCTACAATGTCTTTGTTATGGACACTGATAGCCGCAAACGCGGTAAAACGCAGCCAAATTCGCTGCAAAAGCGGGCATTTAAACGCTGTTTTTTGCCTTTGAAAACTTGAGTTTACATGTGTTTGCATTTGCTTTTCGTGTGCATGGGGCCTTAGGCTTCATGTACACTGCTGCTGGTAAATTG
Source organism: Rana temporaria (assembly GCF_905171775.1). Lineage (NCBI taxonomy): Eukaryota > Metazoa > Chordata > Amphibia > Anura > Ranidae > Rana > Rana temporaria. The sequence continues at coordinate 73,971,627 of NC_053496.1, read as the reverse complement.
ACGTTTAGGAGCAGTTTGGTTTTTTTTTTTCAGCTGCCCCTGAACTCTACTGTTTTCTTATCGGTACATGTACACAGGGTTGTTTATAGTCATTTCTAGGCAGTTTAGTTTGGAAGAATTATTTGGAAAGCAAAAAAAGCATTCAGGACAGATGTTCAGAGGCATTTGAAATGCCAAACGCCTCCAACAGCTTGTAAACGCGGGAAAATGCAGTAACTTGCATTTAACCGCATTTCGTTACATGCGTTTACAATTTTTGACTATTTGAAACAAAAAAAATCTTCTAAACGCGGTATTGTAAATGCAGCAAAACAGACGTTTTTAAACGTTGGTTACTATCTGTCAAGTTAAATCATTCGGGAGAGGTTGTAAAAGGTCCCGTGTACATTAAGCCTTAGACTGAATATTTAGATTATTGCATTAACTTAGTTGTGATTAGTTCTCTTTAAAGTTGAACAAATGTATTGTCATCAATCAAATATAATGAAGGCAGCTGGTTATTATGTAGAGTGCCAGGAAACTCTCACTATTACAGTAGGAGATGGATCCTCATACTGTTAGGAGAATAGTCAGAGCGGGAACAAGCAGACCAGTGTGCCAAGTTCTCTGTAGACCCATTGAAGATAATATAGCTCTGTTTGTAAAGTTTCTGCAGTAGTTCAAGGGCGAAAATATCTGAGAACCATGCCTGCAGATTCATCTTCCATACAGCTTTTCAATCAGTCAGGTTATTGCATGGCATTTAAAAATGGTATTGGAGAAAAATCTTTTCTGTCTATAATTATGACACATGCTTCCCAGTCAGAAAATTGTCAGCTCTGATTGTTACAAAATCAGATTATTTTGTTCATTAAGTGTCTTTGCATAGCAAGACCACTTACTGTTATTTCACATATATATTATTCTTATTCTTATTATTTTGTATTGTTTTTTGACACATTCTTCTTTTGTATTAAACTGAATTTGGGGAAGTATGAATTAATATAGGGGTATTTGGTAAAATAAAGTAATACTGTTTGAGAAATATGCGTTGCACCAAGTGAATAGAGTCCAAAAAAGCTTTAAGACAAGGTAACATAGGAGAGGGAAAAAAGCTACTGTAATTTATGTGCTTTAAGTGGCAAATAACAGGAATTTTGTGCTGTGATTGTGACAGAAAAGTAAATGGTAACAGTTGGCCTTCCACCACTATTGGAGAGTAAAAGTGTAAATCTTATGTATGACACTGGGTAGTTAGGCTATTCCTCTCCTGACAGGCTGTCAAGTTCCACTGTGCAATAAAATATAATTTTGTACATTTAAGAAGATAAGTGATTTGGCCTCCTGGCTAGGTACATTTAGACATCATGAATAATAACATGTTTTTTTTGCAGGGAATAAATCTCAAGACAGTGGTATTGCAGAGATGGAGGAGCTGCCTGTCCCTCACAACATCAAGATAAGCAACATCACATGCGACTCCTTCAAGATATCCTGGGATATGGATCCTAAGTCCAAGGAACGGATTACACATTACTTTATTGACCTGAATAAGAAGGAAAACAAGAACTCCAATAAGTTCAAACATAAGGTAACCCATTACAATCCTTTAGTATTTCGCATACAAAAGTAGTTGCTGGCTGGTTACCACCAGAGTACTCTGAGAATTATAGGATGTCAGTGGGTGAATTAACCTGCCAGTATCTATACAATGCATTGTACATATTTTTTACATGTTTCATCATCATAATGATAATCTATGTTTTTATTACATGCTTGGTTTGCATTTTCAAGCGCAATTGTCTAGGCAAAATAAAAACAAACATTCAGTACATCTCTGCAATATATGCACATGCCTCCATGTTTTACCCATTTATAAATGTTGCAAGTACAGAAAAATTCCTCTACATTTTAATGCACATGCATTTCCATAAAAGTCAATGGTATGGAAAACGCGTGTACCTCAAAACAGGGGGGTGGAATACAGCTACAGTCTGGCAATTTTGGCATTTGTCAGGTCGCCATTTGTGTCTAAGAATTTTTAGAAGGCTGGTTTGTGCTTCTGTGGGCTTCACTGTCTGTCTGTACAATCTGCCTTTGGCAGTAGTGCCAACACAAATATTAGTGCTCCATCTGACTTTGCATGCTTTAGTCACGTACACAAACATGGATTGGTGATTTATATGCCAAGGTTGTCAGTATTGATAAAAATGTTATGATGCTGTAGACAGATTGAAGAGCAATATGAATTTTGCTATTTATACATTCCATATATCTTAGAAGAGAGTTGCCTTTTCATGTCAATCTACCATTTTACTAGGGCCCCAGCTAAAGGAGAGACATTGTTCTGTGATCCCAAAAAGGTGTTTCTGATTTTAACAGGGTCATTTGAGGATTGCAATGTCTTCGGGCACATAACACTGCAGCAGACACCCATGGATAATAGACTGTATTAGAGGATAGTCATGCTAGGTTGACAATTCTCATCCAAACACTATTGCTTCTGCAAGGTACATATAATACCTATCTATGGTTAGATATTATCAACATGGAAATCAGACAAGGCATATATACATTATTGTTCTTTGTACCAAGGAAAATAATAATGTTTCATAAATATGTATTGTAATGTGTAGTAACTTGGATATGACTGAAATCTACAACTGGTTGCTTTAAATTCACATAATAAAGTTAATATAATTCCTTGCTTAGGTGGAGCTAAAACAGTTGTGAGATCCATGTAAATGAATACATGCGTGAGGGTGTCGCTGAATTTACACCTTGCTTTGATGGCAGCCAGTCCAAGTCTACAAATGAGAATGATGACTATAAATGTCAAGCAAGGACTGAGACAATGAAGCTCAGACCTCTAATGTTGGCACATCACCATTGCGTTTGAGGATATTTGTTGGTTCACACAGGTCTTTAAAAGGGAATTTCAGATTCTGAATAACAGACTTTTCCCTGGCCTCAGGGACTGACAGTCTGATCTCTGAGAGAACAATTATATAGTAAGTAAGACAAATTGAATTCCAAGGCTGTGTTGACATGTTTGGGTGTGTGGACCTGTTTGTGCAGAAGGCCATCTCTTGATGTAGATGACATCATGTGCACCTTGCCATTGTTTGGCATGACACCCATAATTGGAGTGATTTGTGCTTGTAAATCAAGTGTGATTACTCCTGCTGCACATGTAGGCTCAAGTCCATATTCATCTAAGAATGACTTATTGTTTCCTGTTTTTTTTTTTTTCTCAAATAAACTTGTAATTTATTTACAAAAAAGCTTCATGCAGCACTAGAAACAAATGTCTCACGTAAAGAAAATTTCAGGGGAAAAAATAAAATAACATTTTGTGTGGGGTTTGCATATAGATCTATAGAAGTAAATGAAGCCTGTTTCTAGCAGCATCCTATATTTGGACAGCTTCAACAACAGTTTAGCCATCACAAACAGCCTGGTTTTATGGTAAAGTTAACATCTGTGTATCAGCGGTTCTATCTACTGTATGTGCAAAAAAAACTGACCAGTATACCATAACACGCACTCACAAAAAAAAAGCAAGTTCACATAATCTGACATGTAAGTTTGCTTTTACATTTGTATTGTTACTGAATTCTCCCTATTTAATAAGTGAAATGTAATCAGTTACTAATACAGAGACAGATCTTTACCAGGTTAGGCTGGGTTCACACTGTGCAGCCACGGTGCGTCCCGTTCAACGTTTTAGGTTCGAATTAGGCCTGAATTTTTGGCTCAATTCGGACCTAAAACTGAGCCAAATACCCACAGGACTCTTCTGCTGTGCGCTCTGTGGCCACCCCGGAGATGTATGAACCGGCTTCATTGAGAGCCGGTCACACTCTCCTGTCATGTGAATTGGATGCAGGGAAAATCCACATCCAGTTTGCAATAGTGTGAACCAAGCCTTAGATAGGTCCATACCAAATCTTCTGATAATCAACATGTGCCTGATACACACTTGTACAATGACAGAGTCCTAGTTAAATTATAAAATAATACTATAACATTGCATTTACTTCTCTTTGTTATGATGGTTTCCCTTGCTCTTGCACAGCCGAATAGCATAAGAAGATTTATCTGCTTGACCTGTGGGCAAATGACCAGTAGTCTACACATTTCTGCAAATATTATTTCTTGTCTTGCGGTAGCTATTTGTAGATGCCATACTGTCTTCTTTATTCACAGAGCTGCCAGTGACATATCATTTCCTCTAAAGGCCCAGACTATATGGATGGAATTTTGCATTTGCACAAATTAATATCTACAGCTGACCACAGATTACCATGATCCATTCATGAAAACTCCATTCATGCACCCATTGACTGCTACATGATTATAACCCAATTCACTAGTCTGTAGCAACCATTGTTTTCAGCCACGTGACTGTAATTTGTAGCTTTCACCGGTTGTCATTGCTAAAGAGATCGGTCAGTATAGCAGTCAATGATTGATCGTTTTAGCTTAGTGGTGGTCCTAGAGCAGTCACGCATAATCACAAAAGTACTGCAAATGAGACCATAGACTGTTACAGCAGTAACCATTAGAATGACAATTATAGACCGGGTTAAAATAATATTTCTGTGTAAAAAAAAAACTAAAATCATTTTCTTTTTCATACATCACGGTACACAGAGTTAGTATAATATTCATTACCTGCAGGAAGCACATCATTTTTTTTACCAGTGTCTGCAAGGTGGATGGCATGGTGTGTTGAGCTCTCTGACTCTGAGCTCCAGGTCTCTATTCCCACAAGCGGTTCCAAAAACGAATCAAGGGATTAACCGATTGGATCCATTTGACACAGGCTTTTATGCTTAGATAAATAGTACCCGAGCCTCGCAAAGAAGACTCAAGATCCTGCGATGTCTGCCTCTGTCACAAAGGCTTTCATCCTAACTCTGACTGAAATGATTCATTCTGCCTTTAAGTTGCCTTTTAAAAAAGCAGAGGCGACTGAGCCCCTGGTCCTCTTGGGATCCCTGAGGCCTCTTCAGGCCACACAGGCTTTCCCTTTACACCCCCTGCTGGAACAGGCGGTGTATGCTGATTGGGAATATCCTGACAGGATTTTGTTCCTCTTAAGAGGTTTTCCCTTTTTATATCCCATGGATCAAAGGTTCGTTAAGAAATGCAGCATGCCAGCCATATATGCAACTGTCTCTTCCTTAAACAAGAACTTAACTTATCCGGTGGATAATGCACAGGACTTGAAGGACCCTGTTGACAAGAAATTGGGGTCATTATTCAAAACTTCCTTTTCTTTGGCCAGTTCAGCTATTCAGCCAGCTGTTACAGCAATTGGTATCTGCCAGTCCATAAAGAATCAGGTCAAATTGCCTGATGGGCCCAACCACGAGGATGATCTGCCTGAAAGTAAGATAGATATTCCTCGAGGGCTGTTTTGCCATTGATGCCTTAAAAAGGATCCTATACAGCAGATTTTTCATTTGGCTCTTTTGTCTGTACATGTGCACAGACTTTTGTGGCTTAAGAACTGTTCAGCCAGAAAAGAAATTTACTAATGTACAGTGGCATGTAGTTGCCATCATCCCTTAGTCAATTATAAACTGAAAAAACCTCAATGAGAGTGGGATTTTCAAGGCAACAAATATAGAGCACAAAAACTCATAATAAAGTATAAATTTAATACAAAACATATATATAATAGAAAAACATTGTCAATAATGAAACAAAGATCATTGTAAGAACAATCTAAATGATACTGTCCGTCAAAACATGCCCGTCATCAGCAAGCTGTGGGCATGCAAGACAGATAATCCGTTTCGAATGTGTGACATTCTTCTTCAGAGTAATTTACAGTATCAGATTCTAAAGTAGAAAAATACAAAAATACAAAATAATTACATATTAAGCACTCAAAAAGGCTGATCATCACCATACCACATCCCAAAGAGTAGACATGAATAATGACTCACTTTTTCCTTTAAGAAGTATGTGTATCAATGTCTCAGGATGTACACCTCAGATTCCCCGATGGTAATGTTCACTCTCGGCACCAAGCATTTAAAAGCTTGGTGCAGAGAGTGAACATTATTATTATTATCATTATTCACGTCTACTCTTTGGGATGTGATATGGTGATGATCAGCCTTTTTGAGTGCTTAATATGTAATTATTTTGAAGTAAACTGAAGCAAAGGTGCATTTTAGTCCCCCCATCTGGAACCCCACCATCCTCCTGCCACCCCCCCTTTCTCCACAATGCAACCCCCCCACCCCCAGTGTCTACAGCCGTGCTGGGACTGCCTTTAATTTTGGCTGGATTTGTGATAGGGTGCAGTGTGAAAGATGTCTCTTCAAATCCACCCCATTCCCTCCCTCTGCAAAAATCCTCTCACCCCCCATCTTTATCAGCACAAAGCCTCTTTCCCCAATTTTCCCCAGTTCTGTAACAAATCCTCTGACCCAAATCCCCCTTTCTAACACACCCAACTTCCCAAATGTCCTGGTTTTGGTGCGACCTTTCTGAGATATGAACAAAATCCTATGCATCAAGACTATGGGCCTGTTCACACCAGAACGTTGTCAGAGAAACCCGCGTTCTATATGATTTTCCCACGTCCTGTTCAAAATGCACTACAGTTGTGATCTGCAGTGGGTGGAAACTTTAATGACTTCCCAAACATAGGTCGCAAACACAGTATGTTTACCTGCACCAAATTGTATGATCAGAAGTACCATGCGAAGTACCGGTTGATGTGCATTATATAAAGTAGCGCATGCACAACTCTTGGTGCAAACCAGCACAATTTCAGCCTATTCAAATGAATAAGCTGAAATTATACAGCACCTGGTTGACATGTGAATCGCACAGGAATGCACAGCGCGTTCCTGTGTGATTCATAGTGTGAACTGGCCTTAAGCCCAGCGCCAAAAAAGTTCCGGCACTCGGCACCACTAACCTGCCTGGGGGCTGTGTCCAGTGAGGTGTCCAGGGTACTAGACACCAGAATTGTCCCCTCTGTAGCAGCCAGCAACAACTTAAAAATGGGGGGGGGGGGGGCATGTTTTGCGACGAATAATCATTTCAGCGATTGGGGGGGGATAGGAGAATGTGCTAGTGCACACATCCTTACTCCTCCCACAGTGCCACCTAACACAGAATCCTATTATTCACCACCAACCTAATTGCTGCAAGTATTCTTCTTTGACGATTTGCCTCCCTTCTCTGTATCTTCTCCCCTGCAAGTCTCATATATATTGCAATCAGTACAGACCTCTACGTGGCCCATGCAGAGCTGTGTCCATCCCCTCCTCCTTTTGTCTCTGTATACTGTATAGGAAAACAGCAGAGCCCGGAAAGAGGAGGGGGCTCTGCACTGTGTGTGAAGCAGCAGGGGGGAGAGATGCTGGCTGCCATGTGTGACCTGAAACACCCGCACAAGCTGCGAGGTAGGTGTCACTGCTGCCCACACCAGCGCACTCCTGCCAGGCAAGTCACATGAGCCATGTGCTGGAACCTGTTCTGGCACTGGGCTCTGAGGTTCAGATCCTGGGGATTGGATTTTACCACCCCCTTTGTGCCCTAATGCGGCTGCCTGAGGGCCTACTGCTTGAGCTGGCCCTGTTGCCACCCCCCTTGACCCTCCTGTCCAAGTTCCCCTTCGTTCTGCTTGTCAGCGGTGTATCATACTAAATTGTTCTTTCCCTGCACCGCTCTACATATGTGGGAGGAGCAGTATAGGGGTTGGCAAGAAAGGGACATGATCTACTCGTCACCTGCCTTTGATTGATGGGTTCCCCCCCCCCCCCCCCCCGCGCTCTAGGGTTTCATTAAGGATTTGCTGTGGGGCTTCAAATATCCTGTTTTCTACACATGTAGCGCTGCAACTTAAAAACATAGTCCACCTTTTATATCAGGTTTCATGTTATATCCCAACCCTCCACCCTCAAACCACCCCTCTCCCCCACCTAAATCGCTTCTTCCTGCATTTAGTGCAGCTATGCATGGTTTTGCTCGTACAGCTGCGTCATTCATTCACAGGGATCTATTAATGGTAAAAACTACAACTCCCATCTTCCACCAAGGCAGAAGGACATTACTTCCTCCTGCCCAATAACAGAAGGTCTGTACCTCTGTATGGTGGGGGTAAACCATGCAGGAGCCTGTTCATTGCATATGTGACACACTGCATGTTGTTGTTGCGTTGCTCTTCAGGACTCCGTGCAAAAATGTTTGAATAGCACATTTATTAATTCAGTATTATATTTTACAACGGTGGACTATACCTTTTTAAATTGAGCATGATTCACATTTCCTGGCAAGAACTTTCCATCACAACAAATAATTATAGAAATAACCTTGTTTTCCAAGCGTTAATATTTTGTTGTAGCTGCCAATTTCCTAGCATTTTTTTTTTCTTTTAATAAAATAACATACTCAGTCTGTAGCCAGCAGTACAGTAATTAAAAGGAAGGACATTATTAAAACAAAATGAAATGATGGCTAGCAAAGCCAATTCCAATATGTATTTGGAAATAAAGAGCTTTTGACTTGCTTGTTTATACAAATAGCTCTACATGGTAAAAAGATGTATGTTTTGTTTGGTGGTCATTATAGACCTGAAGTAGTGCAATATACTGTGTAATGTACTGTATACCCCAGAAAATCATTTTTTATTATATATGTGTTGTATACAGTTACTGCCAAACAGTATGTATGTGTGTGTGTGTGTGTGTGTGTACTGTATATATATATATATATCTATCTATATATCTATATGTGTATATAATATGTGAAAATGTGTACAAAAATGGGATCTAAATAAACATGGGGGTAGATTCAGAAAGCAATTACGCCTGCGTATCCATAGATACGCAGCGTAATTGCTAAGTAGCGCCGGCGTATCTACTTTCTGTATTCAGAAAGCTAGATACGCCGACTGTAGCCTAAGATACCACTGGCATAAGTCTCTTATGCCGTCGTATCTTGGGGTGCATTCTGCCGCTGGCCGCTAGGTGGCGCACCCGTAGTTGTCAGCGTAGAGTATGCAAATTGCATACTAACGCCGATTCACAAACGTACGCGCGGCCGGCGCTCGTTTTTTACGTCGTTTGCGTACGACGTTTTCGCCGTAAGGCTGCTCCTGCTATTAGGAGGCACAGCCAATGGTAAGTATGGACGTCGTTCCCGCGTCGCGATTTTCAAATTTTGCGTCGTTTGCGTAACTCGTTCGTGAATGGCGCTGGACGCCATTTATGTTCACGTTGAAGCCAATGACGTCCTTGCGATGTCATTTACCGCAAATTTTCCCGACGGAGCATGCGCTGTACGTTCGGCGCGGGAACGCGCCTAATTTAAATGATCCACGCCCCCTACGGGATCATTTAAATTACGCGCGCTTACACCGGCCCCTTTTACGAAACGCCGCCGCAAATTACGGAGCAAATGCTTTGTGAATGCAGCGTAGCTCCAGTAATTTACGGAGGCGTAGCGTAAAAACGATACGCTGCGCCGCCGTATCAGTGTGCGCCCCTACCTGAATCTGGGCCATGGTTATAAAGCCTGGCAGGGTCAGCCGTTCTCATCAAAATACAATAACTAAGATGAAAGTACATAATCAGGATTTCATATGTTAGTTTATCAAAGCCTTTATTGGTTACATATAATTTTCTTTACATATTCAGAGATGAGCAATCTTTCAAAAATGTATGCAATTTACATTGCTAATAAGGACTAATTACCACAGATAGGCTATAGGAGGATGTAGGAGTGGGTTTAATTGACAGCCAGGAAAAGTTGAATTTTGGCCAAACAATTAAACACAGATTAAACATTTATATTCTACTTGTACAGTATAGGACACAGGGCTTGTATTCATAGACCATTGGTTATATGCAGGATACCTTCAGGTGCATAAGCTGTTTCTGACTGCTTATTGCTCTGGGATATTTTGCATTTTCTGGATCAATAACCCTCAGTGTTAGTCAGATCTTGGGGGCAGTACACAGACCCCACTGTGTGGGGCCAGCTGATAATGTTTGTTTTAACCACTGGATTCTGCATTAGGCACTCACCTTGGCATGAAATGCAGAGTGTGTAGTTTGCCACAGGGTGTTAGACAGGTCCAGGCCCTTTGTGGGTATGCCCACTGTGACAATCGAAGCCTGCATCCGTAATGGGTCCAGCAATGTGGATGAGGTTAGACAGGGTTTCTCTGTATTTCTGATGGGTTTCTAGCTATTTGGAGATACCCTGAAGTGCTTAAAACACAATTGGGAAGAAAATTTGTGTTGTTCACTTTATTGTGCTGCTCCCTGTTATACGTGTCTCTAACGTTTTCAGCTCCATAAGTCGTTTTAAATGTGGCATCTTTTTCACCATCTGGACTTGGTCTTAAGATGATGACATGACAAGCCTCATGACTGAAGTACTTCTACCTGCCATATATGCCGAAATATGCACACAGCATGTTTTTCTGCTACAGAGATACCACCACAGGAACATGGTCAGTGCCTGGGTTATTGCATTTTCTGTCTTCTGGAAACATAAACATAACGCCAGTATTCTGCATCGCATTTTGTGAGGCCTCCTTTGTACATGCAGGTCTAGCCCTGCAGCTGGTAATTGCAGTCATAACTATTTGCTAGAATATTTCGAACTGGACAAGACAAAGGAACAGAACATAAACAATTGCAGCTGATGCCGTCAGCCTTGTTTGTTTTGATTCTCTATATAGAATGTAATTCACCAAGTCTTTATAATGTTTCATCTCAGTGTATGTACACAGGATTTTGTGGCAAAAGCCTGGTCTGCTGAATCTGCTTGTAAGAGGCACCGCCTGTGCTTTTGAGGGTGAACATCTGTTTGGAGAATTTTTTTAATTGTTCAGCGAAGTCACTGGGGTAAAGGTGCTTTTGCCCCAGAGGAAAGAGCTCAAGTCTCCTACTTTTACAGCTACTACCTCTCCTCAGTCAAAGGGGTCTTTTCGCAATTCCCAGGCATCCACCTCAAAACCAAGGCTTAGTACTTCTATTTGTCGCTAGCCTTGGACCCCTAAGTAAAACAAGTTTGCCCAGAAGCCCTCCTTGCAAAGAAGGAGTGTCCCTACTCCTTGGAGTGTTGGGACATCTATTGACCATTGCCCTAGTCTGTATCCGAGATACAGACTAGACCTCTGGGTCTAATGAGTCATTTCAAAGGGGTTCAAAATAGAATTCCTACTTCTGCACTTTTCTTGCTCCTTGCGCGCCAATCAGCCAGGGTCAGCTCAAAAATAAGCAACTTTACTGGCAGCCTTATGCTAACTTCAGTCACAAGGAGTGGTTGTAACAGTTCCTTCAGTGGAAAGGTTCTGAGGTTTTTATTCAGTCCTGTTCAGAGTTTCCAAACTAAATAAGGACATCTGTGCCTTTATTAGACTTAAAATCTCTAAACAGATTTCATTGTGTTGGTACACAACGATATATTGGTATATTCGTTATGGAACTTCATCAGTTCCTTCAAACCTTTGGTTATTCAACATTCTTAAATCTGTCCTCCAGCTCTTACACCACCTAGAATTCCTGGT